>NC_133821.1:33307150-33612150 GCF_047830755.1 Zonotrichia albicollis
AGAGCAGCCATTGCAGCATCTTAATGAACTGAAACAAGGTAGTTTTCACAGATTCTACTGTGGTCTAGTAGTGTCACTAATGTATTTATTCTGTTTGTGGCATTTATTACATGATTGAAAATTTGGGTATCTTAGCAAAAAAGGTGCCTTTTTATTTCTCTCTTAAATCTTGGTAAGAGTTTAAAGCATTCAACTCTAAAGATTTTTCTGATGGTTACTGGGATTTAATCAGTTTAATTCATATAATGAGGCCATCATGGCTTTTTATGTAATATGAAAATATTTCAAAAGTCTGTTAATTTCTAATTGACATTTTGTCACTTAACCTAACCTGTGCTTAAGGTCAGTGCAGGATTGTAACCTGGTAATGTTTGTCATGACAGGATGAATTACAGAATTTATGAACTTTTTGTTATTGCCACTGCTGCGTACCCACAGTGCAACTTGAAAACTTACATTAATATGGCTTTCAAAATTCAGAAATAGATTAAGCCCTCTGTTCTCCCTTCTAATCCTTCCTGTCCTCACCCACCTCACTCTCCACCCTTAGATCAAAGTTTCCAGGAGGGTAAAGTCAAAATGTTTCACGTAAATCTCCTTGATGCAGCAGCTCAGGCTCTTTGAAACTTTTGTTCTCTTCTGTTTGTTTCTTCCAAAACTTCTTGTTGCTTCCTCTGTATCCACTGGGTCTTTTTTTTTTTTTTTTTCTGTTTGCTCTGGAGTGTTACTTGCGTTTATCTAGGACTGTCAGTGGACTGGGACTCTGGTGTTCAGCTGTTATTTAAAAAACGTGGATAACTTAATAAAGTTCACAAAGAAACATCTGTGGTATACTGTAAATCACAATGAGAAATACATTTTGCAAGCAATCACAGTTGTGTAAAGAAGTTTAAAACAAGCAAAAACCTCATTGTTTTCCCCAAAGGCTCCTGTTTTTGTAACTGTTTAGGTTAGTAAATTCTTGGGAATTTGTCTTTTGCCTTGGAATGCCTAATCAAATGTGAGATGTTGAAAATGAACTCAGGAGATCATGATTACCATTTTGAAACTTCCATAAACAATGGGGCACTGTGCACTGTGGAACATTTCTCTAGTGAACACAGTACTTAGCAGAATTCCTAAATCTGTTGCTCATTCAGTTGAAAGCACAGCAGAGGCAAAACCAATGCATGAACACGTGTCATGGCAATAAATTTAAAGGTTATCAGAAGTTGCCCTATGAGAATTTAATTTTATTGACTTTTCTACATGTTTGGACCTTAAAAAATATTTTCAATTGAATGGTTCTGAGATGGTATCTTCTTTCTGCCGTACATTTAGAAGCAATGAAGGTAAGGTAAAGTTGTTTTGCAAGTGGGGCATGACCCTGTCCCTGTGGAGCTCAGTGACATTTCTTGCTAACTGAAATGATGCACAACTGGGTGTGGAGGGTTTTAGGTGGCACAGTTTTCTCCTTCTTGGTTTCCTTTCTTCACACAGATTGATTGTTATGTCTGAGTTGTTGTAAAAACAAGGTGTTCTAAACCTTTCTAATTAGCTTCTGTCTAATTTGGCATACTTTCTGGAACTGAGAGATTTCCTGCAAAAGCTTGGTTCCTGCCCCATCCCAGTAACGTCACTAAATTACTTTTGAAAAAGCATTTTGATGCTGCCACATGCCTAATTATAAGTTGATTTTTTTGGCTTTTAAATTTGTGTTACAAAAATGAAATTATTTTTAAGGATTGAGTGGCATAGTGCTTGAATGTTACTCAAAACTCTACAAAAAACTTCGATTTAATTTTCATATTATTTATATGCCTATTTTAGAAAGATTAATTAAAATAACTTGTTATGGTAGCTTATGTCCTAAAGGTCCTTTGTAATCTGGAAAAAAACTGATTTTTTAAACTTTTCTAGTACACTAAACAGATGACTTGAAACTAACTCTGATTTTGCTTTAACTTCTCTGATTCAGGTTGCTTTTAATAGCTCTGGTTACAGTGAGTACTCTACTCTTCCTACCTCCTGGGTTATGCTGTCTTTACTGCAATCTTTGTAAGGGCTTGAAAATGCAGATGAAGGAAGCTAGGTTTTATCCTTTTGCTTCTTGAGAAGTGCTGCAGAGTTTTGTTGTTTCATGGTTGCTGTTGTGTTTAAATGCTAAGTCATTTTGCACTGAGAAGAAACTGTTTTCAGCTGTTGAAAGTAAGAGTGCATCTGTAATAAGAGTTATTATGATTAATTTTTATGCTTGTTGTCAGTTCTCTGAAAAATAGAATTTCAAATCTAAAAAGGCACAGGCTTGTTTACTTAATGATCCCTTATCATATATTCCTTTGTCACTGAGATAGTGATAAGAGGATGAGGTAAGAATTGATTATTCAAGGTAAGATTTTGAAGTTCATTGAAAGTTTTAGCACTAGGGGATGATTTTCTCCACCAAATAAAGTAGAAGTTATCACTTATTTCAGAATGAATTCAGGTGAGGCTGAATTTGCTGAAAAGGTCTGTTTTCACTTGACTTGGAATATGAGGATTATCTGTTGACATATGTATTTAAACCAAACTGGTGTGAATACAAACCAGATGTTTCATGGGAACCTTTTTATAGTGCATTTGAACCATAAAAGGAGGTAACACATTTTTTAAATCAGTATTCCTGATTGTGTATTGAGGAAATGTGTGTTCTAAGTGTTATTTTGCTATTTCCAAGTGGACAAGAATCTGCAATCTTGTACATTAAGTGAGCATTGAGTGCTGCAATGAAAATCTAGATACAGAATAGAATGACCCTCTGTGTAAAAGAAAATAAATCAAGTTTGATTTAGATCTTTAACACAAATAAGGACTCTTCTAAAATTATTTTCAGCAATTGTTTTAAAGGCTTGGTTAAATCTTGATTTCCATATCCATTCTCACTGAGCACACAAGAGGCTGTCAGCAAGTAGTTGATGATGGGTAACAGTGATTCTAGGACTGAAAAACAATTAGTGTTGTGGAAGTGTTCCACACTTAGTTGCATTGATTCAGGAGTACCTTCCTGTTATAAAACTTTCACTGTCCCAGTAATTGCTCCCTGCAAACCCTCCAAGTAGAGATAACCTGTGTCCTCAATCTTAGTCTCTTCTCCCCTTGTGAACGTTCTACACAAGGCCAGGGCAGAGGTGGGACATAGTGGTATTGGAATGTGTTAAATGCCATAAGTATAGATTTATATAATTTCTAAGAAGAGCAGCAAGGAATGTTACTTGGAGTTGTTTACTTTGATACTTCACACACATGCACACAGGCACAGACACACACATACACACACAGGGTCAATGTTTCTCAAGGATGAACTTGGCAGTTTCTGGTTAATTGTGTTCTCTAGCATTTTTTAACTAATATTTTATTATGATGATATTGTTAGTAAGACCTACAATTTGGACAGTTCATTCCTGTAAACTGTCCCTTTCATGTGTTGTATCATTAACTCTTGAATCATTCAGTCGCAGGAGTTTTGGTGTCTATAGGATTGGGAAGAGGACTCATGTGGTCTTTGCCTGGTTTTGCTGAACTTAGATTTATCAAAGAGCATTTCTCCCAGAATTGAAGTAAATAAAAGGAGAGAAGTCACACAGAGGAAGAAATATTTTCAACCCCTCCTTTTGTTCTCCTTTTGTTTTCATTGTATGAAACAATACACAGAGAACACGTTGAAAGCTACCTGTACCCTTTTTGGTATCTTCAGATAGCTTTTCTCAAAAGCTTTGTGGTCTGTGAAGAGCCCTCATTACATCTGACACTGGAAATCCAATCAGTCCTTTTCTGAAGTGTGCTGTGGATGCCTATTCCATCTCATTGTGCACATGGAGAGATCCCAAAGTTGAAAGTAAGTTCATGGTAGCCATATGTCACGACAGTGTGTCTGGTTTGGGCCTTTGAGGCACAGTTGGAATATACAGACAATATAAAAGCTCGTGTTGCATTGTATAAATGTAAACATTTTTGAAACTGGCAAGTGCTGGTTCTTTGCCTCCATCATTTTCTAAACATGTACAATAGTCTCACCCTATTCCATTTAGCTAAATTTGGTAAGAATATAAACTGACCATAAAAATGTAATTACAGCTTGAAATAGAGATAGAGTACTTCAAACTGCAGTTGGCATTTAGGTGCTTGTATAGCTCTGTCAGTGCAGTCCAGCTGCACAGAGGGTGTGTTCATTTAGCAAAGGCTTCAGGCTGCTGCTTCTTTAGGTTTGTTCATACATTTTTCCCCTCTATTTGGTGGTGTTAACCCTTTGCAGAAAGGCAAGAGTGTGTAAACAGCATCAGTTTGTTGGGTGAATAGACCATAGGTGTTAGCAGATTCATTAACAGGTCTCTAACAGTGACAAGAATTTCTAGAACTGTTTGCAAAGCCTGGCTCTATAAACTCTGACCTACATAAAGCTGAAACAGCTGCCAGATTTACTGGCAATTAACTCTATTTGTGAGTGCTCCCCAGTCTGGGGATCTGGCTGTTCGCAGACGATGTGTCCGTTTGGGAACTTCAGTTGTACTCATTTAGCACGCACCCAAGGGTTTGATATCAATGGGTTTGGGGTTGGGTTGTTTTGCATTGTGGCTTGTTTGATCCAAGTGCAATAGAAAGCAGCACAAATCTCTCCATTGACTTGGGTTAGTTGGTCACTGTATGACATAACAAGCCTGTGTTGATTAATTCCCGGCTGTTCCTACTATGAGCCCACACATAATAATGGAGAACCATTAGTGGCCGTTGGCACTGTTAGTCAGTTCCCAGTAATACCTCATTTTTATTTTCAGGCTGAACCCACCAATCCTACACAGTATTATAAATAAACCCTGTAAACAAGACCTCCTTGTCTCATTATTAGAATAGTAGATGCAACGTTTGCTAAACTTAGAACTTTCTCAAAGTCATGATCACAGGTTCATGTGACCTGTTACAAAAGTTGCTGATTTCATTGTTTGGTTTCTCAACACGACTTTCGACTTGCAGCCTGCCGAAGGTTGCTGCAGCCTGGGAGCGGGAGGGCACAAAGGGCGGGGCCCTTGTTGCGTAAAGGTTTGTAGCTGTGACTCGGTTTTTGCAGAAAGGAACACTCATTTGGCTTCTCCTGCTTCCACCTGCTTCAGGAAATACCCTACAGCACTGCTGTGAGAGAGCACTGCCTGTTCAAAGAACACCTTCAAAACCTACTGGAAACAGTGAACTGTAGCAAAGCAAAGCAGTAACCTGTAGTGTTCCTTTCTTAGTTTTGAAATATGGGGGAGGTACCCATGCTACAGTGTTACTTCTTATTTTAGGAGCAAAATGTCTATCACTTCTTGTATATTAATGTCATGTAACATTGGACAAAGTTGAAAACGTCTAACAGGTATTTGCTGGACGGTATTGTCTTACTGAGGAGATAAAGTGTCAGCTTGTCGTGTGTTTTTAGGTTACCTTACTAATTCATTACCTAAATTACCTTAAAATTTGTTTACAACATGCACAATATAGTCTTGGTCACCCACTTGTATCATTGCAAAGCACTGTCACTTTGAGGGTTCGTGCAGGTTTGGTAATGTTCGTACCTCCTAAACAGTCTGTGATTGTCAGGATACATAAAGTGTGTTTTGAAAATCATATAAAGAAGAATTATGAACATGATCAGAGTACCATTTTTTTTCCTTTTCAGAGTTTCTTGCTCTATGAGGTGTCTTCTGCTGTTTCTTACATTTTGCTATGTGCATCCCTCAGTAATTCCACATGATGGAATAGAAAACAGGTCAGGATAGGATACAGATAAAAGTCAGTATAAGGAATCATTATATCTCTTAGGAAAGATGAGCTACTTTTTCTGTAGCAGAATTACTTACTATCTCTTTGATTAATGTTGCTGTTGTCTTTAGGCTTAGGAAAAGAAATGTATTGAAGTAGATTGTAGAGTGCATTTTTGTTCTGCACAGTAATGTCACTTTAAGAGGCAATTAGATAACAAAGCATGTCTTAGAATATTGTACTGATGTCTCTACTTACAGATTGAGTTTCTAGAAGGAAAATTTTCTGATGGATCTTCTTTTACCTTAAGTATCAGTGTTTTTCTTGCTTAAAGTCTCATTTCCTACCTGAGGAAAAAAAGAAATAGCTAATAACCATAATAGAGGGGGAAATGTTCTGGGTTTTTTGTTTGTTTTATTAACATGGAAGCATAATCCTATACCAATTCTACATCTAGGAGTGGTTTTTTTCTGCTTTGTCCCCTGATATCTGCACATGAGGCAAGAGAGCAAAAAGGTTTTGTCTTCCTCCCTGTGCACCGTTCCTCCTTTTTTCATAGCCACTACAACATCTCTGCATTCCTGGCCCCTGCACATGGCCTGAGCACAGGAGTCATTTGAGCAGTCAGAATGCTTTTATGTGCAGACAGCCTGGAATGGCTTTATGGCCAGCTCTCCTGGAATAATTTATAAGGACTGCATCAGGAGTAACACTGGGGAATTTGGAGGGCTGCCCTGAGTTGTGCTGATGGTTGTCATGGCCCTGACCCTCACTGAGGGAGGCACAGGCCACTTCCCTTACGTTGTTCTATCACTGCTGGCATGGAAGAGCAGCGGATCTGAGTTGGTGTGAGAGTCTGTAGGTGTTGAGAGAAATCACACAGTAAGGAAAATCACTGTGACTCCAGAGCATGGCACTGGGGTTTTTCCTGCTGTGTAACTCGTGTCCTCCTGTTAGCTCAAAGAGTCACCACAATGCAAAGGCGGTGGTAAGATAATGTGTCTCTACAAGAAATCCACTCATTTTTGTGTGGCAGGGTGGACTCAGGTGCACATTTCCTGATTCTTTTTATTACAGTGGATTTTGCTGCTGTCTTAGTTATTATTAGTGGATTCTTAGAATTATTAGAGGATTGTTTATTCTGGAGAGGTGCTAGGAATTGTGAATATCTGTGAAACTCGAATAGCATATGAGTGCTGTAAGCAGGAATTTGTGGTGTGAGCAACTGACAAGTTGTGTGAATTGACCTTTACCTGTCATTTAATTTTCCAGTGTCATATCAAGCTATGCTGTTGGGGTTTTTCTAAATGCATAGATAGGAAACTAATGTCAATATTTAACTTGCAACTTGAGCTAAGATTACAACAAAATCAAATCTAATACTGAATTTCAAAGGAGCCTGAAGGAGATTGTGTATCTTGGATCAAATAGTAACGGTTGATTGGAAATTCCAGTTTTATCCATGTATGGGCCTTTTGAAGAATGAAAGTATTAATTCCAGTAAACATAAAGGCAAAACCTAGGGAAGTGAGGGCGCTGATCATCCAAGCATGTTGAAGACTAAGAAGAAGTGTAGTTGTGCATTTGATTTGTTAATCTTGTGTAAGGATTCAAATTGTATTTTTGTTGTAAAGTACTGTTGTTGTAAAGCTTTCAATTCCATTGAGCTTCCCACTGCCCAAAATAGACCATTTTGCCAGTCATCCCTGTGCTCTGTGCTGCCCCACCTAGATCTCTGCAAGTATCCCAGGAAATTATTCCAAAGCTAGAACAGGCATGTCTTACATTGCAGCCAGTGTTATGACTGCATTTATAATTACTGTGAGTTAACATAATTCTTTCCTTTATGAGGACAGCTCTTGGAGAAACTTCTGTTTCTCTTTGATTTTATTGTTTCTGTTGGTGTAGGATAAAAGCCACTCAGGCTAAAGGAGTATAAAAGCTTTTTCTTATGAAAAAAAATGGTATGCCAGTATGAACACATCTTGCATGAAACCAGAAAGTAAGTCAGTTGCAATCTATGCTTTTAAAATTCTAAACGATGATGTACACAGGAGGATGTAAAGTAACTTTAGAAGGACCTTATGATGCATGCATCTTGTGTAATTCTGGACATTCTAATTACAGAATTCTTTTTGCACATACCCAGATTTAGTCATGTGTGGATCAACCAGAGATAGCTCTGTGATGTTTTTTGGTAGGGCAGTGACATACCAAGCAGTACAGGATGTAAAACAGAAATGGGCCATATTGAATTCATGTTTAGTGCTTGACTTAAATTCATAAGGGATTTAGTTACACTCTTAAATTCACTTATTCCCAACAGATAAGAATTTGAACCTCACTATTTATAGTAGAAAAAGAGGCTTGTTAGAATTCTAAGTGACCTGAAGTTTTCTAGTCTAGGTATCATTTAATCTAAATATACCTATCAAAGTCTCAAAAAAAGTCAAATGCACTCAGCAGTTTGGCTTCATGAGAATGCTCTTCTGGGAGCTGATGGAGTGCAGTTTCCCATGTCAAGGTGGTCTCTCTCTTCCCTTCATTGCCGAGTATCTATATCCATGGCCATCCTCAAAAATCTTATTTTACCTCTTGGCTCCATGCACTGGGAGGTCCTGTTGGCATGAGTATAACTATGTCCTGGGAAAATAGGATTTATGGATTCTTTTTGTTCCCTGTGCTGGATGTACAGTGCCACTTCTTTTATTGATGTGAATGCTGAACAGACATTTTCTTCAAATATTAATCCTGCCCAGATAAATCTTCCTTCTAGAGTGCTGCACTTCTCCTTTTAGTTGCTGTTCAAATGGCCATCTCTTTTAGCTGACAATGTTAATTTTTCACATGAAAACAGGCCGTTCTGTTCCACTGATGATATAAGTTTAGGATTCAATATTTTTCTTAACACAATGTGTTATACATTATTCATAGTTATAAAGTATAGCTGCTGAATCAAATACATCTCAAAATATATACAGAACTGCTCAGGGTAACCATCCAGTAATGCACCTTGTGTGCCTATGCTAATCTAAAACCCTATCTCTTCTGCCAGTTTTTTCACAAACTAATGTCAAAATCACTATATTTTGCTTGACAAATTATTTGTTTTTTAAAAAAACACTATATCAGTATCCATTCTTTACCAAGGTAGGGCTCTAGATGAACACAAATCATACAGTTTATTAATAAGTAATTTATTTTATGCAGATGTATGAATACATATAAAAATATCATTTTTTGTCTATAACTTAACTGCTATTCCAATGAATTTGATATTTCCTATTTGTTGTAAATTAGATTTATTTTCCAGTTTAATATTTTCTATATGACTTTCTAATCAAAAGTTCTATAATGAAGAAAAAGAATACAGGGAAGTTATGAAAAACTACCTGGCACAGATAATAGATTTATTTCATTGTAGTGGGTGTTGCCCCATATTGTCATATGCAAATGAAACATTTTTTATAAATGATTGATTTATAGGATGGCAGGGCACATTACAAAACCAACAGCCATTTACAGTAAGTATTTATTTTTCAGTCTTGTGTTCTAGTAAGGCTTTTTGGAAAGAGAGCAAGTATTGGGATTTTGTGTGACTCACTGTGTAGGTAATTCTTAGTCTCTGAAGAATATATATTCCACAGTCCTTGGAAAGTACACTGTTGATTGGATAGGAATTGCTTAATGCATTCTCCAACTCTTGGTTAGTAAATAATGCTCTACTGAGTGAATGTTGCTTATGGAGAAATTCTATCCTAGGTATGGGGTACCACAGACTGAAATGTAAATGAGAGCATGTTTTGTTTTGCTCAAATCTGTGATCAGGAATAACAGCATGGAATGGAGTTATGCTGTGCCAAAAGCTCTTGGTAAAATCCAAAACCCCGAAATACATTTACTTTCATGATCTGTGTGATTTGCTCACTGTATGTGAGCAGTGCTCATCCACGCTTGCAAGTCTTTTAAGAGGATATCACTGTAATTGCTGATGTGGATGTCTGGGAAATGTGTGCTAACTAACGTACACAAACATGCAGGCTATGTATTTCTGGTGTTGAAATAGTACAGTTAATGAAATTGCGTGGTTTTGTGGCAAGGCTAGCATCAATGTAATTATTCAGATTCAGGGTTGTGAATTATTTTGGTGGGTTTTGGCATTAAACTTGAAGTTTCATGAAGCAGAAAGTCTGCTTTGGAATGAGATATGTGTAAACTTGTTCACAGTAATTCCTCTCACTACCAATCATCCTTATACCATGTGTTCTAAGCTAAACAGTCCAGATTCCAAAGGAATGCTGGTGTCTAAAGTCCAAATATCTGCTTTGTCATCCTTTAGTACTTGTGAAGTATTTTCTCTATTCAATCATACAGTTTAGTAATGTATGCCTGTGGAAAAATGTTCTGTCTATGAATTGATGTTCTGGGCTGGCTGTGGAAAAATGTTCTATGAATGGATCAGGTCCTGTTACCCTCAGTTACTCTGGCTGCAGCACAGTACTTCACCATATAAGATGCAATGTGGGAATTTTCAATCAGGCCTTGCTCTCTTAATATCATATACAGTTGCTACTGATCCTGACAAAACTGTTTTCAGGTTTTCATAGGTGAATGTACTAAATAGGTTTTTAGGTTTTTATACCCTGCTTTACCTAATTGCATAACACATTAAATATATTTTTGCCTTCCCTGGGTTATTCCTCCTCCTCTAATCCTGTATGTCTGAAAGTAGGCTGTAGAAACCTCTGCTAAACTTCTCCTAGAGTGACTTTCTTCATGGAAGTCACATCTCATATTTAGTTGCTTACTTCATCAGGCGTACTTGCTTAAATGCTCTGCTCTGTCAGTCCTTAACAATTAAATCCTTTACAACACTTAAGTATTGCATCACCCATATAAGATTTTTAAAGCCAGTAATCAGGCTGGATAAGTCTAGGAACCCAAGATTTGGTTGTATTGATCTGATGAGAACTGTGAATTAATGGAAGTTCTCTCAGATAAGTTAATTTTTCCTCCTTGTTTCATTTCTGGTTTGAGCCTTTGTGAGTTTGGAATTTTCTGAAAAGAATTGGAAAGGGATTGTTCTCTGATAAACACGAAAAAGGCAGACGAAAGTCTGTAAATAAGAGTTCTGAACAGAATCAAATACAAAAATTTTATTGGACTACTTTTTGAGGTTTTGTGAGATTAAATTCACTCTATCAAATGAGAAATAAATTACCATCCCCTTCATGTGATAATCTGTCATCCATATATAAGCATAAATCATGTCCTTCTCTGACATGAGCTGAAATCCAGTGGGTTTTTGGTCACACTTTTTGTTTCCTGCCCTGATTATATATTGAGAAAGATATCATTACACAGGCTTTCCAAAGGATTTCCTTTTTGCAGTGAACTTGCTGCCAGGTTTCTGACAAAATTCAGTAAATGTATTCAGCTGTAGTTATTAATTCAACAGAATGATTCCAGTGATACTCTCTGAGCAAAGTAAGGTCTAACATCCAAGACAGGAGCATTTCTGACTGCAGTGTCTTAATATTTTAATGAAGCCACACTGTTTATTCCAAAACTCCAAGGAATATCCTCAGTATAATTTTGAATTTTTCAACTGAGTGTCTTTATATATGACAGATCTAGTTTCTGTTAAGTTTATTTAATTTTATGTACTTTAACTTCTTGGAGCATTTCAGGATGGTCAAGCAAAGAAAGTTAGAAGCCACCATGTAAAACAGTAAGACAGGGACTTGTGATTTGGGGGTAAGGAATAATGAATGACAAGAGAAGTAACAGTTGGAGAAATGGATGAAATTAGAATTGGTGAAATGAGGATTCTGGTAGGATTTTTTGGATGTCAGAAAACGTGACATTTGAAATGTAAAATGTTTCTTAGTATGAAAGGAATTCTTGTCATCTTGTTGTGAAGCAGATGAGCTGCTTCATTCAATTTTGTTTTCCAGCCAAACAAGCAAGAGCCTGAGAGTAATTTCATTTACAAAAGTGCAGCTATTATGTCTTTATTTTCAAGGCCTCCTTGTGCAAGAAGCTTCTGGATTTAAAGATCAACATTCACTAAACAACATTCAATAAAAACTTGGATTAGAAGCATCCACTGACATTGTCTGTACTTTAGGAATTGTGTTAGGAATTCAGTATTTGGGGAAGGTGCAGTGGAAAGCTGTCATACAGAGGTTTCTTGGAAACAAGCCATTTGTGGTGAGCAAAGATTCTTTTCAAGGTTGTTAACCTCTGTATCCCTGAATTGTGTTTACATAGCTGCCTAAAGGATTTCTGCAGTTTCAGTTGGAATATTCAGTTCCCCAACCAAAACACTTGTGTGACACAGTTGTTACCGTTTGCCCCATGGATGCTGATAACTTCTAAGATAGCTGCACTGCTTAAAATTCTTCATACTTGTGTGTTTCAATATTATTTAGGCTTTTAGGTTTATTAACATTATGATTACTGCATTTTGTCAAGACATAGGGCTGTCACCCAGGAAGTCTTATCTGTTGGCCTGCAGTTTTGCCTAAGGCATGTTAGCCTGACAATTGTATTGCTAGAATTTGGAAAATTTGTTGTAATCAACTGTTGTTGCTAAAATGTTAAATTCTGTAATGTAAATGCACAGGAAGGCTATGAAAGATGCATAGTTTTCTATTGGAAAAAACAAAACTTCAGTATTTAAAAAAATTAGTATGTACTATGTGCAGCTAAAGATACATAATCGTATCTTGTCCTTTTTCATTTTCTCTTGGAAGTGTTCATGTATTTTCCTCCTCTCATAGGAGTCTTAATTTTTCCTTAGGAATGGCATGTTCACATTTGAGAAATTTTTCAGCAGTGCTTTCTTTTTTTTTTATTCATAGTACTTGTATCTTACCAAAATTTGTCTGGTAGCTCCAGAGAACAGGAGTGCATGAACTAAACCAGCCCATGAGAGTTCAAATATTTTCAAGGTTCATATTCCTCACTGGAAAGCCTCAACGTGATGAAATATTTTGAGGTGAGTGAAGGCTGATTTTTTGATGATAAATACCAAGTCCAGATTTGTACAGTGAATCTGCTTCTTGCAAAAATCTATGTCAGCTCACTTTGCCAGTTTTTGCTGTTATCACAACCCAGGTGTATGAGACTAGGGACTGATTTTTATAATGCAAAATCTTATGGAGTATGTAATATGAATTAGGGTAGTATTATTTTGGTTCTGCCAATTGTGTGCTTGGCTGGAGGGACTTGAGAGAGCAATGATAGATGTTCCCTGCTGAACACAAGAGGAGATAAAACTAAGTGCCCAAGTCAACAGCATAATAAAAAAGGAGGCCCTTGAGTTTCCTAAAGCTCAAATTACTTTCAAGAGAGAATTCCAAACTCTGGACCATTGGAGTTAGTGTAGTAAGTGAGATACTGACATTTTGTACTGCCCATGATGAGATGAACCCACAACTAAGAGCATTGCCCACACTTACCTGTCCTGTATTTTACCTGAATCTGCCTGTCTTGGATGTGTCTTTTCCATGTGGGAAAAGGTCTTAATCTTAATTTTGATACTCTGTGTAGGCTGCCAGTCCTTTCACAGCCATCCTGATGGGGGACAGCTCTTGGGCTTGCCAGGGGAGTGGGTGATGTTTGTAGGAGCTGTAACACCTGTGGGACAAGAAGGGGTTCACCACCTTGCCTGGGGCAAGTAGTGAGGTGGTTGCATTATGTCCAGATGTGCTGTGCATGCTGCTTTTCCATATCCCTGATCAAATCAATGTGATTTAGCCAGAATAATTTTTAAACTGCATGAGTAAGAACCTTTCTGCATTATGGGTCTTTAAGTTCTCTTCAAATAGGGAGTTATTTTGCCCTTTGCTAGGCCTTTTTATTTTAATGGTTGCTGAGGTTAATGGGTCTTGTGTTCGGATTTTAATGCTGCTTTTATATGGCTGCAGAAAATAGCTTAGACACACAACCCTTATATTGTAAACCTGAGGAAATACAGGATCTGTGAATTTATAGGCCAGTTGCAGTATGTAAAAGATCTTCACTCAGAGGCACTAAAATGTTAATCTTTTCAATATTTGCATGTATTGTTAGAGGTGCACAATTTCCAACTTTTGCTCCTCCCAACCTTGTCATGATGTGCTGTTGAGCTGAAAATAACAACTGATATTCCCTTTTGGGCTCAGTTCCAGCAGTGCTGAGGTCTTTGGGAACAGACACATCTTTCTCCTGCTGCTTGCCTGCAGTTCTTTCCTGGCTCTTTAAATCACAGCACTGAGATGCCAGCAATCCAGATACCAGAGGTTCTGCTTCATTCCTCCCAGGCAGAAATGTCATTTGGCACTCACCTACCTACTTTTTAAGACACCTTAATTTGATGTATTTGGGATTTCTGTAAAAGACTTCATATGCTGTAAATGAAGATGTATCATCTCAGAAACGAGGGTCACATGTTTAATTGCAAATGGCTTGGGTTTACTGCATTCTGGTGTAATTTTGTGATGTCCTCACCCAGAAACAGCACATGATTGTTTGTAAGCTTGCCATCGCTGGGAGGGAATTTGATAAGGCTTTCAGGACCTGTGCTGTAAGGGCAGTAATTGCTGTGATCCAATAAGGGAGAGCTCTGTGGTGGCATCACTCGAGAGAGTAAGCGTGGTGTGACTGCAGCTGCTTCTCGGATCCTGCTGCCTAATGAAAGATTCATGATGAGCTGATGCTCTGTAACAAACAGCTAATACTGCCACCAGGTCACAGGTTTGATTTGAGCCAATCAATACAGTTCATTCTCCTAAAGGTGGCTAATGATAGCATGCTTATGAGAAATGAAATGGCCTGCAATCTAAGACAGCCTGCTCCTTCTCACTGTGTCAGCTTTAAAGAAACAGCATTCCTTTTATAATGTCATCTAAACCTTGGGAAGAAAGGAGAGTTTAAATTCTGGGGGAAAATGTTAAGAAAACTTTTATCAAAAAATGGAACTCAAGAAGGGAATCCTTTATATCAAAATAAATTAGAATTAAAACTCAATGAAACCTAAGTTGGAAAGAAAAATGTCTCATATTCTCAAAGTTAATAGTATCTGAAAGAGAAGAGAGTTTGATTGACCTTGTATTTAAAGATCAGATGTACATTTATGTGTATGTTCTTAATCCTTGGAGTGACTCCCTTGCCTGTGAAAGGCAGGGGGTCAAGTGCCCTCTATGTCACATTGACCCATCTGAGGAGAAAAGGAAAGAAATTGAAATATCATTCTTCTTCAGGGCTGGACAAATACAGATGTAACCTATTGAATACTTTTTAAAATATTATACCAGCTATATGAATTCCAGAAGGCAAGTTTAGGACACAGAGGAGGATCTGTATTCAAGTAATTCCCAAGAATATCTCAAAGATATTCCTGTGAGAGGCTGAACAATTTTAAAATTAGAAGGCAGAATGGAGAAACTCAAAAAGTTTTTCAAGGTTCAAAAAAATTTTAAAGATTTTTTTCCTGAACCTTTTTCTAAGCTGTTGGAAGACTTTCTAACACCTCTGAACCTTTTTCTAAGCCCTTTGAAGGAGACTTTGCATTCTTGCTTTTGTCTAAGTAATAAAGTACTGTGAAAGTGCTGGCAGTAAGATACTCCAAAATATGAATAAGGGAGCTTGACTTTTGAGCTCTTGGTTATGATACTTCAGCTTTCCAAGATGCAGAGTGGGAACTCCCTACCTGTCTTTAAAAAAAAAAAAGCCAAACCAAACCCCCAAAAAACCCCAAACTCAAGCTCAAGTTTTGTAATAAAATATATGAAATATTATTTTTTTCATAGCAAAGCAGAATTGCTGTCCTTTAGGTATGAACAGAACCATACTGACGTGGCTTCAGTTACTCCTTAGGTACAAAACAATATTATAAAAAATAAGAATTTATTTCCTAGATGCAAATAGTATTTGCTTAGTACTTAGGATACTTGCTTGTGTGGTACTTTCCTTCTAGATTTGTAAGTGTTAGCATTATTATCATTAACAATGACAAGCTTTTTAAGTGCTAGCATTATTATCATTAACAATGTTACATTCCTAATAGATGGAACAAATTGAAATTGTCACCAAAAATATCAATTTGTCATCAAAATATCAGTACTAGAAAGTACAATAAATGTAAACAGAATTTTCATGCTAACATCATTTCCCAGGAGCACAGATGGAAACACTCCCTTGCAATGACTAAGCAGTGTTTGGTGAGTAAGGCACTTCCTAAGACCTGAAGAGCAATTCTAATAGCAATTTCAGATTTGCATTTTGCCACTCTTACACAGTTGTAAGAATGATTTATATTGATATTAGATAGCATTTCTTAAGGTTTAGCTTTCTAGTTTTCATCATACATCAAGGGTGAGCACAAATTAGTCACCCCTGGCTGCAATCTGAGCATCTGTGCCTCAGTCACTGGAGCTGGATCTGTTTTATTTGATTTCTTCCCCTCTGTATTGATTACATTTTCTTTCCAGACTGCATTGTGATCAATTGCCATCGTGTTTCTTGGATTAACTTGGATTTCTCATCTTTTCTCTTCCCATTTCCTTTTTTCTATGCCAGTAAGTGCTTTAAAGTTTTAAATGTTTAAATAGAGCCTCTTTCCCATAAACCCTGGAATTTGCCAGGATCCCTTCTTACAAGAGGAGCATGGTCTAATGGTGAACAAGCTGAGAGATGGACATTGCTGTGCTTTTATCCCAGCTGATTTTCTTTTGTGGTCTTAGGCAGGTCTTTAAAATACCTGCCAGGAGAGCTGTGAGGATTAATTGAGCAGACAAAGTGCTGTATAATGCTTAACATTGTCTGACTTTAACAATCAGTGTACATTTAGTGCCAGTCTTGAAAACAAAGTCTGTGATGTTAGTAGGTGAAATTGTTGGATTTGGGGATTTTTGAGTGATCTTGCCTGTAGAATGACAATAGGATTCTTGACTCCAGCCATACAAATTCATAGTTGCACATACTTCAGGGAAAAATCTGTCATTTCTCTTTCTCCTTGGTAACTGGTATTTTTTCTAAAATTTCCTACTAGTCTCAGAGAAAAATAAGTTTGTCTGTCTTTGTGAGGATTCACGTTGAAATGAATTTCAAACTTGTTAGTATCCATAGTTCTGGAACAGAAGATGGAAAAAAACAATATCCAGAAGAAAAATATGCCAAAATTGATGTCTAGAGAAACAACGTAGTATGCAATGCATTTTAAATTGTAATCATTTCCACATAAAGGATATTGTAAAAGAAATATTCAAAGTATTGATTTTTGTCAGCTTGTTAATAGTCAATCAGATCTGACTTCTTTTTCATAGGAGTTGATTTATCTACATCCTTAGTGTTTCTCTTATTTTTATTACTGTGTCAAACTTCTCTGTAACTGCATTATTTTGACTTCATTTTTCTTGAATATGAGTGGCCAGATCTTGCATTGTTTCTTTCTGATTAGCACTCTGTATCCTGACCCTGCCTTTCCTGGCAACGTCTCACCCAGAATATCCCACTGTTCTTTGTGCCACATCACAGTGATTGCTCACAGTCATCCTCTGATGCACTAATTACACCCTCTTCTTTCTCCTCATTTGTAATTTCCAGCTTGTCACAGGAATTTTTACTCTATATGGATGACCATGCACTTCATCTAATTTCTTTCTGTTGCTGTTATTGCAGAGTTCTCTGCTCCCCCTTGGTGTGGAACACAGTCTTTCTTTGTGCTAAGAGCTTATCACAAAGCTAGTTTCTCTGCCAAGAACACAAGGGAAAATATTAAATATGTCTCATGGCAGCTACTTGAGGAATTACCCTTACAGTTTCTCTCTAGCCTGGCATTGGAATTGTTTGAAAGGCTTTCTCTTTAACCACAGTGTGGAAATATAAGTGCATATATTCCAAATTTTCCTCTTAACTATATGTATGGATCTTAGATATTATAAATCATACTGAAGCATAAAAAGGGATTGCCCTACAGTAATCAGAGAAGTCTCTTGAGAGGTTCTAGATGTTCCTCAGGTATTTGCAAAACAGCTTCACTCAGCCCATGTGCAAACAGAAAGATTTCCAAGGCAAGCATCACACTTAAGAAAGCATCTCTGCAATTGTTACTCACTTCCAGTCTGCCTCCTGTGTAACCAGGGCTGTGATTTGGAGCTGCCAGGGCTGGCATGTGTTTTGAAGCACCTTTCAGTAGCTGAACAAGCCACTGTTAGTGACTGAAGTTCAGGTTATGGCATCCATATGCACTCTGAGCTTTATCTAACCGGGTCTGGAGTACTTTTTGGACCTCTTGGACAACCTGCTCCAAAGCTTGGCTGGTGAACCATGCTCATTCTGAACTCAGGCTTGCCTGAGAATCATTACAATTGTTTTGGTGTGTTTTTGCTTGGGCCTGATGCACTTAAGCTAGCATGCACATTGTTATTTTAAGTATCTGTGCCCCTGTGTCCTGGTTTATATGTAAAATACATAGCCCACACAGAAATTTGACCAAGTTATTGGCTGTGGACTGACAGTGTAACTGGATATTTGAGTCTGAGCACATCTTCAGTTCATATTTCCCAAGGTAACCTCCTGCTTCTATTTGGCACATGATTTGGGAAATATAAATCAAATTATTTGGCAAACTGTTTTTCTGATGTCATTCACAAATGAAGCAGATGTTTAAATGATGCTGTTTACCTTAATTGTAGTATAAAAGGTGAAGAAGGAGCCCCTTTAAAACTAGGCCCTGAACATTTTTTTCTTGAGTTTCAATTGAAGCTGAAACTTTTGGAAAATTTGTCTGTGATGTCAATGGGAATGAGATGGGGCATGTTTATAGAATAAAGGCATTATGTTGGCTGTTAGTGGTACAATGTGTATGAATAAAAAGGGTTTATCTCACTAAATGTTCAGAGGTTTGCCTGAAATCACTTTCAATATCCTTTCTTGTTCTCTATACAGTAAACTATGTAATTAGGGAACATGTTATACAGCAAACTCAGTTTAAAAAATTGATTTTTAAAGCATAAAAGAGGCAGTGACTGAAGTGCTGCCAGGCTGTATTGAATACTCACATGTATTATATTGTAAACATAATATGGTTATAGTGTATGTTGTCATAATTATTGGCAGTGGTACTGGAGGCAGTCATTGAGTGCTTTGTTCATGTGGTAATAGATGACAAGGGCCACAACGTTTGTTGGCAGCAAAGTTGTTTTCCTATCTCCTTCTCTTCGTAAATTGCTTTCAGAATAGTTTTGTGGGTTTTTTTTCAAACTGACTGTCTTAGGATCCAGATGGCTTTATCTCTTTTTAATGAGATTTGGGATATTTTCCTTACAAGTGTTGTTCACTCAGTGCTGCCACAAAGGCTGCATTCTTCATTTTTCTTACAGCATGGCACTGTGATGTGAGAGGGAAGGCTCAGCAGAGACCCTCAGCACAGAGGGGTGGATTGAGGCTCAGTGGGATCCAGGGCTGAAGTGCAGCCTGAGTCAGGAAAGAACATAAAATACGAGTGTGGAGGCCAGCAAATGGTTTTAGGTTTGTGGGTAGGAACAGCCTAGCTAGTCTGTGTAGCCTTGATTCCATGATCCTAACTCTTGCTAGCCATGTTACTGGTATCCAGCAGGCTGACATTTGGGACTATTCCTTGTGAGTAACTAGAAAAACTGCCCTGTCCACTTGCAAAGGTTCTGAAGGGGCACTCAGAATAGAGAGCAATTGGGAAATGGCCTTTTTGCCTGCAGAGACTCCCAGAGGGGGTTTTTTTTTTCCTGTTAATTGCTAGACTTTCACGGGACATTACCCTCTTCAAATTATTTCTTTTAAGATCCAGACCACCTGGAGACAGGGCTCTGCAGGATCCTTAAAGACAATTTGTGGTGGCATCAAGCATTCACAGTAGGCATTCATTTTCAATTGTAAGGGACTGAATTTCACCCAACACAGGTTTAACAGCTGAAAAAGATTGTCTGTGCCAGCATTTCACCTTCTGAATTCAGGCTATAAACCTCAACTTTCTTAGCTTCAGATTCTTGTTAAATCTGCACCAACACACAACCTGTGCATCACCATGTTTTTACCTCTATGTGTATCTCTCACTTTTTGCCAGTTTGAGTCAGCTCTTCCTGACTTTAGTTTCACATGATGTAGTGGCGTTCTTCTACCATTTTTCAGGCTCCCATGCCTTCCACTGGACTGTTTAGGTCCCTGTCCTGCTGTCCCTGTGTCATCATTTTCTGTCTCATTTCACACTGTGCACCACTCGCTGTCTCAGAGCCCATTTGTGTCTTGTCTCCATTCTCAGTGTCTTTGGACTTCCAGCTGCAGAATGTTCCACCTGCATGTATCTCTACTTCTGCCAGCAGGACAAGAGTTGCAAAACAATCAGTTCTACAAGGATGTCTTGTTCCTACAAACAGACACAACTTGATCATGTCTTGTATTGATGTGTGGGATTTGCCTTTCTCTGTTGTCTACACGGGCATTCTGCATCTGTAAAGCTGCTGCCAAAAATCTGAACCTAAGGCACGGATTGTCTAAAGCTCTCACTGAATCCATAGCAATATCTCCACAATTTCCACTTAGAAAGCACACAAATTAACACTGTCATGTTTTCTCAACATTGTAAAGATTTGATTTAGTGGGTCTGATGAAATTGTAGCATTTTTTTCTTACTGATATGTAGCAACATGTGCATGTGTAAATTCTGTTGCACAGTGGATTCTCATGTCAGGTATAATCATTGAAAACTGCAATTGCCCCAGGTGCTTTCCTTGTCAATATTCTGATTGTTTGTTGTGTGACTAATCTGTATTAAAAAACAATATTTACTCATGAAGAATTATTGATTAGGACATGCTAACAGGCCCTCTCCCTACACCAGTGTTGTGTACAGTAAAAGGCATGCATTGGCTGCATGGGATCAGCACAGAATCAGAACAGGAGTGTTTTCACAGCACACAAGGGAGCTGAAAATTGTTTTTCAAAACCACAATGAACTTTTCTTGGTGTACTTTACACCTTGTGAGGGGAAATCTTCATGCAACAGTGCTCAGTACTGTAATTGGGACTGATTTAGTTTACAATTTAGTTTGTACTTTAACCAACAAAAAAGTCCTGATATCTGCACAAACTTCTTTTACTCTTGTCCAGTCTGCTGCTTTAGCAGTCAAGCTTTACAAACCATGAAAAATCTTACAGGTAGGGCTGTACTTACCCACACCTCTTAGTCTGTGGGAAATGGCAAAATCTGATAGAGGGGTTTCTGTGCTGGAGAAACCAGAAGTTGAGTCTGTTTGTATCCTCTACACTGGGAAATTCAGAAAAGGGTAGTTTTGCCATTCCTCAGATTCTAAGGTGATATGCTTGAAAGCACACGACAACCTAGCCATAAGAAAATTGCCTCTCCAGGTGTTTTCCAGCTTTATCAAATCTTGTAGCAAAGAAGGAAAGGAGAGCACAGACACAGCTTTTCCTTGATGAGTCATCTTATTTATTACAATTTTCCCATTTCATAAAATTATTTGCAAAGAGCCTTGAAGCTCTTGTTTTTTTCTTCTAAAAGTGGCAGTGTTTATTAGAAAACTGAAATATCATGTATTGCCTTGTACATGTACATCTTACCTGAGAGATCATGTAAGCTGCTGCTTCTTGCACATTGATAAATTCACACCTGTCTTGTTCTGGAGGCTGCCCAAAAAAAGGTGCAGAGTTTGTGAGCATGAATTGGGTGCTGCAGCACCTTGGAGTCATGCTAAACTCTTTGTCCTTTGTAATATCCTACCCTTTACCACGAGTGCTGTGGAAAATGTTGGCTGTCATCCTTTAAACAGCACAATGTTTGCATTTCCCTTGATCATCATCTCAGAGCAAAGTTCAGTAGGCTGAGGAAGTGTTGTTTAAGTGCAATTGATCTAAAAATATATCAAAAGGAAGGCTACTGTACATGAACAAACTGTGGAGAGGCTTTATATAGGCTTCATGATATCTGTAAATACCTAAAACAGGGAAGCAGCAGCCTGTGACATGGTTATTTCTGGAAAGGAGGAAGATCTGACTGTTATTATTATCATACCATGCACAGAGCCAAGCAGTTGCTCCTGAAGAAACTGTGGAATTAAGAATCCCAAAATTAGAACCATTTCCATAGGGTTGTGAACACTCTGCTCCAGATCTTGCCACTGCAAATCGATGGCAAATCACATATTAATGTCAATGGGATCAGGCTTAGGATTTCCACTTCCCTCCACCTGCACCCTTTTAGCAAAACCCTTACCTTTCCAGGGAATACCTGTTCTGAAAGGAGCCTGAGGATCTGATGATCTTTAGTGAATTGTGGCAGATCTCAACAAAGAATATTCCAAAATCAGTGAAGTGGTGTGTTTGTGTCAACTCAATTCTTCAGACAGAGAGAAAAATATATTTACAGTATCTACATGGGGAAAAAAAAAGCTGGAAGAAACTACTGGGTCAGTTAGTTTGCTCTCTGTGTCACAGGTCATTATTACCCAGTTACCTCTGTATAGATTATTTTATGTTGAGCTGTGGTGCTAAGCAGGCAAATACATGCTGACCTACAACACTCAAAAACGTATCCAGCCTTGAACTGAAGAGGCCATTGAGATTTCCCATGGTAATTTCAGCTATAAATAACTTCTTGTTTAATAGGCCATGTTTCTACATGAACCTTGTGTTTACACTAAGTAACCATTAGGAACCAGCATTTTCTGGTCTATTAAGTCAAGCTAGTTAATAATGTTAACACGTGAGTTGTTTCTTCAAATATGTCACTGTAAGAGATTTTCATCTTCAACTAATTTTGTCTGATTTTTTTAATGTTTAAATTCTATTTTGAAAGCATTCTTTCTAAACTGTGCAACTTGGTGTGGTGATTCACAGCAGGTTTCACCAGTAAAGAAGCTGGTATTGCTTTTTGTCTGTACATACAAGGAATGTATTAAGACTGGTTTTTAGTTTGGATTTTTTAGCTACAATGTCAGCTGTTTGTCACCTGTAATTCTTGATACTTTTCAGACCATGTGTTTTCCACGGAGAAGACTTGGCTAGTCGTGCAGCTTTTATTTCTATTCCCCTTGCAGTTTGCTGTATTAAGACATGTTTAATTAGAACTGGCTTAGTTTATGAAGTGCTTCAAATTATTCTGCATTAACATCTTCATCTTTCATCCTCACAGTCTTATTGATCTCACAAACCTTGTTATCGTGGATGCATATATTTATTTTCTTCTCATGAAAGCCCTGAAGTTTATGTTGCAAGTCTGCATTCATTATTACTTTGTTAGATCTTTCAGTTTTCAGTTCATTTAATACATTTTACTGATAGTGTTGTGCCAGTGTTCATAATGAGAATGTCATACACTATTAAGTCAAGTGCTCTCCACAGATACATTGCAAATATACAATTACTTTCATCATCCAAATACTTGTCTCATCAAACAATGCAAAGACTTGTTTTACAAGATCTGTTTGCCACAAAACTGGGTTCACAGGGATTATATTAATTATATTCCATCACTTCCATTCTTCATTAAATTTGTAACAGCTTTATTACCTGGAAGGAAGGTCAGACTCACTGTCCATTAGCTCTGAGTCATCCTGCTGGCCTCTGTTGTTATTGGCACAACATTAGTACTTTTTCAGTCAAATGGGATTTCCCTGGAATGCCTTAATTTAGTAAAATAAACATGATTAGTTCTCAAGTCTTCTCTGTCTTAGTTCTGAGGTGTGAGGTAGATGAATTGGCTGACTTTAAAATGTTGATTTCTAATGCATGTTGTATAACATCCTGCTTGGTTACCAGGGGACTGGAAAATAGTTAAAGTTCATCATGTGACATAAGAACAGCTGTCCAAATATAGAATAAAAATATTTCTAAATATGTCTGTCTCTTTTGCATCACTATTAAAAGTTTTATAATTTCCATCTGACAAAGGGTTTCTATAGCTGCTGGGTTATTGTAGTCTTGATGAATTTGAGGGGTTTTTAATTCTTCATTTTACATTGGTGATGTCAGCTGTGGACTTTCTGCTGTGTTTCTAACTTATTGATATTTTTCCCTTTGTAACTTATAACTCATAGTGATTATTACTCTTTATCTTCATTATTATATAGTGCTTTTTATTATGAACTTCTGCTTGAACTTGAATTGTGAAAGAAAACAGCATTTTTAGGCAAAATTATCCTTCCCTCAACTGTGGAATTACAAATTCATGACCATCCTAAGATTTCTTTAAAAAACTTCTCACTTCTGACTTTCAATTCAATTGCAGCCATAATTTTAATTTCTGTGATAGGATTCTGAACTTGAAGGTTACTGACAACTGCAGCACATATATCACACTCATGTCTTTATGCAACAGTGTCTCCCTCATCTCATCTACTCATTATACATTGTTAGTGTGGTTTGTTGGGTTTTTTAGCACTTAAATCACATTTTAGCATTTAAATCACATTTGACATAGTTGTGCAGTGTTCACTAAAAATAATGGCATCATTCTCTTGCATTGGTGGTAATTTTATGATCTCTGGTTCGTTACCTCTTCCAATCTCAGTATGTAAAGGACTGAAAACGTCATATTTTAACACTTGGCCGTGCTCTTTCAGGTTTGTCAGAGACTGAGCATGTACTGAGTTTGCTCTCTTGCCAGCTTCCTCAGGTGTTGCTGCTGTAACATCCTCCTGCCTACTCCAGCTTGTCTCCAATCAAACAGAGGTAAACACTTGCACTGTCCCCTTTTTGAGTTTTTCTGAGAGGTAAGGTTACCACAGGGAATGTATTTTCATAAAAGCCCTGTTAAAGAGGTCTTCCCAAGTCATGCATTTGCTTGTCTGTTATCCATATGATCATATTTACTCTGAGGATAACATCATCTGTTCCAGAAGTGGTGCTGCAAAAGTGAGATTTCAGATACATTTCATCACAACATTGCGTTCTCTATGCAAAATTTTCACCAGCATGTCTCCCACAGTAGTATACCATGAATGTAGAATCTGTGATTCCATCAGCAGAAGGCAAAACTAATTCTTTTTTTCCCCCTAGTTTTGTACAGCAGACCCTCATTTTAGTTTAGTGCATTTTGCCTCTGTGGCTCAGAGTCCCACATATCTGGAGGATGTGTCAGCATTTTGTTCCACACCAGTGTATATTTTTCTTCTTTTAGAACAGAGTGTTGTAAATTAAAAGGGATGATATAAAGGGTGTTGAGGGAGCTATAGCATGCAGCTGGTTTGTAAGTGATGCTAAAGGCTGCTCCCAGGATTAAAGCACACTGCATGTTTTACAGTGAGAATTCAGATTTAGTCAGCATTTTGAAACAATGGCTGTTCAGAGGTGATAAAGCAAAAATGTGGCTTGGGCATGCCTCCTTTCTTTAGTATTTTAAATCAAATGCTTTCCCAGGGCAGGGCCCTTAGCACAGTTCTCCCCTCTGACTTCCTCTTTCCTTCCTGAAATACAATAATCACCGTAGGTTCTCCTGTCTCCTGTACTCCCAGGAAAAACTGTTTCCTTAATGCACATACATTGCAATTAAACCTCTTAAACATCATTTTAGTAATAATTATTTTAGGAACATTCCTGATTAAACCTGCCAATTAGACAGAATAGGAGAAAACTAGAAATAAATAATGAATTATTTCAGTATGTTTTCCTATCCAGAATACTCAATGAGCAGAGGGAAAGAGTTGGCAAAATGGAACTGTACCTCTTCTTTCATGGGCTTTCAGCCTGGTTTCTAACTAAGGGAGAAGAGTAACAGAAACCAAGCAGAGTTAGGATGTACAGGGGCTTTTAAATGCAGGCTTTTATTTTTCTAATTCTTATCTATTTTATACTCTGTTGAAGTGATCATCTTGCACATACTTAATCTCATGTTCTCCAGTGACAGAGACAAAAAACTTAATGATGGCTGAGTGTCACACATTTAGCCTGTGACCTTGATGTCATTTGTCCAGATCATGTTGCTAAGGGAATCTTTAGGGCCCCATCAGTGCACAAGGACACTTCCTTCTGAATGACTGTCATGGAAGGAGTTTCTGTGATAAACCAGTACAGTCCTACTGCAGGAGCAGTGTTAAGTTGGACATGATAAATGCAGAAAAAGTCCCAAGAGTCACAGTGGCTGAGCCACAGAGTCTTTCTGAATCCAGACTTGTTTGGATGTTTTGAAAGAGAAAATGAAATTGTCACATGGTTGCTGATTACATAGTGACTGAATTGTTTGAAACTCGTGTGCTTTGGGAGTCTGCAGCTGGGAAATCCCCAGCATGTGACTGGTACAGCTGTGTTTGATAGTGTGGTTAAACATCACTGCAGGCCTGAGTATTTCACCACGTTGCATCTTCTACCTGCCTGCTGCAGCATTCCAATAACTGCCAAGCATTCCTTGTCTTGCAGACTTTGCATCAGGGTTTGCATCAGGGACATCTGAGCTGCTTGAACTGTGCTAATCTTGTGTGGATAAAGCAATGGGGAAACAGAGTCCCTAGTGAGGCAAAGGCAAATTTCTAATTAAGGGTGAACATTCCCTTTCAGTCATCTGCATTTGTGCCACGCTGCCAGAAGATAAAAATCAACAGTTAGGAAAAGGGGAACTTCTGGAACTTCTGCTTTTCTTCAAGCTATTTTTGTGCTTATCCATGCCCATCTTGTTCCTGTGTTTCATCCTCCTGTGGCATCTTGTCAGCAGTGGATGTGGTGTGTTGTTTGGGATGGGAGCTCTTTGTTACTTATGGTACAGTGCCAAGAATAAAGAGACAAAATTCCTTATGGGGTTCAGAAGACTTTTTCAATACAAATCAAATATCTGCTATTGGTTCCCTGGCTGACTTCTTTTGACCCACTGTGTTGTGGCACTGGGTGCAAACTGCCACCATATTCCCATGAGAAAAGGGAGATGCTGCACTGTGGCTCTGGTGACCCCTCAGAGGCCTGCAATACAGGCTTCTAGCTACTTCCTTGGAAATTTGGGTCATTAGCCACTGCAAACTAACCTGTGGTGACTTCACCTGATAAGCAGTCAGCCTTTTCCACACTTCTACCACTCCCTGCAGGTTTCCTAACACTCCGTGGGCTCCTCTGTCTCTCCCAGAGAGGAACCCATAGCACAACCTGGCAGGAACCAGCAAGGAACCAGCAAGGAACCACCTCTGCTGGAGCTTGGGGCATCAGTTATGTGGTCCCTAGAACTATCTATTATATGGTCCCATGAACACTGTGATCCCTGACCAGAGGAAGCAACTAAGAAGTAACTGATCTGATTTAGCAGAAAAGTTTTTTTTTAAAAGTCAGTGAGGCACCAGGTAACAAAGTCTGACATACTGTGAGAAAAATGCACAAGTTTTCCATTGTTTACAGAATATTTGCAGGATGGTGTCCCTTGAAAATATATTTAGCCTTTGCTTCTCAGATTTACCACATATTTCCTTCACATGTGTGATGTCTCGGCAGAATCCAGCAGGGCTCTGATATTTCTGCTCTGTCTCAGCTCTGCCAATTTGGGGTTTGTAGGATGGTGCCACTTTTAATCTTTTTGCCAAAGCTTTGCATAACATTTAAAATACATTTTCCTCTTGGTGTGTATCACCTCATGTCTCTAGAGACCAGATAAGGGCTTTTTCTCTGATATTAATGAATTATTTCAAAATGCCTAATAGAATGAGATATTGTCAGTAGCTACCTGAAAGGATTTTGCTCATGTTTAATTTTATGCCTGAGATTTTTCATATGTGGTGGCAAAAACACTGTGGTGCAATACTGTAGCACATTAACTTTGCCTTCTCTAATTCTCAGTATAAGTTGTGTTCATTGATAAAATTCAGTCTTGGTGCTCAGGGTTGCTTGTTACCAGCTTTACACTGTAAGGGCCAGAAAGGAAAGTTGTGCATATATATGTTTTTATTGTTAAAATATAGAACAACATTATCTGCAGACTGCTATATTATTTATATGAAATTGTTTCTTTTTATAGTATTTTTCAAAAAACTTATCCCTTTGTGAGGCCTTTAGGTATTCTTTGCCTTCACTTGTTTCATAACAAAGAGCAACCTCTGCTTTAGTGGATCTGGTTAAGTAGTCAAAGGCTAGCAAGAGATGACAGAAACGTTTGAAAAATGCAGAGCCTGGAGTAAGGATTAGCTCAATAGCAAAAAAAATCATGAGATGAGCTATTATTATTCCCCCAGTTTGTTGGTTCCTGGTTTCCATATGTTATTAATATTCCTCTGTATTTTGTTTGAGGAAGTAGTCAGATGAAAGGTCACAACTGTTTTATGAAAGTGGGTGAATCATGTACTGAGTCACTGTGTACAGGCAGTGAATGCTCTATGTATTTGTGACTGTGCATTCCTCTATTAGTTTGCCATCTGTTCTATGGAAACCTAAATTACTAGAGATGAAGAGGGCTGCAAATCACTAAAACAGAAATGGTGTTGCAATATAACTTGATGGACTTGGACAGGAAATTGCATGGTTCATTTAAATCATACGCTCAGTGAAAATTTAGGCTGAATATTTGAATATTCTCAGGAATATTGGAGATAAAAGTGAGATGAGCAGGTATTTACTAGGCAGCAGTGGGATGCACAGTCATGCCCAGTGCTTTGGTCATGAGGTGGAGAAGAATATGCTCGTTTCAGACTTTTGTGATCATATGCAAGGGCTGTAGCTTAAACATGTGTTGTCTCCCCACATTCACACTAAAAACCCCAGTTGGGTTTGGGGTCAGGGTCTCTGTGACAGCTCATGTGACCCAGAACAGCAGCTTTGCTCTTGCTTTCCCATCACTGGCACTGGAGATGGGGAAATTCCCACAGCTGAGGTTGAACAAAGACAGAGAGGGAAAAATCACATTGCAAACAAAAGTTCAGAGAAAAATAATCACCAAAGATTGTAATCAGGATGATGGAAGGGTCTGGGTTAGTTTTGTTTGCTTTTTCTCTAAGATTGTCCAGGGGCAAAGTTGCCACATTTTTAAATGTCACATGTGCTCAGTCATTTGGCAGACATGCCCACTTCTGCTACCACCAAATGATATAACGTGGTGGGATGGAGGCAGCCTCACGTGCCTTGCCACAGCCTGCTGGGTCACTTGACAGGATGAGGAACACAATATGATAATCAGGGTATCTTGTCTTCCTTTCTATTTTCTCCCTCCAACAGAGAGAATTTTGTGCTGGTGGGAAGGTGCTGTGCTGGCAGTTGTGGGAAGTGACACTCTGTCCCCAAGCAGGCACCGCACACGTGGTCACACCGCGCTGATCCCGTGTGTGTGCGACACTGCACGCTTCCCTCATCCTCCCGGGACAGCAGCCTCATTGCCACGGGGAAAAACAACCTTTGGGGCTGAAAAAGTACATCTGGCCAGCTCAGGTGTTTGGCTTTTGTTACTACACCTTGCCAAGACTGGCAAAACTTTAAAACTGGAGAATTCCCTATAATTTGAGCCAGAGCAGACAAGAGTCCATCTTATCAATACTGATGGAAATGTGGCCCATCTGCTAGAGGTACTACCTTTTACTTGAGTCAATAACTATAATTCTCACAAATCATGTAGAAGAAAGCTTTAAAACTGCCTAATACAGTTGCAGGTGTAGCTGTGATATGGGCAGGGGGCTGCATGGGCATTAGCAATCCACGGCTGAGTACTGCTGCAGGGAGTGAAGTAAAGGGAGAAACAGTCCTGCTAGAAATGCAGGTGAATCTGCTGTAAACTACTTGGAATCTCAATGCAAATTTAGGATCCTGTCTGGGAAAGTACTGCTGACCCTCTGTATAGGACTCAAGCAATTGAAAGCTAAGCAATTTCATTGATCCATTTCTGGAGTGAGGCCTGAGTTTCTTCTAAATGACGAGTTTAATTACAGCTCCTCTGCTCTGACCTTTAGTTGGCTTTATGTAGGCATCCAGGCTTGCAAGTTGTACATTGTACAAAGGCACTTCGAGTTTGGTTTTCTCTTACTACACCTACAAGTGGAATGCCAGTCTGATGCACTCAGAAATGAAAATAAACACTCAGCACAGCAAGCAGAAGCACTGTGGCACATGAGGGTTCAGTAGAACTTCACTTGTCAAATGCCATCCTGAATTTTTTCCCTGATTTTTTTAAAACAGAAATAAGTCTAAATAAATGTTTTTCAGTCTTTTTGAATGATAAAGGATTAATTTATGTGGTACTGAGAACATTTTGTAAGTTTTACAGTGCACATCTTTGGAATTACCTTACAACATGTATTGAGTATTGCTTCATTCTAGCAGCCACTGTTTTCTGCAGCTAAATGAAGGCTTTAAAGCCTGATTGGAAATATGAACTGACAAAATGGTGAAGAGAGAATGTCTCTGTAAAATATCTGTAACTACTTACCTTCAAATGTGCAGATATTATGCAATATAGAATCACAAATTATTTATCCCCTCTTGATAGACATGGAGCTTAGATCTTTTTGAGATCAAAATATACAACATGGAAGGGGGAAAACTAGAACTACTGATTCACCCTAAGTCTTTTTTTTTTACAATTATTTGTATAAAATCTCCTTTCCTATGACCATTTTAAGCTGTTTCATGTGTGACTATATGCAAGGGGAAGAAGCAGCTGGGCTAAAGAGATGTGTTTGTGTGTGCTTAAATACTCCATTATTAACTAGCATCTAGTGAGGTGCTTTCCTGAAATCAGGAGGTTTTACTGATGCCCTTTTTTTCTTGCAATTGTATGTTAAAGAAATGGTACTGTGTTGTAAAAGATACTTAAGCATGTCATCATTTCTGGGAATAATTAGCAGAGGCTACTTGAATATTTGAACAAATTGTACTGATGGGCAATATGAAGTCATCTTGCTGGGGAAGCACGTATGCAGAAGGAGCTGGGATTGAGAACTTAAACAGAAAAACCACAGAGTGAGTAGGAAGCTTATCTTGGGTAAGAGTAAAGAAAAGCTGAGCAAGAGCTCCCAGAGCAGCATCCTGCTTTACCCACTGGGGGCACGTACAGCTGTCTGATCTGTTTGATTCTCGCACAGCTGGGACAGATCTGACCCTGTAAAAGGCTTGTTAGTTTTATCTTGAAACTAGAGCTGATAAATAAATTGGGAGGGGGGGAAAAGAAACAAGCAAAGAGTAAAGTCAGTTGTTGTTTCTGCCTTCTCTGTGTGGAAGGTTTCTCACCCTTCAGCTGGAGTGCAAGTAATCAAGGAGGCTGAGTATCTGGAGCTGGCACAGCTGAGAGGCTGAAGCTGTGGTGTGGAACACAGCCTGGAAAGTGTCAGACACCTCCTGAGAGCATTCTGGTACTGAGGAAAGTCCCTGTGCTTTCAGCAGCAGAGCTACTACTCTGGAAGAGTAGTGGGAAGAGTCCCACTCCTTCCCATTCCTCTGCCGTGGCAAAGGCTGATCCAGGAACCTTTGCAGCTGTGCTGTGAGTGATGGGCTGAAAAGCCCAAGTGAGCAAGGTGGAAGTGGAATGCTTTGAAACTAAAAATTAATGCCAGTTATTAAAACTAACAGTTAAAACTAATTATTATTTGTGAACGTAATTAAAGCAGCACTATTTTGGATTTCAATTCTGTACCATATCTTTTAACTGGAAAAACCACCTGAGTTTTGGTGAGGCACTCAGGTTAAAACGTTAACAGCTGAGTAGTTTGACTGGTGCCAAAGTCAAATGTGTTTCCTCAGTGATTAATGATCAGGCTCAGCCTCCACGAGAATGTGGTTTCACAAGCCCTTCTTTCTTTCTCAGAGTAGTGTCCTCTGCGTGTTGCTCATTCCTGCCTGCTGCCACCATCACCTACATATTCACTGTGCCAGTGTAACAGCTCGTGGGGCTGCACAGTGAGTTGGATGGGGAAGCTAATGAATTCTTTCTAAAAACCTGTTCTGGGGGAAGGATAAGGGGTAGGAGAGGTTAATTTTCCTTGACTCTCTTCAATGTGTGCCTGTACCAGCAGTTGTCCTGGCACAGGTAAGGTTGTGATGTCAGGTGAGAGTAAATTGGAGGGACCAAGATGTTAAAGCCAGCACTGTTACAGAGAAGTTTGTGAAAATACACCTTGTTTTTGTGCAAAACAGCAGGAAAGAGGATGTAGCCAACTCTTCTGGGAATTTCTGGGTTACATGTGGTTATTTTGCTCAGAACAGACTTAGCTTGGAGTGCCTATGGATCCCCAATCAGATCTCTTTTTTCTGTAGCAGACTGAACAGAAATCACCTTGCTTCTAGATTCTGGAAGAGCAGGCTGAGCTGGAATGGAATGGATGTGACTTTATTCACTGGTAGAGAAGAAAAAAACCCCTAACCAACCTGAATTTTTCTGTATGGTACTGTTGATCTTCGGTGCAGTCATCTCATGTCCTTTCCTCCCCTGTGCCCTGGGCACTGCTGCCACAGGAGAGGGTGCAGTGGCCTGTGGTGCTGTACAGATGTGTGTCCCTTCCAGGCACTGGCCTCAAATCTGCCTTTTTTTGTGCTGTAAATCAGCCCTCCTGGACTGTCTTCTTCACTGCACAGCTTGTGCACTTCTTGCCTGTGTATCCCACAACTTTCCCTGAACTTTAGCTCCCTCTGGTAGTGAGGTTCCTCACCTTCCTTTTTCCAGGTGTAGTACAGGAAGATTTTGCTCTTTATCCAGTGCTTTCTACTTAGGGTTCTTGCAACTAAGTGTGCACCTCCTCATTTCTTACACAGAAAAATAGATATAGGTGATGGTAGCTGTGGAATACAATCACAGCCTGCTCTCCATCAGAGTGTGCAACAGTTAAATAGCTGTCCTGGCTTCAGTAATCTGCATTTTAACCATTCTTTCTGGCAGCTTGATTTGCTTGTTTTTGTGTTTCTATATCATGTTTCTGTGGTATGTGAATCCAACCAAGTCCTGCTGTGTGCCTGCAGGCATCTTGCACTGCATACCTGAGACCACACTCACCCATATCGCTTCTGTTTTTGCAGTCCCAAGTTGTTGCTGTGCTGTTGCTGCTGGAGCACACAGTGCTGTCCCTATGCAGTGCAGATGGATACCTGGGATGGGATGGACACCTTGGGATGTGTGAAGCTCCCTTCACCTGGGATCTCGGGAAACAGGCTCAGAGTCAGAAATCAAGAGGAACCTGCAAGTTCAGTGACGTGATTCAGAAACCTAAGTGGGATCAGGGTTGTGCCGTGTGACACAATGAGAAGCTAATGATATTAAAGAATAAAGAACAGTAATTATGCCCTTCTGTTGTAATTTTATTATAAAAACTCATCGATGCCTTCAGTTCTGAGTACGAGCTGTTAACTGGTCAATTGTCAGAAGCCTTTCTCCAGATTGTATTCAGTTCTCAGATACGTAGTTTTCCCATCTGCTTTGGCCTGAGAAGAGGACCAGGAGGGAGTTTTTAGAGTCTGTGCCACGCAGCAGTGTCACTCCTCTGTAACCCCAGGCTGGCAAAGCAGCAAATGCAGCTCTGCCTGGCCCTCACCCTCACAGCCACGGTGGCTGTGTTTATGTGGATGTCCCAGTAAACCAGCAATCCTTCTGGGCCTAGTATTTTGTATCAGGAAAGGTCGATGTTCTCTGCTCCTCACTTGCCTTCAGGAAGCCCTTTACCTGCAGTTTGCCGGATTCCCACACCGGCTTGCACGCAGGGTGTCCCGGCCGGCCGACCGGCCGGCAGCGTTTCCCTGACGAAGGTTGTGTTCTGCCGGGTTGTGTTTCCCTGCCGGAGGCTGTGTGTGTTTCCCTGCCGAAGGCTGTGTGTGTTTGCCGGCCGCAGGTTGTGTTTCCCTGCCGGAGGTCGTGTTTCCCTGCCGGGTTGTGTTCTGCCGCCTTCTCGTGGTCACCCAAGTGCTCGCAGCCTTCGCTCCAAGGCAGGCATTGCCTTCAGCGCCGCCCTCAGCGCTGCTCAGGCCTTAACGTCGCCCTTGAAGGGCCGTTCTGCTGTTCCGCCTCTGGAAATATTGCTAAAAGTAACAAAAACTTAAGGAAGAAAGTCTAGAGAGAGCCGCAAAGATGCTCAGAGGGCTGGAGCACCTTTCCTGTGCTGAGAGAGATGTGGTTGTTTAGCCTGGAGAAGGGAAGGCTCCAGGGAAAGCTCATTGTGCCCTCAGGAGCTTAGAGGGAGCCGGTACAAAACAGGGAGAGCAACTTTTTATTCGGGCAAGGATGAACAATTTTATACTGACACAGGAGGGACTTAGAATAGATATTAGGGTAAAGTTCTTTAGTGAGGCACTGGCACAGGCTGCCCAGAGAAGCTGTGGATGCTCCATCCCAGGAAGTGTTCAAAGCCAGGCTGGATGGGGCTCCGAGTAACCAGGGTGGCATCCCTGCCTGGGACATGGGATTTGGCACTAGATGATCTCTAAGGTTCCATCCCAAACCATTATATGATTCTATGATAAGTTCTTAACAGAGGAACTTTGTAACAAAGCTGATTTGAACTGGGACTTGGCTGAAATAATTCAGTTTCAGGGTTTTTTGTGATAAACAAGTACTGGGACACCACTAAACCCTATGCTCCTAACTATCCTAGCTATCCTCTCAGCAGCCCTAGGAGGATGAATGGGACTCAACCAAACTGCTGCTAAAATAATTAAGTTTCAGGTTTAGCTGGCTGTCTCAGCAATCATTTTGTTGTTCCTTAAAGTCAAATGGAGGAAAATTCATTGGAAAAGTACCAAACAGTAGGTCAAGGGATCTGAGTTATTGCTCTGTTTCAACTGTAAAGTGTTGGTGAAACTTTGGATGTAGCTTTTTTCCTGCCCTTTTCTGTATGGAGAATGGAGGGACAATAACAGCTACTTTATCACAGTGTTTGATTGAAACAAGGTCCTCAGTGTAAAGATTATGTGGTGTAAAAAACTGTAGTGCATTTCCCAATAGAATAGGCCCCAAGTTCTTTCATGGAATCCTGTCTCAGTAGTTGCATTTTTTAAATACTTGTACAAAATCAGGGTGTCCTCATGCCAAATATAGATCACCATTTTGAAGTTTTTGGGCAAATTCTTACTGGAAAGCAAAAGAAAACTAGGGAAAAATATTTACTTTTCATTTAAGCATATAAGAATATGTTTTTCAGTTTGTTTAGACCCAAGTGATTAAATAATTGATTATTAATCAATTGTTGATTTAACCTTTAAATTAAAAAAATCTTTTGCAATAACTAGAAGGTTGTAATAATTTTATTACTGTCTGGTATCCATGCAGCTGTAGTGATGTACAGGTGAAAATCCTACCATGTACCCTCCTGATAATTAATAACTCTATCTATAGAAGAAAATACACATGCTTTTTCCTGCACTCTCCAAAGGAGTGAGTGTAGAAATAAAGAAGTTCATAAGTATTTGTTTCCAGCCATTTTTTTCTGCAACAGAGCAGTAATCTGAGGGACTTTATATCTTCAGAGTACAGCAATTAGGGAAGACATAATGATTTTCATGAGTAAAGACAGATGAGGTGTCTCTGGTTTTGTCTCTCTTTTCAGAGGCACTGTTCAGCACTCAGCAGATGGACAACTTTAGTTCATTTGAGTGTAACGACTGGGCAGCAAATTTAGCACTGATCAAAGCTGATTTGAGGGGTGGCAGATTTATGTAAATGGGCTGGAGCTCAGTGTGTTGCTGTAAAATCATCTGTGATGGATTTGCTGTGGAGGAAATGGCAGGAATGCCATGGCTGTGACTGCTCACACAAAGCATATCCTTCTGTGCCCCAGCAGAGAGCTGCCTGCAGGGCTGGCTTGGCTTGGGACAACCCCTGACATCCAGGGCTTGAGCCACTGAAGAGTTGCTTGGACTTCTGTCACCTCATATTTTCTGGAAAATCCCCTGGCCCAGGATTTCTCTCCTGGGAAGCTGAGAAACCTCAGAGAAAAAGGAAAACAATAGTATCTAATTTGCTTCTCCTGTGTTTTGCTGCTTTGGAATGTGGTTGGAGATTGTTTATCCAACATGTGAATTGTTTTTACTTAATGACCAATCACTGTCCAGCTGTGTCAAGGCTCTCGAGATAGTCACAAGTTTTTCTTTATTATCTTTTGGTTTTCTGTCTGTATCCTTTCTCTATTCTTTAGTATAGCATTCTTTAATATAATGTCCTAACATAAAATAATAAAATAGCCTTCTAAGAACATGGAGTCAGATTCATCATTCCTCCCTTCATCCAGGGGACCCCAAAAATACCGCAGACATCAATACACTCTTCTTCAATACACTTAAGTGTGGTGCCCCCCCCTTAGGAGTAAGAAAACACCCAAGATTCATAAATGCTCGTGGGCAAAAGGAATCACGAAAGCCAGAGGGTCTGCAAACAACCAGAAAGTTTTATTAGTGAACTACAGACTTGGCAGGGACATTGGTGTGTTGGTCCCTGACCTATTGTATAAGCACATGGTGTGGGTTTGGGATAAAGGGCTGGGGTGAAAGGGAACACAGGAAGGAAGAGATTAATTAAAGAGAGGAAAGGAGACAGATAGAGATCACCAGTCCTGGTTTCAGCATTGACTCCTCTCTGCTATTAATTACTAATAATTGTAGGGTATGTCACTTTTTTTCATAAGCATCAAATCTTGATAATTTCGGCTCAATCCATCATATTATCTGGTTTTACCCCATTGACTGATGTACTTCTCTCTTTAAAAGCTCTTTAAACACATCCCTTAACTGTATTCCTAAGTCCACATCCTGCATTGTTGTCAATGAAGTCAGCAATGGCCTGCCTTTAATTCTTCTCTAAATATGGAAGACCTAACCAATTTCCTACTCTTTTCATATAGATCTTTCAAGTTTGTAAGAGTCAAGCTTTTTAAAAAAAAATTACTTAACATGTAGTAACATTACTTATCATGATGTACTTAACATCCACTTAACAAAGTTGATTTTTCCAAATAAATTACTTCTAAATTAATATTGCTAATATTTACTAAAAAAAATTAACCCTGTGTTTCCTTTCTTTTTCTTCAACTTGTCTTCAGATTTTTGAGTTTATAAGCCCTTTTGTTGTGGTTTAGATTTCCAAATAAGCCATATTTTTATGGACAAGTAGTTTAGATATGGCAGGAAAGACATGGAATTTTTAATGACAAATACTGTATTTCTACTAGTAAAGTTAATAATTTGTTTCTCCTTGTTCTTACATGAAGATCAAACCACTCAATACTAGGATTTACAACTGATTCTCTGGAATTTTTATCAGTATTAACTGGGAGCTCTATTTACTATGCAGATAAAAATAAGTAGTACAAATAGAGTTAAGGTTAAAGAAAATATTTGAAGAGAAGATAGTAGATGTGAAAAATACATCTGAATAGGCAAAGCACTGGGTTGTAGCTTCCATTGTAGCTTCATGGAAGTGAATAGATCTATCCCAATTCACATGTGGAGTCCAGAAACAAAATAATAAAGAAGAAGGGAGAACCAGGGGTGGGACTTTTGAGAACACAGTGAGAAAGTCTGTAGGTTGCATGAAAAATTAACAGCAGAGATTAAAGTAGCGCTTCAGCCACTGGAATATTTTTTTCCTCTGTTTCTGTATGTCCGGTAGTTGGTTCATAGATGTTTTCTTGTGCACGCAGGGTCCCGAGCTGGCTCAGGAGGTGGCGGAATTGGTCTCCAGGTCTGTTCAGAAGTGCACACAGATGGAGCAGCCGCTGGATGTCCCTCTTGCTCCGCTTTCCTGCACAAGGAGCGCCTTCCAGAGGGACGAGCCTGCAGCTGGGAGAGACAAACGGGGCAGTGTGGGAGCAGCTGCTCGCTGCTGCCCAGCTGCCTGCGATGGTGTGACACAACTCCCAGCGCAAGGGATGGTGAGGTGTCAGCAAGACTGACAGATGAGAAATGTGTTTTTCTTCCATTACAAGAGCACTTTTTCCCCCACCCGTTCTTCTCAGGTTTGCTCTGTGCCACTCTGCTAAACCTGCTGCCAATAACTGAAGACTATTTGAAAAAACAAGTTAGAATTTATAATGCCTTTCTCAACAGTTACCATATGTGAGCAAGTACTCTGTTAGGCTGGATGGAAGAAATTCTCCAGGTAAATGTTCTTTTTTCATGCCAGGGGGTTCTGGTCCAGATCAGTTAAGCTGGGAGCACCTTCATATAAACAAGAACTAGATTTCCCCTTTCTGGAAGAGTCTGCACTCTGTTCTGCAACAGAAATTGGGAGACATACCTTCAGAACTTCCCATGAAATCCTGCTCTGAAAAAGTGGGCATTAGGAGAGAATTTTGGTTACCTGTGTGAGTCAGCGGTACAGGACCAGGCTCTTTGTGTCGCTCAGCTGTTGGGTTGGAAAGGCAATGGAAATCTTTCTGCAGGCACATTGTCAGCCCTTGTTTGTTTGAGGTATCATAAATACACGTATGCAGCAAAACTCTTCAGAAGCTGTGTGGAGGCAGAGAACCTCAAGGTGTGTGACTTGTGTAGAGCCAAAGAATTCTCCACTGCTGCCCATCACAGAGCTCTCAGGATGGGAACACAGGGGAGAGCAGAGAGGTGCCTCAGGCAGTGCTTTCAGAAGGACCATGAAGCTGAGAGCAGGGAATTTGTGTTTCAATGATCTAGCTAGGCTAATATGGGAATCTGGGGTTGGGTTGGAATGTAATAGAGAGCTCAGAGTTTCAAGGTAATGTGATGACCAGATCATTTTTTGCATTCTTCATATCTCCATGCTATTTTCAGAAAGTTTCACCTGTATATTGTGAAGTGTATGTTTCCTTATATTCATATTATATCTTCAATTCTTTAAGTTGGAAACCAACCTAGATTACAAATTCTGAGTGCTAAAAGTCTGATATATTTCAGGATTTTGCTGGGTTTTTTTTCCCTGTGTATTTTTTCTCAGTATATATGAAAGAAGTTACATAACTTTTGACTGTAGCGGTTGGCCAATATTTGATCTCTTCTAGTTTATTTATGTCAGAAATGTTTATACAAAGTGATGTATCTTTGTGTACATTCTTTGTAATCAAAGTAGGATTAAGCTGAGGTCCTGTTTTCCTGAATGTAGCAGAAAAAAAGACAATAGGAAACAGCTCTTTTGGCAGTAGCCCAGGCCTCTCTCTTCTTTTTGAGGGCTGCACTCAGAAAATCCTTGCTCTCTTTTTTCCTCTCTTTCTGGTAATTCAGGATCATTCTACAAAGTGCTTCAGTGGTTTGGGGTGTTTTCTTACCTACATTTGTAACATTCCTGCCTGGACCACACAATTTTGGTAAAATTCCATACACACACTTTTGTGTTTGCATCCACATGGCTCAGATTTTTATTTTTTTTTAATTTGCTTGTCTTGTGGCTGATGCTTGGGTGGCAAATACCTATTTGTCTGCATCTTCAGCTACATTTCAAACACATTTTCTTCTCTGGGACTACAAACTGGTTTCATTCCACTCCATTTTCTGCTGGGTTTCTCTGAGGCCATTCAGGAAAACAGGCAGGAAAAGACATTCTGGTCTCTCTTAACTCAGACAGTGAAATTTAAGGAATATCAGAAGTGTTGTTTAACATTCTAAACTAAACATTAAACAGGGGAGGTGCTTATTACCATGTTCCTAAAGTCTGGGGCAGACAAATCTGCATTTTGCTATAATGAATATTTAATAGACCTTAGTCCTTCTGGATTTTAGCTTTTCCAGGGTTGTATTGAGAAAGATGTTTGCCTAATCCTGACTATGCATAAAAACAATAATCAGAAGTAGTTATTCTGTGCAAAAGCCAAAATGCATGGTTGTTATCTTAGACTGACAGTGAAACCCCTGGAGAGATATTTAATTATGTAAATTAGCATGAAATTAGAAAATTATATTTACTTTGAATTTGGGAGGGGGATGTTTGGTTTTTTCCCCTGCAAAACCAAGAATACCATTATCAAAACATATGGTTTGTTTCTATAGCTTTTAGCTAGATTTAGCAGTTGCTTCAGGTTCATAAGTAGTTATCTCATCTGTATCTTACTACAATATTTGTCAAAACTCCCAGTAGTGTGGATGTCTTAATATTCTTCATAAGGAGAAATGAAGGAAAGGGGTAATAATGTGCAGAGATGTACAGTGAAGTACAGAGCTCTGAAGTTCCAAAGTTGTTTTTTTTTAACCAAAAGCAAGTGTCCATTTAAGTCTAGAATTATGAAAGAAGAAAAGTAGATATGTAATTGTGTTCATAATCAGAGAGGTGCTTTTTTGGTGCTTTAAATAATGTAAAATCTGTAGGTTTTTGAGCAGCATAGAAATCATGAAAGTTGATAATATATAGGAGGTTACTGTGGTCTAGGGAAAAGGGGGAACTGGATTCTAAAATAGTGAAACCCAGCATAGCTCAGTTGGAGTTCTGTGTTTCTATTGATGTACACTAGTTGAAAATTAGTTTATGATTTCAATTGCATAGAAACAAAACAAACAAACAAAAAAGTACTGCTATGAAAGCATCCATCTAGGAAAACATTTGGGGGGAAAAATACAGTGAAAACAGCAGTCTTTCTAAATTAAATTTACTATTGCCTTTAATAAAGTTTCCTGGTAGAGAGTTCCTGAAAAATGTGGACTGAAATGTGAAGCAAACAGTCAATGCTCTTTTAGCTGCCTTGATGGTATATTTACAAGAATACATTTCTTAAATATTTTTTTTCATTACTTCTAAAGAAAAAAGAAATACTTCATAACCATCTGGAGGAGCATTTGCTATGATTGTTTCCAAAGGGGCAGCTTAGGAGTTTCATAAATATCAAAGTTAATAGGCTCCTAGAAACAAGGAAAATTGCCTGTAGGTGATTTCTATTTACACAGAAACAGCTCCTCTCTGAACTGCAGTCTTCTCTAAACTTTCTCTCCAGGCCTGTTGCCTATTACTGTGCTGTCCTGTTCCTACTTCCTTTAGCTGGTTTGAATCAACAGTGGGTAGAGCAATGCTTATATGAAATGTACTTGAGGGTGAAACACAATCTCACAAATTACAGAAAATAAACAATGTTAAGTGTAGCTTGTGGCTATAGGCAGATCAGAAGCAGTCTAATGAGAACACACTGGCTTTTTGGAAATGAAACAGCTCTGCCACATTGTCATAAAGCCATAGTTAGGGCTGGGTTTGAAGAAGAGAAAATCTTCCACAAAGTGGCTTCCAGAAGGAAGTCTGAGAAATAATTTTTAAAATTTTTTTTATTGATTTGCTATTTGGTATGTGGTAGGAGATGCCTCTCCTTTATTTTTGCACCTCCTGATGTTAAGGCACTTAATTGATAACTTTTACAAAAAATATAAAATAATTGTCTTCTGCATAAGTAGGATAATATGTGTATGCCTCATAATGGTCATACTTGGAATAAGAGCTCCTTCCTCTCCTTAAAGGTGCAGGAAAACCTCATCATCATCATCACCCAGCTCACAGAATCATGCTTGGGAAAGGATGTGCACTATGACAAGATGTGCTAGAAATGGGCTCTTCCTGTTGGGCTTTGATCAGGTTTTGAGTCCTGATGGGCTTTCTGCTGGCAGAGCCTTAAAGCTCCTTAGGCAGAGCCTGCAGGCAGCAGAGCTGGTTTTACAGAGGCAGCAGGAGGCTGAAACAAGGCTGAGCAGTGCTGGTTATTGCATGGGAGAGCAGTGCTGGGTTATTGCATGAGACTGGTGACAACTGCTGGGGCTGTCCCTGTGAGGGCTGAGCTGGTTCCAGCCAGGAAGGGCTGGTGAATTGTGATTTAATTCACAATATTGTGATGCCCATTAGATAAAAATGAAGAGTGCCTTGCTTTATTCTTCTTTACTGTTCCATGTTCTGGTAATTTCATTTTATGTGTGGATAGCTGTTCATCATGTTAGATATTTGGATTTCACATTCCTCACGTTTCCTAAATTCTTTGTTGGTGGGGAAGAAACATTCATAAAGTTGTGGCAAGTTTCAGAAGTCTGGTATCAGAAGTTTTACGGAGGACCTTTTATAGAAACCTTTATTTTTGGAAGCTAACTCAGGAAGAACATTGTTGCTGTTAGCACCCCTGGGGGACTGGCTCCCTCTAGAAAATAAATGTATGCTTCCCTAGCAAAGATGATCTTGTAGTCTTGATTGAAGAGTGAGCTCTTAATTCCTTCAACTGCTGTTTTTTTTTTTTGCAAATCCATCCCTGATTCTGTCTTGCAGGGTGTAGAGTAAAATAAGAAAAACAGTTTTCCTCCTTCAGGCAGCAAGTAAGCCTCTCCCTCCCTCCATCTGTCCATCCAGCTGCAGCTGAACAAAAAACATCACAGGAACTTAAGGGGAGAAATATAATCCAAGATCTATTTCTCCTAATCACTATGTACAATATAAAATAATACTTCATTCCCAACAGCTCACTCTATAGCATGTGTTTCTTCTTTCCCCACTTCACCAGTCTGAAATATTCCTGCTGGTTCTGGCAGGAACCAGCCACACAGTGAGGCTGGCTCTGGACTTCTCTTACTCTGCTGTGGCTGTCAACATCAAAATTTCCATTACCTCTCTCTCCCTTGATTGTGGGGGTCCTTCTCTCCTCTTACTCTCTTTTTATCACTGATTTCTCTCTCGTCCTCATGTCACTCTTTTGTTTTCTTGATTCTCCAAGAGCTTTTCAGTTTGCCCCACACTGGCAGGATGGAGTCCTACTGAGTATTTTGTTCTGCCTGATTGGGAAACTTAGCAACCCTTGGACTTCTCCAAACTGTGTAATTGAATTGTCTAGAGTGTTAATCATCATTGGATTATTCTGACATTCTAGATGCAAAAATATGTACATTAAAATAATAACATAATTACAGAATTTGCTTTTAGCATGAATATATTTTTTCTTAGTGACACTGAAATAATTTACTACTCCCAATATTTATATATTGTTTTGACAGATATGCAGTAGACTGTGAGTAGTTTTAAGGTGGTACAGTTTATTCCACGCTGCTTAAAAGCAAGGATTTCTCCCCTCCCCTTTTACCCCATCACATTTTATCATTAATGGTCACATTTGAATTGTCAGCTTTCCCAAAACCTTGGTGTATTGGCTGGAATGATCAGAATAATTGCTTAACCATGTCATCCCTAACTAGGAGTACTGAACATGCTCTTGCTTTATCTTTTCCCTAGTAGTTCTTCTGGTTGGTTTTTTTTTTTTTAATTTATCCTGTTAGTTTAAACATAAGAAATACAAGCCACAAGTAATGTGGAAATGGAGGCTGCCAGCAGCTGTGTGGGCTAAGATCAAACTTTTGGCTTTGTCTAGAGGCAGGATGCTAAGGCAGCTCAGCTGGCAGGTTAATGGTGATTGTCATGAATATTAAATGACAGAACCAAAACAAAACTCCCAGAGAGACACTCATGCACAAATCTTACATAGCAGCACAAGCAGCTCAGACAGCTGGCTCTCTGTAGGCTCTCTTGAAAGAAAACAGTGCTGGGGTGTATTAGGATGATTTTTATCAACCAGAAAGCCAATTTGGGATGCACTGGTTGAAAGTTAGAGGCCTTAATGATTTACAGCTTGAGGCAAAAATCTGTTTTCTGAAGTAGATAAATTATATCTATGCTGTTCTCCCTTGGATTAAGTGCTTTGTAATATTTTTTGGGTTTAGTGCTGTCTGAAAATGTGTAAACAAATGTGTATCAGCCTTGTACACATGTACTGTTAAAGTTCATACCAGCTCTCTGGTGTGCAGGTATAGTCCTACTTTTTTTTTTGTTTGTTTGTTTGGGTTTTTTTGTTTGTTTTTTTTTTCTTTGGTTTGGGTTTTTTCTCTAAAAAAATAAAACCAAAAAAACCACAAACAAACAAAAAAACACATTACAGGACACAGAATAATGAACTGCATTTGAGTTTGTTTGTGTTTTGTGATTTGTCCCAGACAGGATAAGAATTTGCTATTCACAGACTTCCTCCTTTGGCTTCTGTGGTGTAAAGCTACTTGTACCTCCTGCTACATGGAAAAAATTGCAAAATAATGAAAATTCAAGAAGCCTGGATTTATTTGAAGTAACACCAGCAGAGATCTGGATGATTCCATTAAAAGCACTGCAGTCATGCTGTTTCTAAAAGGATATCTAAAGGTGAGACATCTGCAGGGCCTAGACAGTAATCTTTGTCACATTTTTAAGTGGGGATCAGATCCTTGCACATACTTTCCTTGACTTTCATGGTTATTTAAATTTATACCAACTTAATATGTGGTTCAGTGATTTCCATCCTCCAAAAGGAATGAGCTGAAATAACAGAGTAGGTTTCCTCAGATAACTGCATGTTGGCATGATCCATTTTGTGGTGTTATTCTGAGTATAAAAAGATAAAGTAAATCTAAACTATTTTTAGGTGCAATGAGTCAGTCTAAATGAGTTGATGGAGAAAGATAAAAATGAAAGGACAGTCCAGTTAGAGGAAGTTATGGAGAGTAATGCTTTTATATAAACATTCTACAGAAATTATTTGGCTTTCCAAACTCTGTCTATAAATCAAGAAGTGCTTTCCAGTAGCTCATGGAGACCGCTCAGGTCTAGCTGTCTACTTTTATTTCAATTTCATTGAAAACAGATTTCTTATATACATATTTAAAGTAGATTTTTTAAAGTATTTTTGTAAATAATTAATGCAGGTATCCCAGTGATTATTATGTGTCTACCAGCAGTGTGCACAATGAAAAATACAAGTGGCCAGCAGATTCCAAGCTGTGAAGAAAACATATTCAGTGAGATGATTTTTCAGCTAGTACCAGGAAAAACCCTGATTTATTTCTGTTGTTCTTAAATCAAACAGCCTAGTGGAGGGTTTTTTTAAGGGTAACATAAACCAGATACATTTCAAAGACTTAGACTAGCTTGTGTTTCCACAGTACCATGAGGAATTTACACACACTGTCTCCAACAGGCCTTGCAACAAAATGAGCTGCAGTATTGTAGAAGAATGGTTTGTAACTATTTTCCTTTGTATTAAAGCTTCCCGTAAATACATATTGCTTGGATCAGCATGGGATAAACCTCACTCACTTCAGCTGAAAGATGAAGCAGCACTAAGTGATACCTCTTTGGAGTGAGGAAAGTAAAGTTAGAGTTCCATAAAGAAGCATTCTTGATGCTATAGCCATCTTGGGGTCCCACCAGCCCAAATGTCCAGCCAACATTACCTTCCTCAAGAGGCTGGAAGTCACAGCAGGGATAAAAGTCACAAGGAATTCGAGGAAAACACCAGCTTATTTAACAGCTAGGGAGCCATTAAGGATGGCAAAGCTGTGGTGAAGCTGAGAACTGCACCCTCATTTCTGTGTCCCAGGTCACCTCTTCACTGACTAAAGCCTTCTTTCACTTCCAGCCTTCTTTCTTACACTGCAATGGGCATCATTTAAAGACAAAATGGGAAAAACTGATAAGTTATGGTCTGAACAGCAGCAGTGTGATTTTCCATGAATCCAGGCACCTGCAAGGTATCAAAACCAAAGGCATCATATTTTTGGAAAATGAGACTGAGGTTGTCAAGCAAGGAGCCAGCAGTATGAGCTGTTTAATTCAGGCTGATTTCCCCAGAACTGTATCCAAGAGGATGTCACACTTTTCTGTTCTCAAGTTCAACCTTATCTCTGAGAGCATCAGCAAGTTTCACCTCTTCTGAAAGAGCACTCTCCTGTGATTTATTTATAATCTCCTGCTGCTTCTTGTAAGTAGAGTTTCACTCCCCTTCCTTTGCTCTGCCTCACATCATTATATTGCACTGGTAGGCTGCTGCTTCACATACAAACCTTTCCAGCTGCAAGACATGCTAACCTCAAAGGAGACTACTCAGAGGAATGGGAAGGAATTTAGGGACAATAATAATATTTAATGTGTAGAATCAGAGTCTCAGCACATACCAAACATCCCTGCTAAGCTCATGTTCCTAAAGTCCTTTCAAGTTCACTAAAATTGATAGGTTGGTCTTTACACATTAATACTGAGAGTTTTTCAGCTTTCCCTACAAGCTCATTTCTGCCTATCATTTTTGTTGTGTCAGGGTGCTATTTGTGACCTGGTCAGTTTAAGAAATACATGGAATATAACCTATTTTAAAAGACTATAAGATTGCTGCTGCCTTTGTCTAAATTGCTGGATCTGTCTGTTTATCAGGTGCACGTGTACCTTTGTCCTTGTGTAACATGAAAATACTTCAGAAATGCCTTGAAGGTCCTACTGCCCTGTTCTTAAAAAGTCTTGCATCTATCTTAAAGTACAGAGCATGGTGAAACAATAAATAAGGAAAAATCCTTGAAATGCCTGATGCACTTCCAAGACATGTTGCCTAAGAATGTGATCTCAAGTTAAACATGGAATCCCTTTGATTACCACTTTTGCCTTCAGTATACTTGGGTGTGCTGCACAGTTCAGAATGAACACTTTGCTTTTTTTGTGTTCATTTATTTATTCTTGTTAGTAAAGTTTTTAGGAGTTTTGCTCAAACTTGAAAATTAATAAAGGGATAAATGTAATTAATAATTTTGAGTTTACCTGGGCTTTTATCTGCAGTGTAAAATAAAGGCTATGGAGCCACAGCCCCCAACAAGGCAAATAACCTTGCTAGGATACTCTTGATCTGCCATGGCTATTTTGAACCAGCTATCAGTTTAATCTATAAAGTTACCCTCCAGACAGTGGCTTGCTTGGTAACTAGTTCTGTGTATCCAACACAAATGATTTTAGAATCCTGCAAAGCAGCACAGAACAAGGCACGAGGAAGTTTTCAGTCACCATCTAATTCTTAGGCCTGGCTTGATTCAGTTCATGTGTTTGACACTTTGTATGCCACTATCTGAGTTGTTGTAATCTTTAAAGCCCCAGCAGAAGTGGATTAAAATTTTCACAATGCAAGGGTTTAAATTCAAATCTTTTTCAAGGCTTTATCTGCTGCCTTTGCACAGTATGGGAAAACTTTCAGCAAAATCTGGAAGGTAAAATATAGACCCTGGGACATTGATTTCTTTTCATTTTTCAGACAGGTTTCTTTAAGTAGAGGGAAAATTAGGTCATATTTTGATTTCTCTTGGCTGGCTTATCTCCAAGATGGCCTGCACCCAATTTCTTCTAAACTTTTCACTTCTCAGGAGGTAATATCTCATGTCAGAATGATAAAGTACTGCAGAACAAGGTAAGCTGAACATTCATCAACAGTACAAAATTTCTGATGGCAAGAGCTACAAATAACTTACAGGAAACATGAAAAGAAATTGTTTATTCAAGAGTACTTCCTGTGGCTCTGCAGCTCATCCAGGTGGACAAGCTCTATTTTTCACAGAACATTCATCTCTGTTTCTCTTAGTTTGGATTTCTCATCAACAGATTACCCAAGCCAAGATTCAAGTGTAAGTTTTGTAAACAAGTAAATCAGGACTCACACTTTCTACTGAACAGAAAGAAAAAAGCTAAACCAGTAGGTGTTATGTAAAGCCCAACAGATGGATAAGGGTGCAAGTTTACATTGTTATCTTTGGCTATATTTGACAGAAGGAAAAATAGGAAGCACTGCTATCAGACCTGCTCTGCCACATCTACCTCGCCAGTATCAATTGCCCCAGTGGCACACTAAGATAAATTCTCATTTCCCACCTGTTTTCTTTTCTGGGTTAGGGTTATTTTGGACATGCCAAAGTCAAAATCGTGCCTATTAGAGTATTTCTAGCAGTGATGCCCACCTATCATACACCCAGGTCTTTGACACTCTGACTGACTACAGAGGGGAAAAAATCACCTTTTGATACAGCACTGACTTTTCTACCAAAGGAGACAGACACACTGTACATTATAATTGTCTGAACTGGCACTCAGAGACAGAGCTCTGAGTGAGGTGCTACAAATCTAAAAGTTTAGTGTTTTTTGTTTGCTTCAAAGCATTCACAGACAAGTACTAGCTTGTTTGAAAACTGCCATTCTGTATACCATGTAAATAGCTTTCAGATTATAGATTCATGTGCACTTGTATGAATATTACTTATGGGGCACAGATTTGTCATATAAATTGCATGGTTTGTATTTTTTTCCCATATGGAGAGGAAAACATTGGGCAAAGGAATAAATGGATGATGGGTAACAGTGTGTGATTGTCATCACTTAGAACAGTTCTGGGATTTCAAGACATCCAGTGTTCATCTGAAAATATGCAAATACTAATCAGAGCTGCTCTGCACTTCTTCCTGATGTGCAGCTGAATCCTTCTGAATGGCAGCTTTTTCACTCACAAAAGTAGGCAGATGCTTTTTTCGCTTTTTTTCCTTTCAGTTCAACCAGATTAGCTGAAAAATTAGCATTGGGCTTCCTAAGTGGATGTCTCCACATCTCATCCATTTTCTCTTGAGCAAATGCAAATTACATTGAGCCCATTTCAGATAAATATATTCATCTATAAGAGACAGAATACATATGTGAATGTCATCTAAACCATTTTGTATTGTTCTGCAGGTTCTTGGAAGTCTCACAAGGGAAAACTACAGCAATTTAATACCTTTTGAAACTATTATCATTAGTTGAATGTATTGCCTGATAGTGGTTTTAAAGCAACAGTGAAAGGAGGTGATTTACAAACTGTTTTGAGGCTTCCTCCATTCCAGAGCACAATCCTTAAACAGATAAGCATCCTCTTTTAATTTTTACTTAAACATGGAAGTCTGCCAGGTCTGACAAGTGCAGTCTGAACTGTGATCCCACTGTGGTTCCTACACTGATGTTGTGATGAATTCAGAGTCAGTGGTACCAGCAGACCACAAAGTTAGCAGTCTATGCTGCAGTTTTCAAAGGATCACAAGGATCACAGAGGATCTTCTGCCTTTTCTGCAGAAGAAAACTAATACAAAACCTGATTTAAGACTCATATTTTGGCAAAAGGCTACAAAAAAAAAAGTGGTGTCCATATACATATTATGGATATAAAAGAAATAACTTTGTCTTATCCTAAATTCTTGGAAAAACCTCAGCTGCTCAATCTTCAGGATTCAGAGCCCCTGCATTCCAGCAGGTGGTCTTGGTTAGATTAGGATGCAGTAACTAACACGTTCTTAGGAGGATTTCTCTTCACAGCACTTTCTACAACTGCAAAAAAGTAAAGAGAATACTTTGATTTGCATTTCATAAACCCTTTACTGAATTTTTGTTGCTTACACTTGAAGTCCTAATGCTTCAGTTGTTAATAAGAGAAGTCCTTAAAGTGGGGATGATAGAATTTGTCCTGTCACAAATGTGTTAGGGTCAAAGTGAGGGACTATGGAAAAGAGTGCCAGCTGGGAAACACCAACTCAGATTATGCATCATCTAGATAAGTGAACCCATCTGATAATTCTTAACATTCTGAAGAATAAACTCTTATTAAATACTAAAGGAAGGTAATTCTCGGTGCAGCAATTTATAAAACCTTAGACTTAAGTTAGCAAGATGGATGTGGGAAGTACACAGTAAAAATAATGACATTTGCAATGCTATCTGGAAGCAGCAAGCAAATTGAAAAGAAATTCTAGACTCTCCAAAGGAGGTGTGGAGTAGGAGGGCTACAACAGGGCTTTGCACAGCTTGCTTGTTTTAAGTGCAATTTATAGATCATGAGGGCACCTGTTTTACTGGAATAATACAGAGGTCAGGGAAATGCAGCTGCCTGAACAAAGCAGCCATAGCTGACAGTTGGCTTTTAAGCAAAATCCTTTTCAGGCCATTGGCAAGTAAAGCAATCTTAGACATAAAGTAGTGTTGTTGAATTAACACTAAAAGAAATACTGTGCTACTCTGAATGCATTTTGAAAAAGCAGCAATGAAAACGTGTCAAGGATGTGTCCACTTAAAGCCTTATTGTTGTAACACTTCTGTTGAGTGGAAACCCCAAGTGAAATAGCCTAGGAAGTGACTAAATGTGAAACCTTCAGTTTCCAGATGGAAATAAAACCAAAAAGGAAATGTTTTGCCTTCTAAAGTGCATTCAGTTGTGATAACCTTGTCTTTCATAACAGAAAGGAAGGATTAAAGCATCTCCCTCACAGACAAGAGTGGAAGCAGGCTGAATTTTTGAGGATCTTGCAATACAAGAGGGGTTTTTATATCATCATTTCCTGTTGCAACAGGAGCACTTCCTCGTTGAAAAGAACCTGAAATTCAGTACAAGCAGAAGCTGAGTTACCTGCTTTGACATCAGCAAAGGTGATTTCATAGGGAGAACAGGAACACTGAGCCACTCAGTGGTGATGAGCTGCAGTTGAGCTACAAAGGTTTTTTTTTTTTTTAAAAGCAGCTGATTATCATGATGCCAGATGAAGCAAGGACTTCTACAGTAATCACAGCAGCACAACTACTGAAGCTGCCCCATCAGGATGCATGCAAGGAAAGGAGGACAAGGGCAAAAAAAACTAATAGGTACTGAAAAATTATTTGTGAAATGTTGACAAACAGCCTACAACCATAACCACCAAACCCATATGCACTCCCACAAAGACAACAGGTATCATCAAGGAGCAAACTCCCAGCTGCTCTTGGTCTCTAATCAAAAGAGCAGCAGCAATACTAATAATAAATAATAACACAAAATAATAATTACCAGAAGCAATAGTCATTTCTTAGATGCTGATTTATTTTTTCTGCTCAGAGCACCATCCAACAGTGGGAGGGCCCATGGAGTCCCTCCAGCAAATGAAGTGGTCTAATGGTGAGAAACAAAACAAATCGAGAATAAAATGTGTAAGATTGTGAAAGAATGGGTAAATACATAAAAACAGCTTTTCTAGTTATTCAACTGACAGGCAGCTGTCCCCTGCATGCTAGAAGGTGGAGAATCATCTAATAAAGTCTTCCCTTCATAGAAAGTTACCCAAATGCTTAAGAAATAGAACCATACAGAATCATATTTTTATTTTATCTGTATTATTAATACAGAGTCAGGAGCAGCTGCTTAGCTTTTCCCATATCAATCAAAACGGTGACAGTGACAGAGAAATCCACACATGGGACAATTCACATTCTACTTAAGTTAGTGAAAGTCAGGGGTTGGCAGCACTTTGTACAGCTCAGGCTTTTACAGTCCTCTTGCTGCTGGAAGGCTGCCAGGGAAATGCCATCAGGGGGGTTTGCTCTCATACTGCAGGATCTGCACTTTTGTATCAGGTTAAGAGGAAGAGGAACATGGCACTGCACTCTTCATTAAAACAGCAGTGGTGATGCCAGGGTAAGAACAAAGAAAAACTGAGAGACATAAAAAATGAGAGCTGAAAACTGTTAATATAAAATGCTCACAATGTTCACAGGACACTGAGCTGCTATAATAAACCTGTGCTGTAAGAGTATGTGGCAAACAGTGGGCTATGATATCCTCTTTTTGTCAGAGAAAGATAGAAGGAAATCATCATAATCTAATACAGATGACATCTTTGATAATTATTTTTAAAAAGTAAAGTGTCATTTATCCAAACCCAGCAAAACAGTCTTACTTTAAATGGCACAGTAGTCCTCATGGGGGGAAAAAGATTTATTTTTCTCAGTTTACAGCTGTAGGATTTGCAGAAATACTCCACAGTAACTGCATTTGAGGAGACCAAGTGGCTTTATATCCAGTATTCTCAAACCCATCAAATATTAAACTCCATAATGCTTTTGAAAATGTAAGCCTGTATATAATGTATTGCACCTGTCTGCACTTGTGATACCTACACTCATATGAAGCACAGAGAATTGATGTTAACTTGTCCAAATAATTCATTTACACTTTTCCAAGGAGTGGGAAACAACTTGGGATTTACAAAAAAAACAGTCATATTTCAATTATTAAAAGCTTTCTTCTTCTAAGGAATGTAATTTTACATTATACACTTCTTAACAGAGAAATCCTGGCAGAAAGAACTTGCAGGTTAAATAATTCCTGTAATTCCCAGCAAACAGCCCAGGTGTATGCCACAGATCTGTTTGTTTCCTCTATGCTGTGTGTACACACACACTTATTTTCTGAGCAGAGAACTGACTCATGGTAGTTAATTGTAGTAATGAACTCCACAGCACAGGGAATTAATTTAATATTCTGCTGTGCCTCTGCCCAGGCATTCTCTAGGTACAAAAATGTTCCTCAAAACTCATCTTTAATGCTGAAATGTGGCTGATCTTCAGGTTTAAAGTCCAGGTTGGGGCTGCCATCCTCATTCAGAATTCGCCGAGAGGTATAGCCAACAATTGGATATTTGGCTTTATAAACATTATTGAAGATGTCATCCAGGGACTTCAGCTCCTCCTCTGTGAGCCCTGTCTAAAGGAAACAGGGAAATCAAAGTCCTGCCTCAAAGAAATAAAAATAGAGATATTTACATGTTTGGGGTTTTTTTAATGATTACTGTAAACCTCAGGGTCAGCTTTTGGGTTTACACAGCAGAGCATGATGAACAAAATTGATAGCACAGCCTGTAATTGTGTTCTTTCCATTCAAATTCAGCCTTGACAAAACTTTAAGGTATTCAGGTCAGACAAGCAACAACCCATCACCAGAGCTAGCATTCACTGCCACATCAGGATACACCAAACCAAAAGAAAGGGATTTACTGTCTTTGTGAGCCTCTTTTTAAATAGCAGGTAATTCCCTTTTATATGCTTACAGAAGTTGTATTGATTCCAGAAATGAAAAACTTTCCTCTTGAAGGCTGTTAGCACCTTTCATGACCAGTAAATATGTTTTATGTCTCTAAAGAGAACTAATGCATTTTGATTTTAAATATGTAAGTCAAGTTATATAAATACAAACAATTTAAAACCATCATTCATCATCTTGCATAATAATAAAAATTTGAAAAGTGGAATGAAACTGATGGCCCATTTTCTTACTGTGTCATGTGTAAGATCTGCTGGATCCAGAGACATCTTTGCAACTCCTCTTGTTGAGTCTTTTCCAGCCAAAGCATTGTATGGGGCTCCTTTTCCATAAAATTCTGTCAGATTAAAAAAAAAAAAATCCAGTGATGATCTGACAATGTACAGGGTATGTTCAGCCTCTACCCTTCACCAGACTGTGAACTGAATGTCAATGAACTGAAAGCAACAATTCAAGTCTAAAACTCTTCTTTTCAGAACTGCGTTTGGATTTCCTACTGGTTGGGCTTGTACAGCTGTTGAACTTCCTATACTGCATTCTTAAAATTTACCTATTATTTAGGGAATTGTGCTTTACATTCTGATGAGATGTTTGTGGACCCCAGAATTCGCAAGCTCTGTGTAATTTAGGATTTGAGATCAGCCAACCCAACGTGTATGCCCAGACAAGGTCAGTACAAACACAGTAACAAGCCATTGGTTTACTTATGATGACACCCAGACAAGTGTCTAAAATCCTCATGGTCCCTTCAAACTTTTTATAGCAAATCTGGATTAAGTAGCAGGAGCTCAAATTAAAACATTTGCAGTTCTTAGGGAGGGCACAAAGAGCAATGGGTGTGAGCACCAGCACAGAAGGAGAAGATGCAGCTGCAGCAGTGTTGATGTTGTGCAGTGGGTACATCCACACTAGGTTTGATCTGCTCAGCTCCTGTACCCAGGGCAGTGAAATGCTGCAGCTGCCATGTGCCCTGACCCCACATCTGGCAAGGACTCAGGGAGCTGGGAAGTTCTGCCAGTTTTCATTAGCAGGGCCCAAGCTACCTGGACAGGGCTGGCTTGTCTGTCTGCATGTTGTGATCTCAGAGCAGTGTTAAGTTCTAGACAAAACCTTAGTAGGGGAGCTGTCAGAGGAGGAAAATCAAGTTTTTTAGAAGAAGAAAAAGTGTATCTTTTTGTTGCAATTGAACTGCAGGCTTCCAATGCACTGGGAATGTTTAAAACCAAATGTCTGAATAATAACATGAAAGCAAAGTAGACAGCAGAGGAGAAGCACACCAACCTTTTCCAGAGGTGACATCAAACACTACTCCCTTCACTGCCAGGTAGATGGGCTGTCCTTCCTGGAGGGAAAGCCATCAATACATCCTCAGCACTTAAGCACAGGCAAAAAGCAGTTTATTTCAACTGTGAAATACACAAGCTCTTAGGACACAAATTGTGTGTTGTATGTTTACTCTTGTTTTACCACCATACACGTTCCCTCTCTTGACATCACGTGCTGGTGCTTTAAACTGCCCCTAATATCCTTTGAGGGTTCAACCATAAGCAATGAGAATCTTTTTAATCTAAACAGCAACAAGCATAGAAGACATATTCCTTTGGAAGTCATCTCTTGTCTGCACACTAGTCTGCTTGAAGATTGTCAACTGCATCTTTCTATTCCTAATGCAGATGGATGTTGCCCAAAATAAAAGGGTGTGTGGCCAACAGCATTATTTGATTAAGAAACAAAGATAAATACATAAACACATGTAAATCTGATCTGCTGACATCTGTTTTACTTAATAAGCCAGTGCTTCTGCTTTGTGTTTTATACATAAGATGTAATTTTAGTCAGACATTGGATAGTCTCTTCAAAGTATCTAGAGAAGACTCTGAGAAGGTCAGACAGCAAGTGTTTCAAGAGAGAAGCAGATGTGTATCCATACAGGACTTTATCAATTTTAGTCTGGAGTTCTGCTGAGCCTTCTGAACCACAGGAAGCTAAACACTCCTAAAGTTAAAACTGTCTTGTTATTTTGATAATCTTGGAGGGGTTGCTGTTGTTTTTGGATTTATTTTTTTTAAAGTCTAAGTATATGGTTAATAAATTACTGAGAGAAAATGAACTTTGGCTCCAGCTCATGGTAATCTGAAATTCTCTGGCAGGAGCACCTTGCCAAGCAGGGAGCGAGCAGAATGGCACATGGCACCCAATTACCTAACGGTGTGTGCAGCATCAGCGCGGGCAGCTGCCAGCGGCACCGGGGCAGGGGTTGGAGTGCACGAGTACCGCAAACCTCTCACAAACCACGGCAAACCTCCCACAAACCGCTGCCCGAGAAGCAAGAGCTGCCCAGAACGACAGGGCAGGAAGGATGGCGGGGCGGCACGGCAGCAGATCACGAGAAACCCGAGCTCGGCGGCGGCTCCAGCGCTCGGAGCCCCGAGGCAGGCGGCAACGTGCGGGCCCGGCCCGGCCTCGGCTCACGGCGGCGGCCCGGCCTTACCTGGTGCCCGTCGTATCTGGCCAGCTCGGGCTCGGTGAAGAGCCGCACGGGGGCCTCGGCCGGCGGCCTGAAGCGCAGCTCGGGCTCGGCGCTGGCGGCCGGCAGCAGCAGCAGCAGCAGCAGCAGCAGCAGCAGCAGGCAGGGCAGCGGCAGGCAGGGCAGCGGGCCCCGGGCCGCAGCGCCCGCCATGGCGCGGAGCGCGCACCGCCCCCGGCCTGCGGCCCGGGAAGGGAGCGGGGTGGGACCGCAGTTAAGGGAACGCCGTGGAGAGGCCCCAGGAACAGCCCGGGGTTTACAACAGTTCTTGAAAAAGAACAACCCACTCGCACAGCGCTGAGGGGCATGGCAGGGCTCAGGCTGGGGAAAAGGGGGCTCGGGGGGAGCTTATGGCGCTCCAGGACGGCCTGAAGGGAGGCTGCAGCCAGGTGCGGATCTGCCGCTTCTCACGGTAACCATCGATGGGACAAAGGGAAATAGCCTCAGGTTGTGCCAGGGAGGTTTAGATTGGATTTTAGGGAAGGCTTCTCCACAGAAAGGGTTGTCAGGCACTGGAACAAGCTGCCCCGGGCAGTGGTGGAGTCACCATCGCTGGAGGTAGTTAAAAGAAACATGGATGTGGCACCTGAGGACGTGGTTTACAGATGGACTTGGTGGCACCATAACGGACACCTAATAAAAATGATTACTCAATTTTCCTCCTTCTTCCCCTCTTGAAGTTTCTCTGCTAGCTGTTTCAATGGTTATTCACAAAATCAGCACACAGTGCAGGTTTCATCTTTGTGACTTAAAAAGCCCAGACATTTTTAGCCCAGGAATGGACTGAATAAACAGGAAATTTTCAGATTAGAGTTTTCCCTATGCTATAAATACGGCACGGGGGAGCATTCAGGACTGGCAGAAGAATAAGCTGGGTGTTTATCATTCTATATAGAATTAAGAAAATTGGAACCTTTTTACAGTTCAGATGCATATATCACATGCCTCGCTGCAGCGCTGGCAAGTAAAGATGGGAAGGATTTAAAGCCTGGATGTTTGATCCAGCAGCATCCACTCTTTCTGACTACAGTGCTGTAATTCAAATGTACAATAGGATTGTTTTTGTCAAAGGACTTCAGATCTTGGTTTTTAACTCACTAGGCGTGGGACATAGGCAGAGGGCAATGATCTACTCAGCAGGGACTCCCTTACAGTGTTGCATCTCACTGCAAAAAAAGTTGCACATGCTTTTTCTTGATGATGCAACATTAACAATTACTTCCACGCTGGGGAAAGAAAAAAAAAATAAATAGCTGTGTAGGTATTTGTGGCCACTTGGCCCGTGAATCAGCCCTTACGTGGTTTTGGCTTTTATTTTCCTGCAGTGCCCCATTGCTGCGGGCACAGTGTGAGTGGGTCACCCCCGGAGTCCTGCAGGAGTTCTGTCTGCGGGTCAAGCACGCCTGATGTTCTGATAACAGCCTTGAGCAAAAGCAATTTAAAATTAAAATTAAAAAGAAAAATTTAAAAGGTAGTATCTTGTGCAGCTTCGGGGGAGCCGGCTTTCCAAGTCTGGAAATTGTATGTTTCATGCTTGCGTTAGCAGAGTTTGCGTTGTGAAGCAGAAAAGTCTCATCTCCCCGTCAGGGAGGGAGAGCTGTTCCCACAGAGCTGCCCAGGAGCCCTCAGGGTGCGCCGAGCAGCCGGAGCGCCCTGCCCGGACTACGCCTCCCGGCAGCCCCGGCAAGGGGCGGGCACTGGCAGGGGAAGGGAAGGGAAGGGAAGGGCCGGCCCGGGCGGCTCGGGGGTCCCGGCGGCGCCTGCGTGGCCCGGCCCGGGCGGGGCGGCTCGGCTCGGCCCGGCTCAGCCCGGTTCGGCTCGGCTCGGCTCGGCTCGGCCCGGCCCGTGGCTGCCCCGCCCCGTGCGGTGCCGGCGGGCGCTGCCCGGCCCCGCGGCGCCGCTGCCGCCGATGCTATGCCAAAGCCAGAGGTGTCCGCATCCTACCAGGAGGTACGGGGGGCCGGCAGGGCTGGGGACTCGGCGGGCGGGCACAGCCGGCGTGTGGCCGTGAACTCGGCTCGGCGCTGCAGCCTGCAGAAAGCACCGGGTGGCTCGGGTGCGCACGGTTCCCTGCTTCACCTCTGAACGGGGTTAAAAGAGTGGGGTTGTTTCAGCTGTGTGAGGTGGGTACGGCTGGATCTTAGCCGGGGTTTGGTGACAAGGTGCTGGATGGTCTGCCGGGTGGGAGAAGCGACTCGGGGAGCAGAGCTTCCGCATCCGAAACTGAAGCACGCTTTATCACACTGCCAGAAGCCCGAGCAGCGCCTGCTCTGCATATCAATGTACGGGCTCCGCAGCCCGGCTTCCTTGCTCCGTCCTATCTCTCCTAGTAGACGCACAAGCAATTTCTGCCAAGCTCAGCAGAGGTAGAGTTACAGCAAAGCGCTTTTGTATCTTGCAGGCAAAAGGAATGTAGATATCTTCCTTCCTCTACACGTGACGGGTAGTTTGAGGCTCAGTTTTAATACATTCTAATTTAGTGTGGTACAGTCTGTTTAGTTTCAGCTTCTGGTTTTTTCGCCAGACTAGAAGGCACTGGAAGGTGATGAATCAGCAGATCAGCAAAAGGCCTGTATGAACAAGTTCTTCTTTTATTTAAGGGAGTTTTATCCAGTAGGAAGGTTTTAGCCCGTGACTATCAGGATGGGGTTGACTTGTGTGCTTGTACCTAGAGAAGGTTCTTGTGAGAGTTAATGAATCTGCACTGATGCCTGAGGTGTGCACATGGGCAATGCATGTTGTGTTTCCACCCTAAGTGTCAGTCACCACTGACACTGCTCTCCTTATGTTTGGGTTTATCCCAATCTGTGGCAGGAGTCAAGATAGGATGTGTGTGTAAGTGCAGCACCTGTGTGTCCTTTCCTTCTACAGCAGTCTGTTGCTTCTGCCCCTGGCAGGAATGCTCAAATGTCTGGAATTGCCTTTTCTGAGCTTCTTTTTGGCCAGTGCTTTTCTGTGTACAGCACTGAAAAAGAGCTGCTGGGACATGGGCAGGTTCCTGTGGTTGTTTCTCCCTCAGCTGTATGTGCTGAGCCCAGAGGAATGCTGAGTGAAGCTGTGCTTCATGCCCTCCCTGCCCTTGACATCCTGTGCTGTCTCTGTGTCCTGCTGCAAGGTCAACCGCCCTGCAATCTGTGCTCCTTCCGACTGGCACCGCGCTTCACCCCTTTATCAAAAATACCACGTGGGAAGGGCTGGCCTGGAGGGTGAACCTGGCTGGCTGCTCCGGGTTTGCTGTTGGCAGAACCCCTGAATCCAAGGGGAGTGGCAAGTGTGAACTGGAATCAGCTGTCCTGCAGTGTCCTGTCCTGGCTTCCCAGTCCCAGGGAGGCTGCAGCAGGGTGTGTGTGTGAGGTGTTGGGTTTGTAGGTCTGTGCTGCCCTGCCTCACAGAGTCAGGCTGCTGTGTGCTGCTCAGAGCACAGTGGCTGAGCCATGCACAGCACTGGGATCTTGGTGACCTCAGTTCAGCATCTGCAGTAAAATACTGCTGGTTTTAGCCGTCTTACACATCAGCTCAACTTGCCTACTGCATCTGAGGCACTGTTAGTAGTCCTGCTCTTGCCTGGCTGTCCTTCTCTGGCTTTATCTGTGGGAAGCTTGTGAAACATCGTGAACAGAGATAAGAAAACATAGTTGCATATTGTTTGGGTTTTTTGGTTTGTTTCTAAAGAGTGCTAAAAGTTTGTGTTTTCTGAGCTTACCAAAGAATCATTTAGATTGGGAATTACCTCTAAGATTATTTTTCTTCCACTTGTTGAAAAAAATTGCTGTAGGTCCTCTTGAGAAGATAGGAAATGTTGCTTATTTTGTTCTTTTTTAACCTTGTGTTGAGATCTCCTTGGCATGAGGAATAGAATTCACTTACCCTCTCAATAACCTCAGTCACTGAGGTGCCTGTAGCTGGGGAATCAGAGGTGTGGGAGACAGCTGAGGAGCTGCAGTGACTTTGTGACTTACATTACATTTGTTGGATCTGCTCTGGTATCAGCAATGTGCACAAGTATGACTGGAGCTGGTTTCTTAGCTGATTTAATGTAACCAGTACAAGAGTTCAGTGAGTACTTCTTTTGGGTCAGAGTAGCTTATTTTGGGTCAGATAAGCAGAACCAGCATGTTTCTACAAAAAGAAGCACAGTTTTAATTTTCCCTTATTTTATGGTGATAATGGAAAAAGGTGTCTTCAGTTGGACCCTGGTAAGAGTCTTGCACGTGAGCTGAGTTTTTAGCCTATAAGCTACCTCTTCACTTCTTGTCTCATGCTATGGGAAATCATGCTTTATTTATGTACTAAGCATTTAAAAACAGCCGGGTAACTGCTTTCATCTTGCTTTGCACAATGGAAATGAATACAGAAATACAGCAGGAAGTGAAGGAGACTGTACGTCAGACTTTGAAGGTGTAAAATGAGTGGACTCTTTCCTAATAGGTGCTAATGAGGACCTGGTAATGGCATAATGATGATTTCAGTACTGAATTAAAGCTGGGTGAAATGAAAGCACTCCCTTATGGATACATTCACGTTTCTGTTGTGTAAGTTAGGGGTGTAGTGTTTAATAGCATTCAGTGCAGCTGCAGCATTGGCTGTGCCCCGTTTTCCTTGAAACAAGCACAAGGCTGATGTGGTGTGCTGCGTGCTCATGCCTTGGTTTGCATTGCTGTAATCTCTGTGTCAGTTACCACCAGGAAAGAAAGCTTGGAGAACATACAAGAGATACTTCCTATTTATAATGTACAAAGTGTGCGGTGCTCCACAATGTGGTGTGATGTGTATCTGCTGTGACAAGCCTCTGACTCTGACGGAAGTGGCCTGGCAGTTTGAGCCCTGAGCTCTGAATAGCAAAACAAGAAAATATTGGTCTCTGTGTGTGTTTCAGAAACACTGGAAGACTAATTAGTTGCATAACCACTAATATATAATAATCTGCTCGGTGAGATCAAAAAAGGAGCAGAAATATAGAGATGCTTGACTGTTGTCTCATAATGACCCAGCCACGTGTGGCTGTGACTGTATTTCAGTGCCTTGCCTTAACACCTGTCAAAATGCATCTCCTGCTTTTTGTACCTCTTTATTAAGAGGTGCTAATGCTCTGTTTGCTGCTATGTGCTGTGGTTTCTTTATGCCTAAAATTATATTCTTCAGTGACAGAATGAAGTTCCTGCTTGTCAGAGAACACACACTCCTAATTGTTGGGTTAAAGTGTGTTGGAGCTGCCGGGGAAGTAATTACTTTGAACTTGAATGGAAAGGTGATGTTATTGTTGAAGCAGCAGAGTAGAAGTAGGTTAAATTTGTAGCATGCAAGTCACTTAATTTGTGGCTCTAAGTCTACAGAGCTGTGGCTTTTGTCTTGTGAACAAGTGGAACAGATGTTGGGTGCTCTTGGACTGGGGATGTGTTTTTGTGTGTTCAGTTAGTTGGAGCCTCTTTTATTTGTACCATAGAAATTCCAACAATTGCAAGTTGAGAGCATGTTTGGAAATTGAACCACTGTTTTAACTACACAGCTGAGTGAAGATGTGGAGCGAATATCTGAAAATCCAACAGAGGAGAGAGAAGGACATATGGAAGTTCATGAAGATTCCAGCTCTGTTATTTTACCAGGTGAGAGCTGTTGACCCAAAAATTACTGATTTTTAGGGCCTTACCTGCTGCAGTGTGTGGCTGTGGTTGTTTTGGTTTTGCTATTTTATTGCACTTCTGAAAGTAACAAAACACTAATTTCCCTTACTTCACTAATTTAATTTACTTATTTTATGTGAATCAGTACTGATGGAAAGCCAAGGAGGTTATTCAAGGACTGACAGGAGAACATTTCTTTGTCAGGAGCTGTGCTCAATCAAACCACGTTCAGCACATCTGACTCTGAGATATCTTAGTGTGTCATCTTCCTTGATGTTGTGTCCCACCTGAGGGGCAGTGGGTTGCAGGCACAGTCTGTACCAGATTTACATGAGCAAGGTGCAATGTTGAATAGATGCTTTAACATAAATTCTTAGTTAGACTGTCCAGGCTGCTTTTGGAGGGCATGGAGCAGTGTGAAATGGGCTTGTTGCAGCTCAGGTGTGGGCACTGAGGTTAGCCAGCCTCAAAGGAGCATGGCCTAAATGCCTTGCAGCTGTTCAAGCCATATTTGTTTCAGCAGTGCAGTTTTATGCACATTAATGTGCTAATTGCCTTGGCTGCCATCTCCTGGCGTGTAGCTTGCCCATGGACATTTGTAAGTGGTTCTGAGTGCAATAGGGCTCACTAAAAGGCTCCTGTTTGCTGTGGGAAGGCACAAACACCAAACTGTAGAGTTGGAGAGCAGCCTGTGGCATGGCCTGAGAGGGCCTGACTCATTGAGTGACACCACACAGAACTGTCAGCAGGAAGCATGGCTGCCTGTCTTCTTTCTTACATTGAGTTTTAACAAAATTTTGTGGGTTCAGATGTATATCACTCATGACAAAATGTGATGTGTAACTAAGGAGTACAGGAACCTTTGCCTTAGAAGTATTGCCAAAAGAAATGGCAAATGCAAGGGGTATGGGTAAAGCAGTGTCTGTGTGTGGGTGAGACTACTGAGAAGATCTAAAGAGAGTAAGATTTAAAGGAAAGGAGACTCTGGGAGAGTTGGGTCAGTCTCTTTCTAGCTGTAATTGGAAGAATCCTGCTATGGAAGTTTTTAACGTGCACAAGGAATTACGAACTAGAGGGTAACAAATGTGACTTCTGCCATGGTGGGTATGCAATGCATACATCTGGGCATGAGCACTAGAATATCAAATCACTCCACTGATGTCTGTTCTGAGTGTGTAAGAATCACTTCAGGCTGGAATTTGGGGGAAGAGAGGGATTTTTTTGCAGAAGCAAAGATTGACCATCAACAGACTTTCTCATGAACTTTATTTAAACTTTGTTTCTCAGTTGTCCTTGAGCACAAACCTTGTTTCCTGCCTGCAGTGGCCTTAAACAGAGTGCCAAATTCTGGCATGAGAAAAGGAGACACAGGAGGTTGATTACACCTCCTGCTTGAGAAGGAAGTATCTGCCTGGCAGATCATCAAAACTAGAATTAGCTGTGGTTTTTAAAATCAAGCTGAGTTTGAGGCTTACTTTCCTCTCACATGAGTGATCTTTAAATGTAAATTCAGCAAAAATCTCTGTATGTTGAAGTCCCAATCCATGTTCTGTTTGGTTCCAGATGGTGAGCTGGGTACCACTACCCCTTCTCTGCGTTTCAGCAAGACCTGCCTAAAGAATGTTTTCTCTGTAATACTCCTGTTTATTTATCTGCTGCTCATGGCTGTAGCTGTGTTCCTTGTCTACCAAACCATCAGTGACTTCAGGGAGAAGCTCAAGCACCCAGTGATGTCTGTCACTTATAAGGAAGTGTCCTTCTATGATGCACCTGGTAAGAGTAGTTACAAGGAAAATGGGTTAAATTCTTGTTCTTGTTTTTCTTGGATTGTTTTAAATTTTTAGTGTTCATTCTTCAGATCCCAGAGTGCATGTAATACATGACCCAGGTCTTTCATTTCCTCACTTTAGATTAAAAAGTTGTATTGGCTTTGCACAGAAATGTAAATGTTGTATGGGAGACTTTTGGGAGCTTTCATGCCAGTAACATGAATGGCAGAAGCTGTGGAGAATTGTGCAACATTTCATAGATAAGAAGTGTTTTCAGACTCTAAAATGAGTCCTCTTTTGGGGGAGAAAGTGAATTCCTTTTGGAAATATTCCCCAAACTGTGCCATTCAAACAGAGTAACACATGGGAGTAACACAGGAGCTCAGTGCTGCACTGGGCAATGAGATCCATTCACAGTAAAGAGATGAATTTCTCAAACCACAGAGTAACCACAATGCCACTTTCTACTTCCACCCTGTCTTGTTTGCAACGTGGCATTGCATCAGTAGGCAATGAGAATCTGATGTGACTGCAGGGAACAGTGTTGGCAAAAAATGCAGTGTGGCAGCAGAAACTGTTGCAGTTTGCAGGAGGAGTTGCTCCGCGGGGGCATTTTTGAATCGTGAGTCCTGTTGTTATTAGTTTTTTTAATTGTCCAGTAGCCATTCATAAGTAGAGCCATGGTAGCAAATGCAGCTCAGTCAGTCATCAGTGAGTTTCCAGTTTAACAATAACACTTCTGTTTGAAGTGTTACCACATTTTCCAAATACCCACTTCAGTAGTTGTGGCTGAAAGGTATTTTCAGTTGTTGCCATATTGCTGTAGTTGTTTTTCTCTATGGCCAGTTAGCCCAGCTCTGGAAGTAGTGCCTTATGTTTGGGCCATATGGACCTGACTGTAAGAGCAAGCAAACTCAAGCTTTTCCCCTTTTTTTTCCTCCTCTCATGTGAGCATTTCATACAGCAACAGGAAGAAAATAAGCAGATTTTAAATAAGCAGAGCAGCATACATATAAATCCAAAAGTATTCTGCAGATCAGAGATCCTAAATCAATGTAGTCCTTTACTTTATTGCTCTGTTAAAATGATGAGATGGCAAGTTGCAAGCCTGGAGCTCTGAAGAAAGGAATAAAGCATTTGATATATGCTGAGTGCTTTGACATCTCACATTTTGGTGGGCAGGTCATCTCAGTTGTGAGTTAATTATATCTAATCTATCATACTCTTTTTTTTTTTTTTTAAGTTGGACTAGATTATCTTCCAGCAGACTTGTTTGCAATAATAAATATGGCATAGGTGGTGTAAAAGGATTTTGAGGTTTGGCTCTTGTGTTTTGCTGGCATCCCAAAGCTGAGGTGGCTGAGGCTGCTTGAATGTGCTGTTGGACTGGAACAGGAGGTTTATGGCAAATGTGGGTTTCCATCCAGGTGGGGTAGTTGCCTGCCCTGCCCAGTGCTGTAAATAACAAGGGATGACAACACTTAGTGCGTGTTTGATGGCTTTGATTTTTTTTTTTATGATGTCACATTCAGTTAACAGAAGATATTGTATTCTGAAGAGCATCTTTCACTTATATTAGCTCAGCCAGTGATCTTTGATCTGTCATGTATGGTATGTACATTATTTCCATTTAACACTTGATGTGTTAAATGCTAATATCTGAAAACTAAAGCACTACATGTCCCATTTGATGCTCCCTGACATATTTTACAGATTCATCTGGGATTGGGAGGGACTGATGGATTAGCTGCTGGCTTGTGGGAAACTTGGTAGCTTCTATGAACCTTGAACTGTTGTAGTTGTTATGAACCTTGAACAGAATATGAGCCCTAATTTTTTTTCAATGCGTTGTGGGGGTTCTGTCCTGATGCTGTTGATGGTTTTGTCCTTCTCCAGAAAAATGTGGAAGTGCATGGTTTAACTTGATTGTTTTGTGGCATCTTAAAGACAGCTCACTATTGTGTGGGATTAAATACCAGAATGAAAATCGATGTCCTCAGGAAGGAAATCAGTGCTCTCCAATGTTTTTTCTCCCCAAACAGGGATTGCCTTTTACCCAGGCAAGGCTCAGCTGCTCAGCTGCAAACATCATTACTACGATCACATTCCACCTCTGGTGAATCCAGGTCAGCCAGGAGACATTGAATGCACCACTCAGAGGATCAACTACACAGATCCTTTCACTAATCAAACTATGGTAATAACAGTATAATAGAACTAAGCTTGTGCAGTGTGGGGTTTCTGCTCATAATCTTGTTGGAAAGTAAAAGTATGTACTATGTGCTGTAAAAAAATCTTTGCTTCTGGTTTGGATTTTTGTAAGCCATCTGTCATTTTGTTTTCAGAAATGTAAAAGACCCCAGTCAGTGTATATATATGTGTTATGGAAAATGAGCTGTCCTGTGGGTGTGTGCAGCACAAAACCCTTAATGGGATAAAATAAGTAATTTTTCACAGTGAAGCTCTCACCTCATTCTTCTCCTAAATGAACTGGGAAGCATTTTCCTTGATATGGTAAACCTAGCTCTGACTGAAGGCAGTGTCAGTATCCATTAAAGGAGGATAGCTAATCTCTTTTTTTATGTTTGCCGGGAATTCATACATGAATTCCTGCTGGGAATTACATACCATGTTTGTCACACTTGGAAGAATCTTAAATGGGCACCAAGTGCTTCATTACACTGAAATGCTTTGAGCCAGCAAGATGGATTCATTGAGGAATGATTGTCTGTCTGAAATTGCCCTTAGAAGTGCAGGGAAGCTTGCTTCGTGATAAACAAATGTCCAAAACCCACAAATTACCATATTTAATGCTTACATATTAATATTTAAGCACTGAATCTTGGTGTAAAGACCTCTTTTTCAAACTGAAAGGAGGGACCGAAGTGGCATTCTTGTTAGGTGTTTTAGTAGATGTGTACTTAGTAGCAGCCGGGAAACTCTGTGTGTGTTAGATTTCTACAGAGTATTAGTGCCAGATGGTAAATTAATGAACAGGAAATGAGATTCCTTTGCTCCTCTCACCATCTTTGTTTGCTTACAGAAGTATGCTTTGGTTGTTCAAGGCCCTCGTGATGTGAAGAAAAGGGAGCTGGTGTTTTTGCAGTTCCATTTAAATGAAACAGACCAAGATTTCAGTGCCATTGACTACCTGCTGTTTTCTTCTTTCCAAGAGTTTGTCAGCAGGTATGTAAAGGGGGGATGAGCCTGGAGCTGCATTGTTGTGTCACAGTACTTGTGAAAGTAGGGCTTTTCCAGTAAAAACCAGGCAGGCTTTTATGATTTTTTTTAAATGTTTGGACTATGTTGATGCTTTTATGTCTTTGTTTACTAATCTGTCCTTTAAAAATGTATTGAGGGCTTTTTCAATGACAAAAACTGTTCTTCAGCTGTGCTTCAACCATTTGTTGCTGCACTTTCTAAAAGCTTGGAGTCTGTGCTGGCTTCCTGCTGTCTGCTGCTGTGGGTGCTCAGGAAAAGTGCTGTGCTGGGCAGTGTGTCAGGAAGTGCACCAAGAACACAAATATTTCTGTACCATTTGGGGATTTTTAAAGCAATTGCTGTAAAGGTCAGATCCCTAGATTGCTTTGTTGTGATTTCATTGAAAGATTCACTCTGTTTCTTTGTATTACTGGCTTTATTTAAGATTCTGCAGAATGATGTAAATTCATATATGGGGTTTTTGAAATTGCTTTATATTGATTTAACATTGGTATCATTGGAGTGTCTAATTTACCTTGTAATTTTAACAAGAATGGAATTAATCTTGTCTTGAATTTCTTGAAAGACCCATTCTTTTTTTCCATCTTTTGAGAATAAATTTCATATTTAACAGTTTAATTTTTGCTTTAATTTGAATTCAAGTTCAGTTCTTCTCTCTGAGATCCTGATTAAAAGTTAGTCAAGAAATGTTAGTCGTAGTGACACCTGATAGAAAACCTTAATTTGATAATAGATGCTCAGTGAAAAAGGGACAGGGGATAGAGGACCTATGCAGAGCAAAATTAGGTGAGGGAGGGAAGAGAACAGATTTTATTGCAGCAAGGCCTCCTCAGAGGCTTGGTCAGGGTCGTGCTGATGCTTTTCAGATGGATCAAAGAGTGGGGGTGTTCAGGCATTCCACCTCTGGGTGGCCAAAGACCAGTGAGGTGGAATTGCCTTTTACACAGCATTTCTGCTTCAGGGAAGACATCCTAAGTCTGTAACTGTATTCTGTAACTCTACTGAAACACCATAAAATGCTAATGTTCTGGGTGTTTTAGGCATTGGTATTTTAGGGTGAGAGACTCCAGTTAAGAGTAGTGGTGTAGAAGGTGCTGCTCGTTCCTTATGTTGTTTATTTCTGGTTTTGTGGCTTGTGCTCTGGTAAGAAGTGCTTACAGTGGCACCATTTGCAGCAGATGCTCAGCTCTGTCTGTGCTGCCAGGCACCAGACCTGCCTGGGCCAGCCCTGGTGCTGCAGCTGGCTGGGGACAGCATGAGCAGCTCAGTCTGAGCATCCTCAGGCCTTGGCAGCCACAGGGAATTGGGGATGTTTGGCTGGGGATGCATCCTCTGTGCCTACTTGGGGCAGATAGTAGGAACAGGAGTTGAAACTGGTTTGAGCTCACCCAGGTGAATGGTAACACTGGCAGGGGGATGAGGGCCTTAGTGGTAAATGATCTGCATGTCTAGATGGAGTAAAGAAAAAGAACCAGCTGTGGGGCTGTCTTTTCTGCAGCATCCTCCCCAACTGGACACAAATGGTGTGGCTTATCTTGCTCAGTGCTGTGTTTGCTGTCCTGGCATGAACTGGCTGGGCTCAGGGCAGGTTGGGAGTTTACATTTCTCCTGACTGAAAAGTGCATGTGAAACTGCACTGTGTGTGTGGAGAGCACTCAGTCTGTCCAGCTTCCAGCAGAAGAGAAAACAGAAATGATTTCTTGTTCATCAGCAGATGCTAAATTTAGCTGATGGGAAGTCTGGCTTAAGATATCTGTAGAAACTGTTGTGTGTCTTTCCATAGAGCCTCTAAAAACTTCAATTACTGGCCTCTGTTAACTACTTCTCCTGACTAAGTGTCTCACTGGTTGTGAGAGCCCAGAATAACACTGTGCCCAGCAGTTCATGTACACTGTTATCAGAGGTGCCACAAGCAAGAAAAAAATGGCAACTTGTACCTTTAAGAGATTTTCTGTGCTGCAGTAAGTGCTGAGGACTCGAGCAAGGCCCAGTTGTTTCTGTCAAGGGCTTCATTCTCTGCAGCCCTTCTGTTAAAATTGGATCAGACTCCATGAAACTGGCACTGCTCACTGGTTTTGTTCTGGGCTCACAGAACACTGCTGCTCTGTGTGCTGTTGTTGGCCTCTGAGCTGCAGGGAGATGCTGCTGCCTTCTTTTTCTTTTTCTTTTTCTTTTTCTTTTTCTTTTTTTTTTAAGGTAGTGGCAGCTGCTGTCTGTACCATATTAATTGGACGGGGGGAAATAATGAAACCCTTGCAAATTACCCAAAATGTGTGGGTAACAAAATACAAGTTCCTCTCCTGAACTGTTATTAGGATAATACATGGGGTTTAAAAGAAAATTCTGAATAAATTCCTGACAAAACTATTGTTAGTGTAGCATGTCAAATAACTGAAATTATGGATACCAGTGTGAACAGATCAGAGATGATTTCAGGGTCCAAACTGAGCTCAGTGTTTGTGTCTCTGATCTGGATTGCTGCATGCAGAGAAATACAACATAGAAGGATTGAGACTTTTGGTACCACACCAGCCTTTGTTAGATGCCATGGCTGTTAGAGAGTTTCCTGCTCTGGGAAACACAAAAGCAATAAACACAGATTGGACTTGAACCACCAGTGGGTTTGGCTCTTGCTGTTGCATTGGAATCTGCTGGTGGCATGTCCTGAACTTCTCTGACTCTCTTGGGTGGTCCATAGACACTGGTGGTAAAGGATCCACTGCAGCACTACAGCCCAGTCCAGAAATAGGTTAGTGACTCCCTCAGATAAAAAAAAAAAAAAAAGAAAAAAGAGAAAGAAAAAAAAGGGAAACCGTCCCAAACAGCAACAAAAAAGGGGTGTAGCCTGTGTGGGATGTCTGTCTTTGGTGTGAAGAGGGAATTAAAAGAAACTGCCTGGAGAACTGTTTTTCAGTTTAAAATCCCTTTCCTGTCTTGTGTTCACTTGGCTGTGTGTGGTTTTAAAGCTGTGTAATTTGCCCTCTGCTATAATTTGTGCAAAGCTCGTTCCTTTGAGCTGTGCTCCTCCTGTCCACCCCCTTTTTTCCCCTCACTCTGTGGCAGTGGTCTGGATTATGGAGATGCCTCTCAGATCACTTCTCCACAGCTCTCCTAGGATATTATTAATCCTTCTTTTTCCAGCCTGCAATTACTGTCAGGGGCAGAGCACACTGCTGCTGCCTGCCTGCCATGGAAGTTGTGGCTGTAACGTTCAGCTCTGTGTCATAACTTCCTGCCTCGTTTTTCCATCCTGGCTTGGAAAGCTTTTCCAGGATGCTGTATTTAGCCAGCCATTAGGCATATGACTGCCTGGCAAAATGCTAATTATCTGTGTTCCTCTTGAGTGGCAAAGCACTCCAGTGCTGCCCTGGGCTGTCCCCTCAGCTGCTGCTCTGCCCACATCCCAGGAGGGGAGGCAGTTGTTGGATTGGGTGTTCCTGTGTTGCTGGTTTGCTCTGGGGGAGAGCAGGCAGGCTGTGGGCTTTGTCCTTAGGCTCTGCCCACGTCTCTGCTGTGGGAGGTGGAGAGGTGCCATCCTGTTGGGGCCACTGAACAAGCACCTCATGTCAAAATAAACATATTCCTAACTTCCTAGAACACCCTGGGAACAGCATCTGCCTTGATAGGTAGCAAAGTGTGTTAGTTTTTCTTAGCAGAAACCCTTCTATTTTCTGTGCATGTGCACAGTGTAATTCTGTGTCTGAGTCCATGGCCTGAAGCCCTGACTTGAGAGAATGGCTTTGCTGGGTTTTGCCCTCCCATTCATCTGTTAAGCCTGAGCAGGTGCTGTGGTACAGAGCAGCCATCAATTTGATATTTATATCAGTGCAGTCCCTTTGGTCCTTGTAGACAAGGCACCTTGGTTTGTAGAAAGAAGAGAAGCCCTGAGTTTGAAAACTAAGAAAAAAAGACAGGAAAAGTGCAAATCCAATCAGTGCTGGACAAATCTTTCTGATTGGCCTGTTCTGGGACAAGAGCTTGCTTCTTCACCTCTGCTTTTCTCCTTTTCTTCTTTGCATTTTTCTCCTGAAAGATGAAAACACCTTTATCTCCTAAAAGATCTGGTTATGCACACCCCCTGCCACAAAAGCAAAGAACACTCTTTCCCTTCTCCTAGGTAGGTGGATTTAGTCTGCATCAAAACCCTCTCCCTTCTGTTAAGGACCAACATTCCCTGGCATATCTCTACAACCTGAAATCTGCCTTAGTAAAAATAGCCTTTAATGGTCCCTGACTTCTCACAGTGGTTTACCCCTTCTTCTCAAATGAAACCTGATTGGAAAAGCAGCTGCAGGGCTGGGCTTATTTCACAGGGATGACATGGAAATGGCTAAAATCACAGTACTGAAGAGTTCCAAGCAAATAGCATGGTTAATTCACTGTGTCCTGTGCAGCTGGTAGACAAGAGATGGAGACCAGATATGCCCTAAAGCTGCCCCTTTACTACTTGCAGCATGAGGGTGTTGGAAGCCCTAAAGGTTTACAGGCACAGCATTAAAAAACAAAACCACAGCCAAAACACATGAAGCAATCCCACTGTTCTGGGGGCTGCAAATAGCTGGGATTGCATGTTGGGATAACAGTTACTGCAGGTGGGAGCCTTGCACCAAAGCTACAGTGCTTCCAAAATAATAGGATTGTACTGAATATCAATTTTGAGGCATTTTCAGCATGTCTGCATTGCAACTGATTTATTTGGCAACCAGAAATGAGGTGAAGCACCCTGTCCTTCCTCTGGGCTCTTCCTGCTGTCTCTTGCTTCCTGCCTTGGTGATGAGTTGTTTCCTGAGGTCCTGGCTCTGCTCCTTTCTGTCCCAGGGGTGACTGATGAGATCTAAACTCCCTGTGGGCAGAACAATCCCTGCAGGCAGGCAGAGCTCCAGGGTTGGTGGCACCAGGTAAATCCTCTGCAGTTAAGGAGGCACCATTGAAGGGCTGCCATTCATGAAAACATCACTACACACAGTGTTTTAGATGTGTTGAATTTGGCAGGTGGAGAATAAAGGGAATTGTGAACATAGTTTGAAGTGCCTAGGTCTGACCTTCTGCCTGCAGTGCTCAGTTTGGTCAATAAAGTAATGCTTTCTTTTTCCTATAGTCCAGAAAAAGCAAAATTCATGAAGGACTGTGAAAGTTCATACTCCAGCTGGAAGTTTTCTGGAGGCTTCCGAACTTGGGTCAAGATGTCCTTGGTTAAAACAAAAGAAGAAGATGGTAGTGAGACTGTTGAATTCAAACAGGAGGTAAAAAAAAAAATAAAATTATGTTTGGGGAGTTTGGTTTTGTTTCATTGCATTCATGATGCCACCTTGCACTGGGCAGTTTTGGGTCTCCTTGCTCCCACTGTTTCTCAAGAAGGAGGGATTCTGTGGAAGTGTGGATGTCTTGATGTGCTCAGCTGTTGGTGTGGCCTCGTGGCAGAGCTCAGGAGAACATCTTCTGACAAGGGAGGCCAGAAATCTAGGCCTCACTTGGGTTATGACACCTGTAGTGTCATATTAATTATTTATTAAATAATATTAACACAGCTACCTACATTTCAAGGTGCAGAACAATTGCCAAAGGAATTGCCTAATAACAGCTACTGTTGGAAAGAGGTATTGTTGAGGTTGCCACTGATGTTAGGATGAAGAGGTAAATGTAGGCCTTGTATCCTTTGTAGCATTTTATGTCTGTTTTTTGTTTGGGTTTGGAATTTTTAGCTGTTGAGTGTCCTTAGAAACATGGAGTAACTTCACTTCTTGCATCATTTAAAACTAGAAAATATGCAGATGGAAGATGCCAGCTTATCTAGAGAGGAAATGAGCCTTTTATTCCTGTTCTGTTCACATTAATGCACAAGAAAATAATTGTGTTTTGACTTTGTTTGCTTCCAGTGTTCGTTGGAAAGGAATGAAAATGAAAAATTTAATGAAAATTTTAAGAACTGTCCTTTCCAGAGGGTGTCTCTTTCAGAGATGACACTTTCTCTTGGTCCTAGGTACTCTTGGAAAGGTGTTCTGGGGAGAGCAGAATGAAGCAGAATGTTCAGTTCCATCCCTAGTTCTCACAGTTAGGTGTTACATGGCACAGCCTTAAGGGAACCCAGAGCTGGCACTGTGAGATGGGCACACTCCTACTCCCCTAGAGAAGGACAGGAGGCAAATCCAGAGTCATGCAAGTCCCAAGGCAATACCTTGCTTTGGAGAGAGGAAAGAATGCATCAGTCTGCTGCTGCTGCCATGTAAGCACTGACAGCAGCTGTCTGTCTGTCCTTCATCACTACAACTCTGTATCATTTGCCATTTGGTGCTTACCAAGTATAGGATTTTTGAAAGTCTTCCTGTGTGTGCCCAAGTCTAATGTGTCTCAGAGTGGAAACAAAAGGCTGGCTCAAATTCAGGGAATAAAGAGTTTTTTGTGACCATAAACATCTGTTTAGTTCAGCAGTTATGGACTTACCATCTGAGTAAGGGAACACTGTTGCTGGTTTGGGTTTTCTGTTTGTTTTGTGGGTTTGTTTGTTTGTTTTTAATAAAACCTAGGAACCAGGAATCAGATCCCTATTAATAATACAACAGAAATTGAAACAGCTCAGACATAATTTGCACTTGCTTTGTTTGTCAGTACAACATCTGCTCAAATTGCACCAGGAAGTCCATTAGCCTTTCAGATCCAAACCTGGGAGCTGGCATACTGCAAAGATGGATACAGATACCAGGTCAAACAGAGCACTCACTCCCTCTAACTGGCCCAGCAGCCATTCATTTGGATTTTCCTCCTTTCCCATTGCCTCAGTTTTGCCTTGTTGCTGTTTGTTTCCTGGTGTGCAGTTTCCTTGGATGAGTGTGGCTGGAACACTGGCACCCTGCAATAAGGAATCAGCTGTGGAAGTGTGAGGCAAGTGTTGGAATCCAAAATGCAGGGAATTCTCAAAATTTTGGGCCTGTAAGCCAAAGCTTAGAATTAAACACTGGATTTGATCTGAGGCCTTGGGAAAGGCTTCCAAACTTAGGTGCTAGAAGCAAGAATGTGGATTTATAGTTTAGAGCAGAGACCCATAAAGCTAAGTAGAGGAAGGTTCAGAGTTTTAGGGTACAGTACTGTAGGTTTGTGTGTCAGAACATGACTGGCTAAGAAAGCTTACACTGCAGTATGAGTCCATAAGATGAAATATTTAAGGATTGGGTGAAAAACATAAATATCCTTCTTGGCAGTGTTTTATTGGTTAATAAAAGGTCTTGTAACTGGAGGTGTTGTGACCTTCTGATGAACCATGGGGTGAAGATGTGAGCCAAACTCACCCTTCCTGCCTGTGTAGAAGATAAGGAAAATAAATGGCACCACATAAAGCAGCTCAGAGGTCCTGTCTCTGACTCATTCACAACTCCTCACAAATCCTCACAGGCAAGTCTGCAGCAAAGGACCAGAAACCACAAGCTGGGGATGCCCCATGTGCTCTGAGTGGCTAGGAACAGTGTTCTAGTTCCTGCTGCTCCTTGCCTGCAGCCTAAAATCTGTTCAGGGCTGGGGCTGTGGAGAACACTGAGAGAAACCCTGAGGTATTTGTAGAGACACTGCACCATGGTGGATCTGAGGCTTTTGTGGTAGCTCATCCCTCATGCCATGGGAATTCTTGTAAGGAAATGAAGATTGTGGTCTCCTTAGAGACTTCCAGCTCTGCCTGGAAAACTGGGCTCCCAAAACATGGAACAGGTGTACTCTTCCATCATCTCTCTCATCTTTGTGTCACAAGCCTGAGGCAAAGTCACAGTGCTGCTGGACCCATTGCTTGCAGTACAGAATTAACAGGATGAGCAGCAGTACTCCCCTCTGCACACAGCAAGAGGTAAACACTCCTTTGAGGTTGGAGAAGGGAGAAGTCCTTCCACCACTGTTTACAGATGTAAACACTCCTTTGAGGTTGGAGAAGGGAGAAGTCCTTCCACCACTGTTTTCAGATGTAAACACTCCTTTGAGGTTGGAGAAAGGAGAAGTCTTTCCCACTGTGCTTTCCTGAGGTCCCTGTGTGGCTCCTGGGCAGTTTGTGTTGTGTCCTAGGAGCAGGGGCAGTTCAGACTGGTTGTGGTGGTTACTGCCTGTGTACAAACCCTGTGTGGTTCCTCCCTAGGCTGGGGGCAGCTGGTACAACACAAGTGTTTTCCTGCCTGAAAACCCTTGTATTGTACCAGCTGCCTGTTGTCTTAATATTTTCCTGGTTGTGGTTCTTGAGACTCTGGCTTCGTGTGGCTGTAACATTGTCTGGTATGCTAACCCAGTTCCCTGTTGGAATTGTGTTACAGCTCTGCTGGGCAGCATTAGTTTCAAGTGGTGACCTAGTTAATGGGCACTGCTGGGAAGTGTGGGTTTGGTTGTTAACACCTGGCCTTCTTTCCTGCCATGTTCATTCTGCACTTGCTGGAATGCTCTAGTTTATTCTACAACCCATTTTTCAAATAGAAGGAATCTTCCTGCCACCATTATGTGGTTCTCTGGCAAATAAAACAAATTTAACATTAATTCATGAGAGCTTTCCAAATGTTGTATCACTGCAAGTAAATGAATTTTGGAAGTAAATTGTCTCCTCTTGAGAGGCAGTGTAGAAATGGTTGTAGTGTGATACTGAGTGAGAATAGGAAAATAATATGAACATGACACAGAGGGAGGAAACTGCCCTTGCCATATTTTGTTCTAGGTAGAGAAAGGCTGCAGTGGAAGTCTCTAAACAGTCTGGTATTTTCACCTTCTTACAGGCCTTTTTTGTTGCACAAAAGACTGATTGTACTGCTGGAGAGTAACCTGCACTTTTCTTTCCCTGTCCCCAGACCAGTGTGGTTAACTACATTGACCAGAGAACTAAACCAGGGAGTGACCAGCTGTTCTTTGTGGTGTTTGAGTGGAAAGACCCTTTCATACAGACTGTTCAGGACGTGAGTAACCCTCCAGTCCCCTCCTGAGTCACTGTCTGAGTGTGCAGCTCGTGCTCTGTGTGTGCATGCACCTCCTCTGTTACCTCACCCCACGAAGAAATGCAGACAAGAGTGAGGATACCTCTGAAATTCCAGTGTAGGCTCTTCCTTATGTCCAGTAATGCATTCTGTGTGGAGGTCAGGGCCATGTGGTGCTGTTCCTTGGGCTGGTGACACTCAGCATCCTGCTTGCAGCTAGAGGTGCCATGTGGCTAAGAAAATCCCCTCACAGCAAAGGGTAGCTTCAGGGCAGAGCTGAAATTTTTGCTTTAGTAAGTCTGCTGCATAATCTGATTTAATGACTTCTTTTTTTTAATTGACAAGAAACCTAGGCTGAAATAAGAATAATAAAAATAGCCTAGTGTATTTTTTATCCATTATTAGAATGAATTCATTAGAATAAAATGTGCTACTGTATTTACCTGACAACCAAGATCCAGGAGCAGCAAAATCTAGAGTGTTGGTGTTTTCTTGCCCAAAACCAGAGTGTGAATGCAGACTGTGTGGGACAGGAGCTGGTCCTTTGCACTCCTGCTGTCCCAGCAGGACCCAGGCCCCTCCTTGGCCTTCAGAGCCCAGTCCTATTCCCACAGCTCTCACTCCTCTCTACCTGTGTGGAATCAGATGAGGGGACTAATATTTGTCTTCTCTTTCAGATTATCACAGCAAACCCCTGGAACATGATTGCTCTCCTCTGTGGTATCTTTCTGGCCCTGTTTAAGGCAGCAGACTTTGCTAAGTTAAGTGTTAAGTGGATGATCAAGATCCGAAGAAGGCATCTGAAGAGGACTCGGCAAGTAACAAACCACATAAGCTGAGCCCAACACTGTTAGGCTTTTAACTGTTCATAGCAGGAGTGACAGAAAATAACTGGAATGAACTGCAATCAGCAATTCAAGCTGAAAACCAGGTATGTTTTATTCCAGAGAGATGCTGGCTGGAGGAACAGCCTCGTGACCCGGCCCTGGAATTGCAGAGGCGCTAACTCTAGGACAGGTCTAACAAACTCACGCTTTTCTAGTCCAAGTTTAACAAGTTTACCTGTGTGTATGGGGGAACCAGGGGGAATGAAGTGTACTCAGTCATGTTCAGAAAGCCATCCCTGTAGTAAATTGTGAAAAGTGGACAGTGTTAGAATGTTTCTCCAGCAGACCCTTTAGTTTCTGCATCAGCTGTGAGCTGCTCCCATAGCACAGTCACTGCCCTGATGGTGCTTAGTGGAAGGCAAAGTGCTCTGCAAACATCCTGGCCTCTCTTCTCCAAAGTGTACTTTAAAACAAAATACACTGGAATTTCGTTACATGTCATCTTTAAATCAAAGTACAATGACTTTAATATTAAAAAATACTTCAAGTAATCTACTGTGTGCCTTCTTTGAAACTACCTGCTCTCAGGTTGGGAAGGAGCTTCACAGGAGGCAGGAGTGCTGTGGCCTGAGGAGAAGGTGAACACAGATCAGTCCAGCTCAAAGGAAACTCAAACAACAGGACAACATGGGGAGGCTGAGTTGGTAGCTGATCTCAAAGTCTATCTCAGGCTGTTGTTTATCCCTCCTTCTCTATCCTTAGGAAAGACTTTTCCTAAGGAAGTGAAAAACAGTCTTTCCTCAGCAGGCATGTTACTGTGATTCTCTGTTCTGTGGGGAATGCCTGCTCACCAGCTGTGCTGGGGTGTTGGTGTCTTTTTCTTCCTTATAAGTCCCTTGTTAGCTGGGATGCCTGACCGGGACGTGTGGAGTCTGCAGGGAGCAGGGCACCACGGTGTGTTTGCTCTGAAGCCTTTGCTGCAAGGATGCCAACTCAGTTTGCTGCTTCCTTCCTCTTCCAGCAGAGTACTCAGAGGAGTGAGTGTGTCCAGTCACTTCCTAACCTTCCTTCCTTGTTTTTGGCATCTGAGGAAGCCTTTTGGGACAAAATTTCCTACTTTCAGCTGGCTTCCAGAGCAAATTAAGGCACTGCATTGACCAGCCAGCCTTAAACAGGGGAGCAACAACTCATTGCAGTAAGATAAATAAAATAGCAGCACTGGCTGTTTGGGGGAGAATGTTTACTCAGGGGACAAAGATGTTTGTATGGGAGAAGGTGGTGTCCAGTCCCCACTTCAGCATCTCACAAGGATGGTTCCTGTGCAGTAGTGCACAGCAAGGGAATGAGATTTAACTGGACAAGACCAGCAAAGGCCAAACACTGCATGGCTGTAGCAAAAAGAGCTACTCCATCCCTGGGTGATGGGCAACAGGACAGAAACCAGAATCCCCCACACTTAACCCTTCCACATCAAGAAAACCCCCAGACTTTACTACCTAACAGCCTATGCTATGGCAGCTGAGCTTTCTTGATGCCTCACTGCGAAAGGAACACCCAACTGTTCCTTGAACAAATGATATTTCTTGGATTTTCTAAAAAATACAATTTTCTATTCTTAGATTTTACAAAAAACAAACAACAAGAAATTAGAAACAATTGGAACCAGTTTTGATGGATCCTACTGTGTTTTTTCTTCTGTTTTTGCTAATGAGGTCAGAGAAGGTAAGCTGGAAGACCATGTAGCTGCAGCTGTGGGGTGAGCAGAAAGCATAGTTAAATAAAGGAGAAACTCCTTTTTGCAGTATGCACTATTTTTTCCCCTAAATAAACTCCCACAGCAGTCCACTTCAGTCACTACATCTCAGCTGTCAAGATGTTTTGTTTTATAAGGAAATGTTACAAGAGCAGACCAGTGATGCCAGCCAAGAAACCTTTCTTTTACATACCTATTTATAGGAGCAATCCTGACAGCAAGTGTTGCACAATTTGGAAGGCTATCTTGCAGCTCCTCTGTTGTTTTTTTCTATTACTTAATAAGCCTGATGTCCCTATTTGTAACTTTGGGAAAAACTTGTCACAATTACAAATGGCAGTGATTCATTCCTTGAACCCCTGCAAGGTGTTTGGTTCCCCAACGTTTCTGTCAGCTATTTTCATTTAGGCTCTGGGACAGCTGAACAAAGTTTGTCACACACTGGGAACTTTATTTTTCTAAAGGCAAAAAGGCACTGAAGCACTAAAGCAAGGTGAGCTGTGCTGGTGTGACTGTCCAGTCCCCTGCCCTCTGTGCAACAACTGCTTAGACACAAAAATGAAGCATCAAGTGCAATACAGCTGGCTCCACGGGTGGAGCAGGGACTTCCCCACTTCTGGCACTCAGTGAAAAGCCACACTGGACAGTTAAAAAGTTGTTTATAACAGCCATTCTAATTCTCCTGGTCTTCAGAAACACAAAGATGTGAGGTACAGCACTAAATACAAACATAAAGACTTTATTGAATGCTGCTCAATTCCCCAAAGATCTTTCATTACAAAATTTTTCCACACAACTGCAGTTTAAGAGATTGGAATGGTACTCTGATAAAAGATGTGAAAAAATACTTGATCAAGTAAACAGACAAGACTTCTATTGTCAACTTTCCACCTTTAAAAAACACTGCATTTTCTTTAAAGAAAACAAGGAGTAATTTCTTGACAGTCTTCCCTCCTTACTTAAAAAAAAAAATACTAATGCCAATTTTGGTCTCATTCTTCAGTCCATGAGATGCTAATCCCACTGCAGAAACACCCAAGATGAATCTCTCTTGGAGACTGCAGCTCTCTGGAGGGTCCTTGGCTGATGAGGAGCATCATTGATGGGCTCTCCAGAGGAAGCTCCATCCTCAGCTGTAGCAGGAGGAAATCCCTAACTAGCCCAGGACCCCAGAGGCAGCAGCAATGGGGCAGAGGCCCTGGCCACCCCAACCTTTTGCAGCTGATTCTCTCCCTGCCTTCTTTCTGACATGAGCATTGTGTAAATCTGACTCTGAATCCAATCAGAATTCAAGGACAGCTCTGTATCTGAGTTCTCTCAGAGCTGTCAGGGGCATGTACTGAGTATCTCAGGTTACTGGGAACGTACCTTGGTTTTATTTGAGAAAATACAGCACAACTAGAAGCCTTTTCTATCATCTTAACCAAAGTATGCAGCAATGTGAAAAGCACATATAAAACAAGGAAAAATGTGTACGTAGCAAACTATACCACCTATGTGCAACACAATCAAAAATTCAAGTCATAATTCTCACCACTCCCGTAATTATTTCACTCATTAAGGATGAAAACTCAGTTCTATGAAACATTGGAAGTGACAGTATATCAATAATTAGACAAATTTACAATATGTTGTGGTAATGACATCACTTAATTGCTGTATTTAAACTCAAATCTTTACATTTGCCAGAGAAAAAAGTTGGCTGTTTCCATTATACTGATGAGGTTTCTTTTGCAAATCCTTATATATTTCAAAAGGGTACAAAAAAAGAATGTCTGCCGAGTAGAGGTGGTCATTTCTTTTATTTGGCACTTGTGTTGTGTGCATTGAGCACGGTGTGAGTGCTGTTCTGCTTTTCTGCCATCGCCTTCTTAAGCTTTAACTCCTCCAACCTTCTCCACAACTCTTCACGTTCCAATTCTTTCTTTTTCTCTCTGAAGAAAGAAAAGAGTGAAAGATCAATTTCAGATGTGTTTTAAGCACAATCTGGAGACACAGTGCCTTTAAAGTATTAGTAGATGCAAGTCACAGTTAAGTTTTTCTCCAAAGCCATTTTTAGAGGCAATTACAGTTTCCTCAGTTAAAAAGAGAGGACAGCAAATAAGTAATGGTGAGTGGTGAAACTGTACCTTTGCTCCAGCAAATGCAGACAATTGCTGTAGGGTGGCTTTGCACAGCTGGCTGCTGCTTTAAGGAGGTTTTTTATCACATGCATGCAAATTCAGGGACTGAGCATCTTTGTGAGGGAGGAGCAGAGCTGCAGGAGGGGAGCTGGGGCCCTCCTGTCCCTCGCTGGGCTCAGCTCCCCCAGGGCACTGCCTCACTCAGGGGACAGCCAGCAGCAAACAGCTCCAGCACAGAGCACAGCAACAGCCACAGTGACAGCCTGGACACGCTCACCACTGGGGGCTGGGGAGAGGCTCAGTACCTTTGCCTTTCTGCTTTGTATGAGCTCGTGAGCTCATCAAAGAGCTTGCCATTCATTTCCATCAGGGTTTTCAGCACGTTGTACACCAGTGCCACAATGGTTCTGCAACACAAGGAGCACAGCCATGAGATCTACTAAGTGATAAAAACAAGCATTTGATTTCTCTTTTGGATTCCAAGCTTCTTATTCAATATACTGCTGTAAGGTCAGGGAGTTTCTGAAACAAAATCCTCTCCATTTTATTAATTTACAGAGGAAATTATAGTATAGTTAAACATTTTTTGAAATGGCTATTTAATCTTAAATGCCTGACTTCTGTAATTGCACAGGATATAATTATTCATGCTGTGGCCATTAAAGCCATTCAATTATGTGATCCTTTAATAAACCGAGTTTTAACAACAACTCTAACATTTGAGCAATGAAATATGAGAGTCTAGAAAAAGAAAACTTCTGGCTTGTAGCTTCAAGAAGGCAGCAGATAAACCACAGGCTTAGTGTGGTTTAGCACACAAAGCTCTCCTAGCAGTGTTTCTGGGCAGCAGGAGTCCTGCTAGAGAACGAGAATCAAGAACATCAGACAATGGATTTGGGTACCTCAGTTTCCTTAAGAAGCTTGAGCAACACTGGCTGTGTGTTACATGGCTGCCTGTATTCCTGCACTATCCTTCTTCTTGTGTAAGTATTCACATTTCAATAAACCATCTTAAATGTTATCTCCTTTAAACCTACTCATCTTTATACAAAGAAATAAAAAACCAATACAATTAAACATTAAAATGCCTGTCATTAAGCTTAACCACTAAGCAAAAAGCAGGTAAACTGCCTTTTCTGTTTTCTCCCTCACTAGCAGTTCCCACTGACTGCAAAGCTGCAGCCCTGTGACCTTGAAAGAGGAGTCAAAAACCCCCAAGGAAATAACCAAAGAGCCAGGTTTGCCTTTTCAGTGCACTCTGTCCATCGTGGTGGCACTAGGAAATCTCCCAGCTGTTCTTGAGAACCTTGTGCTCATTCCATTCAAAATGCACAGCATCCTTTGCCTGTTTATACACTTATTTTTTAAATTTGATTTTTTTATACCCTGGCTTTCATGTGGTTTGAGGTCAAAAGCTTGTTTAAAGTTTTGGTTTTCTGAGAGGAAAAGTTGGATTTTGAGCAAGGAGTCCCTATCAGACAACCAGATGGATAAAAGTATGTTTTGCTGCCCTCCAAAACAGATTAGAATCAAAGGATTATACTTTCTTCCCCAAACTTCCTTGTCTCAAGTAGGCAATTATCCTGTGTCTTCCACTTCCTTCATAAAGGGCAACTTCTGCCTGCAGAGAAGAAAGAGGGACATCCTCCAAACTTGTTGAGGTCCCATATACACTGATGCTCCAAGGACTATTCCCCAGGTTTACATTCAGTCTCAGCTGCTGTGTTTGCAGCTAGACACAGCATCTAGATAAACCCAGAATAATTGCAAAGCCTCCAAAGGCTTAAAACAGGACTTGTGTTTTACTGCAGGGCTGTGGGGGGCTCCTGCTCACCCTGGCTTTTGCCTGTAGAAACTTTATATTCTGCACACTACCTTGCAGCTTAATTCAGGGTGCTGGCACCAGCAAGCTTTGCTTTGCCGTATTTCAGTACCATTACTGCTTCTTTCAAACACAGAAATACCAATATTTAACTTTATATCTCATTTCTCATCCTACCATCCTTCACAAGGGTTGCTATTCTCTGATAGGATCTTTTCCTCTTCTTATCTCACTGATCAGCAATAAACATTTGTGAAGACACAGAGAGCTTTATTCATCTGAAGTATTAAAGGACAGCAAAGCACAAACAGAAGCAACCCTTGGAAATGGTTCTGGCCTAAGTAGCATTAATTTGCATTTTGAACTAACACAAAGGATCAGATGTGATTACAGTATAAAGATCATCATCCAATTTCCTCACACTTTTTCAGTAAATTTCAGGTCTCCATCGTAACAGTGAAGAACAGTGAAAAAACAACACAGCTGAAAGTGACACTTGATTTAATACCCAGAATGTCCACCCCAATGGATTTCATCTCATTTAAGTAAAAATGAAGTCACATTTACAAGCTCCCAGTCCAAACCTGAAACAGGGGACAATTTATTTATGGTGCTACAGATAAAGTGAAAAGTTACATACGGATTCCAGTGTTCTTTGGAGATCTTGTACAAACTGCCAAACATAATTGGTAGAATTTTATCAATGTTCTCCTCAATCAGGCTAAGAATATATTCATTATTCCAGAAGTACAAAGCTCTTTCTGCAACCTGAAACACAAAGTTAAGGGTTCATAACAACCATAAAATGAGTTACCATGAGGTTTGCTTGGGGTTTTTATACTTTTTTTTTATTTACCTGAAAATGTGAACTTGACACACTCTTGGATATTTGCTTAAATAAAGGCTCTTCTATTTTTTTGAATTGTGTTGGTTCTATAACATCTAAGATTTCTTCAATTTCACCTAAAAACATTACCTGTTAGTTTAGAAAGGAAAAAAAGGATGAGAATGTTTTATACCACCATTGTAAACAGAAGCAAACAAAATACAGTTTATACATTAGTCATGAACCCTGCAAAGAGCACTGTTTGTCATTACAAGGCATTTGGACATTCACAGGGGTTTTTTGCAGCCTAAAAGAAATCAATCACTCTCAGCTAACAGGTTACAGCTCTCCTCTTGGACTTCCTTTGTGTAAATACTGAATACTTCACCAAACTGCTTCTGCAGAAAATGGGATTTTACAGTTACAAAATAAAAAAAAAATTAGGACATCTTATTTCAAGAATGGATGCAGAGATTATCAGAGATCACCAAAGTAGCTTTTAAAGTGATAAGCAGTTAATTCCCATATAAAATTGTAACCAGCAGAACTCTGGGTAGCTGGCACAGAAAAATTTATCATCACTTGCAGAAAAAGAGACAACAGTGTTCAGGGACCCACTTTTAAAGAGTTTTTGGGGATGGAATCTGGTGGGATAAATCAAACTCCTGGTTTTCAAACTCATTTTAACTACATAGAAGACACCAGACTGTGTCACATGACAAAGGTGAGTGCCTCAAGAAGCTTCAAGAACTGCAAGTTTTCTGCAAGATCTCTTGAAGAGCACAGCAGAGAGGTTTGTGAATGTGCCCCACGAGATTTTACATCACAGCAGACACCAGAAATGAGACACAAAACCAACCTCTTTCTGACTGCATGTTTTTGGCCAAAATTTGAGCAATCCTCTGATTACCTATATGAAAAACACAAACATGTTAAAGCAGAACAAGTTTCTACTACATACTAGATAAGGAAAAAAAAAGTACTGGTTTGCTTTTCCTTATTCAGAGGTTCAATGAAAACTGAATAAACATCATTGAAATGTTTGTCTTGTTTAGGTTATCAGAATAGCTCAGATTATCAGGATAGCCCCCTATTGCTTTGTGTGCCTGTGATTATCCATTCACACTCTGCCCCACCCCAGTACTCACACGAATTGACAGGATGCTGATCACATCAAAGCATCACAAAGTGAAGTTAAACTCCCTGTAGCCAAATCTCACAGAATATTTTTTTTTGTCTTCTACTCATCCATACTTTGGGGAGCACCTGCCTTGGCATCAAAGGTTTGAAGCCTGAGAGGAAACAATAAATGCTGACAGGGCTCTAGAGAGGAGCCATGGCCTCCAACTCTTCCTTTCCTCTGCCACAATTTGACATGTTAGACTGGAAACTCAAGTAAGAAAGATGTGAACTTACAGAGAAAATGTATTCTAGTAGCTACATTTGAAACTACCTTACACAAGACTGGAAAAACAAAACCTTTGGGAAAATTAATTGGAAAGTACAGCCCCCAAGAGGAATGGAGGGAATACAGCAAAGAAAGGCTGGAGGCATTTTTCCTAGAAATAAACATCTCACATGGCATCTAAATTACAAAATTAATTATGGCTTTAAAAAAAAAAAGACAAAAAAAAGCTGCAACTGTATTCCAGAAGCAGAAACATTCTTAGAGCCTTATAAACTTTCATTCTGAAGAAAGGACTTCTAATTTTTATGATACAACAGCACCTAACTGATCATATCCAAAGGGAAAACTTACTCAATTATTTAAATACCTTCCATATTTACTTTTTGTCATGTTGATTTTTTTCCTTCAGTTTTCCAGCTGGATGCTTTATTAACAACTACATGGACCATCAAAAGTGGCTTTCCAGAGAAATAAGTTAAGACTAAAGTGCACTGTCCAGCACAAATTACTGCAAGAATTTTTAAATATATTTTGCTAGACAAGAGACCCATATTCCCAACTTGATAAAGAAATAACCTGTTCTGAGTGTAACAGTGCACACCTCAACAAGACACCTATTCCTTGCTCCTCCTTGGAGTGTCAGGTTCCAGCCCGACTGTGTCTTTATATTAAAAAGCTGATACCTGCACATTCATGTTCATGGATTGCTGCTTTCACTACACAAGGTCAATATTCTTCCCTGAGCTGCAGGATTCCCATGAATTGGGTTACAAGTGTAGGCACCTGCTGGAAAACTGAACTCATGCACCAGGACTGCACATTTAGCCTGATTTCCTCCATGTAAAGGCCATTGCACTCAGCAGGGTTAGGTAACAAACTCCTCTTGTCAGCTCTGCAAACATCAGGACTGACCTGAGGCAGACTACCATGGCTACAAGAGCCTGGATTGAATGTCCTCCAAACTGACCCTGAGTGACAATCCCTGCCAGAAAAATAACAGTAAGGTATGTGTGAAGACAGCCTTCTGATGGAGTTCTTAAAATATTACTTGACCTAAAGCCAAGAAAAATTTCCAATGCTATCTCATCAGTTGACCCAAATTTTAACATTTACTTTTCAAGCATTTCAGAAAGTTTCTTAAAGCTTCGATTCTTATCTTACTAACTTTAATTCCTTTATAAAACAACTTTTACTACACACCAGAGTTACAACCAAGGCAGTGAATCTGCAGTGAGTTCTTGTGTCTTCTCCAGCCTGAAGTCACCTTTAACTGATTGAGAAGCAGCCACAATTGCATAGACCATGGTCCAGATGAGGCTCAGAACTGCTTTGTGGCACTGCTCCAAAGCCCTGCCAAGTTTGGGCTTGGGTCCTGCCCCAACTTCTGTGAATTTGTGTCAGGAAGTTCTGACCTTGTCACGTTGTCACCTCACTCAATCTTGCAGGTTTTTATGTAACACTCCACGTTCTCTGCTCACATGTCAGCTTTGACTGTCAAAATGCCTGGGCTGTTTCCTCACTTGGCTTAAGGAATACAGGTTACACAATTCCCTTCTCCTCTCCCTGTCTCACAAAATAAACTAACTGACCAGTGTGGCTGGGAACATTGCAGCACAGGGGGAGAAAGATGCTTCAAGCACACAAGGCAAATCCATAGACACGAATAACTGGTCAGCTGAAATGGCTGTGCAGAAAACAAGCATCCTGAAAGGGCACTCAGTCAAGATCAATTATTTGATCTTATTTTCCCAAAGCTGTTTATCTTTTCTTTTTTTGGGTTTTTTTTTTTTTTAACAGAAGAAAATTTAGGTCTTGCATAGGGTCTTCATTTTTCTGTCACAGAAGAGGTGAAGTATGTAAATACCAACACAGCCCTGATGGAGATATTCCTGATTGTCCAACTAAAAGCAGTTTCTTTTACAGCTGGCCCGACATCAGTTGTGTCCTCAGGAGCTGCTGCAGTGCCCTGAGCCCCTGCTCTCCATGGCTCTGCCAAAGCTGAGCACAAACCCTTTCCAGCTGAGCTGTCAATGTGCCACAGGAGGCTCACTCTGGCAAAAGGCACAGATGCCTCAAGCACCTGAGTTTGGCTGCCAAGAGGCACCCCAGGAACTGAAGAGGATGGACAGAAACACCACATTTGGAATTTCAGAGTTCTTTCTGTCTAAATGAAGTGCTGTTATTCTTTTCAACCTTTATTTTGGGATTGTTTATTCCCTAAAATATTTCAACTTTATGCATGGGCTAAGCAGAAGCAATCTGTACCAAAACCATTGAAATTTTAGTTTTTATGAGGAGCGAATACAGTCATGACATGCTTTCTAATTTGGAGTAGTCTGGTTGATACCAGAAGCTCAAACTTGTAGTTAAATCTGTGCTCTATCTTGGCTCTATCTTTCAAACTCAGAATGTTCTTAACTATTCTAGATTTCATTTCCAGCCCCCCAAAAAATTCCTACCTCTCCATGTTTAATCAGGATAACACAGCACTGCTGCACAATTCAACAGGTTACACTGCAATATTTAATTGAAATTAAAAATAGAAAGACATCCAACTGAAAAACACTTACAGGCTCTGTTAAAGTTGTGTCTTTTTCCAGGAACTGTACAACACAATAGGCAAGCTGGAATGTAAGTCATATGGTTATTTAGTTTAAGCAGACACTGTTTGGACATTGCAGCACTACTAAATATCACAACTTCTAATGGAAGCACTTCAGATCATGGGGGGAACCCAACCCAAGACACCCCTACACAGCCTGTTCATATTAGTCCAAACTAAACAAAACAGCAATTAAAGCAGCAAGATATACAGGCCTGCTCGATCTTAAAAAAACTTCCTGCATACCAAAAATCATCTTTTCTTTTCAACCTAGAAAATTATTTTTAAGCTTGGCAGATATTTCCCTAACTCAGATCCCATATCCAAACAGATTTTTCTTAACATCAACTCCTGTGTTAACAATACAAAGCTATCACTTTCAAACATCTATTTTGGGGTAAAAAAGGCCACACTTCCAGTAAAAGCCAAGCTGTGACACAGGTTTGACTGAGCACACATTGCTCAGGTGACATCGAGAGCACACAGCATTCAGTGGTAAATTACAAGTGAAAGAATCTGAGCATATTCCAAGGCCACAGGAGATGAGGCAGCTGCTGCCCAGCTGAGTGTCCTGTCCCAGTGCAGCAATGGCCAACAAGTGCCCGGGGAAAGGGGGAAGGAGTGGGAATTAGCATGTGATTAAGGCACCAGCAGTGCTCTCCCAGCCTCTCCTGCTTTTGTTGGGGCCTGCCCAGGCCAAGGATATTTAGTGTTATATAATCACTTAGAGTTTAGTTACTGAGCACACAGTTGAGTAAGTAAACCACCATCCCATGCAGAAACCATACAATAATGCTATTGCTGAACTAGTTACAATCTTCCTTAGATTCCATTAAGACTGATTTTTAAAAGTCACAGTATTTCACAATATAGAGCAGAGACAAAAATTATGCAATAGGCATTACATTTCAATACTCAGGATGCTTGGATTTAAGCAGCACCTTTCTTTTTTTTATTGTGCCAAAGCAGATAATTACAATGCTGTAATTGCAACAGGTCTAATTTCTTTCTTTTGCCCTTAGGCTACTGATGCATTTGTATAGACTCAAAAAATAATAAATGTCACACATTAATCTCCCAAATCCCATTATATGTGTACATTCAGTGCAGTAATGCTCTACTGCTCAAAGACACAAAGACCCAAGCTTAGCTCATCTTCAAGGCTTTAACTTTTAAGGGTAGGCTCTACTTCACTCAGCACCAAAGCAACCAGGCCACTTGGGATTGCAGAGCAGATTTAGCACTGGCTCAGCCCTTTGGGATAAAATGAAACACACTGTGCTGTGTGTGCACCTGGCACCAGAGTTTTATGAAGGGACAGTTTTCCTGGTCAGCAGGAAAAATGTGACTTTCAGGTACAGCTGAATTAACAGGGCCATTTCAGTACCATGAGCTGAATTGAATGTATCCCAGAAAAAGGGGGAGCTTGCTGCACTGATCTGCCAGTGAGAACACCTTTGGGAGGTTTCATGGAAGAGCAAGGCAATAAACAACAAAGATAAGTGATTTGCTTAATTTAAAACTTCATATGAGAATTAGGAATTGAGTGAGCTCTTCACTTGATCCTGTTTATAGGCTATACAGTCACAATGATTTCACTTTAATTAGAAACTCATTTCCTTGTGCCTTCAGACTGTATGGAGCTCTATTAGTGAGCTAAGTTAAAAATCAAGTTTTAATTAGCCACAGCAGAATTCCTTCCAAATTTGCATCAACCATATTCAATACTTGTAGTGCCATATGTCTGGAGAGGATACAGATTATTCCTCAAATGAAATGCTGAATGTCTGTCGCAAGTCTGAGAACCCAAGTCAGCTGAAGAACTGCAGCATTCTGACAGCGTGTCATGGATCTACATAATTCCTGCCTGAGCCACAGAGCTGCTGTGCACTTCTGCTATTTATAAATGGCAACAACATTCTCCCTCCCAGCCCATCACTGGTGCAGCTTTAGAAAGAAAAAAACAATTCTGAAATAAATACCTGGCCATACCCAAGGTTCCTTTACACATAGCATTTAAGTTACAGAAAGAAATGACAACAGCACAAGGCCCGGGGATTAAATGAAGCTTAAAGTGTGACAAGACTACAAGCAGAAAAGCTCCAACTTCAGTTGATACATCTTTGACTCACTGGTACATTCTTTCACTTGTAATACATGCCAAATGTTATCTCAAAATTAACATTTAGATATAAGATCTGGAAGACTTTTTCTAAAAGTGACTGAATTTGCAAATATTTTGGAATATTGATATTATAACACATAGTGCTTTAAATTTCATTTCAAATGTAAATACAAAAACCCCACCACTCTTAAAAATAGGCAAAAGCTTACCTGTGCATGAAACAAAGCTAATCCCTTTGCAGTATGCATGGGAATCAGAACTTTCATAAGGAACTGTTTGTGTTCTGCTTTCAGTGGCAGTGCAAAACCATTGATAATACTGAAAACATGAATAAGCAGGATTTATTTTTATTAAAAAAATAATTTTTTTCCTACCAAGTCAAGAATTTCTGTAAGTTCAACTGAAACTCCATTCCTGATTCAGTTTTTAAACCCGATTATTTTGAAGCCATAAAATACCTCAACATGTGCACAACCTTTGAAATGCTGCTATAATGAGAGTTTAGACTCTTGGTAAGGAATACCAGAGAACCATACTAGAAGCTAAATAATACCCATTAGATGAGCTGAAGTATTTTCATCATCCATTAAATAAAATCATCTACAGTAAGTCCTGCTGTCTAATTGCAAAGCTTAGACAGATGTATCAGGAAGCTGATCATGTCACCCACCATCACTAGCAACATGCAGAGAAAAAAGACTATGCAATTTTAATAGTGCACTTAAAGCACTTGTTTTGAGATTGTTGAATAATCTTTGCCTTCAAAAATAAAGTTTAAAAGTTGTCTCTGATTCAGTCCTCTTATATTTAAGAGTTGATGAGCTATAGACAAGAAAAAAGTCCTTCAGGAAAAGGTTAGTTTCTATTGCCCCTTACATTTTAGGTAAATCTGAGAAAATAATGGGATCCCTATCACTTGATTTTTCATGAAAATTTATTTCACAATAGCTTCACCATATTTATATTTTTAGTTAGACCAATAATACAATTTTCTACTGTGAAATGCGTGACAGTTTTGGAAAGGCAGTAAAAAAACTACCAGAGAAAAACCTCAAAGTCAAATTGAAGTTAGTGAAATGACATTCAAAAAAAAGGTAACTAAAAAACCCCTAGCACTTACAAGGCTTTCCTGAACAGAACTGAAGGAAAACCAGCGTGCTGAAGATTAAAACATTTCATTCAGCATGAGGGCAAAAGCCAACACTCATTTTCTGAATCAAAGAGCAAGTCACCCATCAGGCAGAAGATAAGCAAGAGTAGATAGGTCTGACAAACAAGGACCCTTGAGAAGCATTTTTTGCCTGTCAACTTTAAAACTTGCACTGAAAAAAGAGTAATTTATTCTGAGTCCTAATTTGATATTCATGTGGTAACCCAGACAGCATTAGATTATCAGTAACTGCACTTCATCACTCGTTACTGTAATAATTCTCTTCCTCCCTCTCCATTCCCAAAGCACAAAAGCTGAAGCAAACATTCACAATAATGTTTTATATTTTTCTGTGTGAAATCAAACTTACCTTCCTAATATCTCAAGGAGTTCAGCAACACCATTGAAGTGCTCTGTTTCATATATAAACCTGTTACCAACAAAGACAACCATCAAGATTTGCCACAGAGGCTCAGAGATTCCAAAGAAAACTTTTACTAAGCTTCAAATACTTGAAAGCAAGATCACAGACCAAACACAGGTCTTTCATTTCAAGAATAAATCACTGCAGACCCAGACTGTGAACGCAAGATAAAATATTCCTCAACCTAGTCACACACATACACAGCATACCTGAGGAAAATGTTGTTTATCTGTTTCCTGATGAATGCTCTTAAACCAAGGAATTTTCCATAAATTCTATGGAGAACTGTCTTTAGAAAATCACGTTCTCGTGGGTCTTCACTGTCAAAGAGCTCCAACAACTTTAAAAATGAAATAGAAATGTATTACTTTTGAAAGACTTAAGATTTTGTTTTGAATTTTATCTTTTGTTTTGAATTTTCCCTTTAATTTGCAAGTTTACATTAGGAAAAAAATAGAATCAGTTTAACTGGACTTTTTTTTATATGTCAATAGTAGATTTTCAAAATTACATTTTTAATGAAGTTGGTTTTTTTTCTAATAAAATCATCAACTTCAATTCTTTCCTGCGTACAACAGACACTGAAGTCATTCCAGTAACTGTTATACTATCAAAATGAAAATGCAATTGCAAACATGAGATTATCAAACTGTAGGTAAGTGGTTTACACTTGTTATTTAAGAAACCAGAATTAATCAAATCCATGTCCTATATTTACAATTTCATAATTAAAGTCCTTTACTGCTTATCTCAAAACTTGTATCTTGATGGCCAAACAAAAGCATTCCTATACAAGAAATTTTACAATTAAGGAGGGGGCCATGGAATAAGCACAAGATATGTAATTACTAACCAATTCCCCATTAATACAGACTAAATGCTGCAGGAGACAACAAAACTTTCCACAAACTTTTACCTTGTAGAAAGTCTTTCAAGGATACAGAAAAGACCAGGCTCACTCCAAGACATTAAAAAATACTCCAATCATGTTACAGACCATAATTTTTGTTGGTTTTTTTAACCCTGCATGGCCAAGCAACAGCATATTCAGAAAAGTTAGCTGCCTTGAGCAAGTCAGTGGCAGCTCAAGCAGAGTCTCCTGCTCAGGTCTGAGCTTAGGTATGTCTGTACCAAGCAGCACAAGGGACTGGAAACAGCTGTTCAGGAACTTGGTTCAGGCTCACTTCAATTTTATATTTAGCAGGAATTTCTCAGGGTCACTACTCCACGTTTTTTCCCATATATAGCTAGCTGTTGGTTGCATTGTCTCTATCTTGTACTCCAGAGAAAGATCAAGTGAAATGTCAGGAACAAACTCTGCAATGCTGCTCTCAAGGACCACAGGTCAGTTTGTAAAGTGGACACCCATAGCAAATAGCTCACCAGCAGCCTCAGGCTTAAATTTTGTGTGTAAGTTGAATAAAACTGAGAAGAAAACACATATACAACAACAGCAGAACCAATTAAGTGGAAATTAAATGAAGATAGGGAGGGAAAGCATCCACCTCGTGGTTTTACTTTTCCTTGCTGTATTGTGAAGGCCTGCCAGCACTCACTCCTCTGATACTGAGCAAACAAGTACTTTGACAAACAAAATTTGGCAAACACACATTTCAACACAGTGAAAAAATCCCCAGTGAATTCACCTCGAACCAAAAATAGTTATTGCATTCCACACTGTAATTCTCTAAGAAGTTATATCTAATATGAAATCTCACTTCATTTTCTTGCTCATAGTTGCTTTGCATGGTAAAGCATGACCTTCTTAAGTAATTTCTTACTTGATTTTCCTTCTGTGGTTAATACACAACAGTAAAGAGAATTACACTACCTAGGCACAAGTAAGGAGGTATTGAAACATATTTCATGTACAATGAGTGCATGAACTTTTTACAAGAAAAAAGCTTGCTGTAAGTTTTCCCATGGTAAAAAAATTTAAAAAACAATCATAGAAGGATTACAAAAATATAATTACCACATTGTTCATTTGGCTGGAATTAAGTTACAAACCATGAAAAACAGAACTTTACAAATCTCAAAAATCTTACATTGCAAAGCATTGAGGTTGGTATCTGAAAACAAAGTGTTCCTGAATTTACTAAATACATATAGCCCCTGTGGTATGATGTGCTGTTTATTTAGTGTTTGGCACCAAACCACTGCTGCAGCAACTGAAATTTACCCTGTGTCAGCAGGAAAGCTGATGATTTAACTTCCAGAGGTGATCTTTAAATGCCACTTTCAACTTTCCCAGTCCCCCTTACCTGCTGTACAAATCTCTGGTCAATGTATCGCTTCGCAATGCTGGGCTGAAAATCCGGGCTCTCCAAAAACCTCAGGAAAAACTCATACACCAGCTACAAACGCGGAAATGAAAATTCCAGTTAGTAAGTACACCACAACACAGATCTCAGCCTTGTCACCACCACCAAAGGCTGTGGCACTAACTCACATGCTCAGAAAGCACAAAAGGAATCAAAGCCTAACACATCACTGCTTAACCACAGCTCCAACTGGAATTTACTGAAATAACTACAGTAAGTACCCAGAACACTTTAATTCCCGGAAGAGTCAAAGCTTAATAAATAATCTACTGAAAATACCACTAGTGGACAAAAAACAAGTTGTAAATGTTACATTCCTGCCATGTTAAGAACTTATTATGCAGAAATAGGTTACCAAACATGAGCAGCACTGAGAGTTAAATCAAATGCTCTAACATTACATAATTCCTTAAAGAGATGAAGAAACATCTCCTAAGTGTACCTGGAATTAAGTTTTGACCACAAACTCTGAAAAAGAAAAGTTGTATTAAAACACCTGAATGAATTCACAGAAACTGAAAGAATTCAGATTAAAATTAGGCTTCTATATCCTGGAAACTCGTTTGTAGCATATTATTTCTACTTAGTTCAAGTTCCTATTTGCTACAATCCCACAATGCCCAGAGATAAAAATCCTGACAAGAGCTAGAGCTAGCAGAGAGTGGCTTGAAGAGGCCAGAGCCCCAGTCCCACACTTTGGGGTTCATCAGAAGTCCAAGACAAAACACTGCACTTGTGTAACAATGGCAGATTAATAAAGTACACAGAAGGCACCTCTTCTCTAAGACAGAACTGAAAGATGCCTTATGTTTAGATTCCATTCAGAGCTATTCATGTTCTCAATGCCTATTTCATAACTCCATATAATTAAACAGCTGATTAGTAATAACACTACAATGCAATTTAGGTACATAATGCCAACACTGACTGGGCTTCTAAATAAAACCCATGCAGAGCTGTGCTCATACTCAAAGGCATGAATTTCAACTATTACCACTCTGAGGACTTAACTAAACTGAGAGCCAACACCTGAGTAATTCATAATTATAATTAGGAAGCTCACTTCAGAAAAATGCATGACAGTAAGTACTTTTATGTAGAACATTTGAGCTGACAGTTACTTATGCATAGCCTCAAGGAGGGTGTGCTGTATCTGCAAAGCAGAGGCTCAGAAACTCAAGCTACCATTCCCTTTGTCCTTCTCTGACAGACTGCAAGAAGAGCTTTTCATATCAGTAGTTTACACAGAATAACAGGATTGTTAGGGTTGGGAGGGATCTCTGGGAATCATCTAGTCCAACCTCCTTCCAACCCAAAACATGCCCATTCTACTGATCTTTTTCAAATTAGCAACCAGATAAATCTGTATAGAAATGTGCAACATATGGCCAGAGGGACGTTATATAGCACAGCCTCATAGGGATTAATTCTGGAATTTCATTTAATTCAAGATTTCTGTAATAAATTCCTATATGAATTATTTTTGTCAGTGACAACAGTAAAGAACAGCCATGTGCGATAACTGCCACAATATTAGAAGCTACCACCAGGGGGAAAAATAGAAAATAAAAGTTTCTATAAAATAGAAAATAAATGTTACCCACAAGAAAGGACAAGTTGACCCTGAAGCTCTGGAAGAATAAATATGGAATGAAACTCAAAGATTGCAAAGTCACAGCTGGAGTTCCAAGAAAAAGCTCTACTGAGCATTTGCAAGCCCTAAAGCCGAGAAAGGGTTAACCATAGGATGATTCAGATCCATCCTCACAATGAAGCTATGGAAGTGACAGATGAAATCCAAGGATATGCCAGGAAGATACTGACAGCACAGACAGAGATGCACAGACCTACATGTGCTGAGGAAATTGATTACAACCTGGAAGGATACAGAGAAAGAGCCACCAGAATTGCCATGGGATAGAACACTTTCTAAGAGTGAACACTACATTGGCATATTTTGTTTTCCCTAAAGGACAGGGGAGGAAGGATAATTACAGCTTCTTTCCATAAACAGATATACTGACTGTAATAGACATCAAGCAGATGAACTAAGTGAAAAGCACAATGCTGCAACATCTTGTAATAAGATGTCCAAGATTAAATGCAGGATATCAACTGGGTATGGTATCAAACTTTGGAAATCCTTGTGAGATACATGAAAGCCTCCTTATCCAGGGCATTTCAGGAATCAAGCTGCAGTGGCCATTTCTGGGTAAGTCAAACTCTCCCTTCTCCTGTATGCTAATGTTTGTAAACTTAAAAGCACAACAACAACAATCCAACTAGGGGCACCAGAACAGATTCTGGCCACAGCAGATCCTACCTAAAGAGACAGGCATGCTCAGCTTTCTTAAACAGAAACATTACTTTTGGAAATACTAGATCAGGGGAAAGATATTGGATTTAGTATTTTTTGTTCTCAAAACTGGTCTGCTTGGGCCAAAGGGCTATGAAATACAACTCCTAATGCTTCCTCTTTCAATTCCTCCCAGGCAAGCCCAAGGCACAAGTGAACTGATCACAAAGTCCACAGGCCCTTTTCTATGAGCAGGACTAGAGTTTGATTATGGGCTAAAGTGAACTGAGCTGGCATTTACACATTTTACCTCTGAGACACAGGTATTTAGCAGTCAGCTGGTGCTGCTGCTGACTACCGGAGACATTTGTTTAGCTCTTGCACCCTCCCACCCAACAAAGCCAAGCCTCTGATCCAGCTCATTTACAGCCACTTCACCTACAAATTAGAATCAGCCATATATAAGAAAATAATTATTACAGCCTTTAACCTGCAGAGTTATTTTCTGTGATAACTTAATTCTTGTTTGGTTTAAGTGTGAAATACTATGCTGAATACATACCTTTTAGAGTCAATATTAGAAGCCTAGTTTTTAAATAAGAGTTTTAAAATAAGAGCATTTGTGGATGCATTAGAACTGTAATGTTATAGGGGCAGAGGAGCATTTCAGCTCTTGAGAGGAGAGAGCAAATGGTGTGCAGATGTGCAGCAGCTTAACCTACCACTGCCAGGAGTTGCTACTTCACTTTTCTTTAACAGATACTACTTAAATTCAGCAATGAACTACCCAAGATATGTGCTTGGACATTTACAGCTGCTAAGAGTTAATTGAAAATAAAATAAATTTCAGCAGCGTTTCAAGTCAATCACGTGATTGATACAGCAGAGCTATAAAAATCACGAGATCCCAGGGAAGTGCAACAATGGAATAACCATGCAACTGTTACCAAACAACGCTGAGATTGTCAAGTTTTGGCATGGAGGGAGAGAAGAAGGAGGGGATTTCTATTTGCTCAAAGGACAAATAAAGGCCATTACTCCATTTTTTGTTATTGCCACGAGAAACAGAACTGTTAATATTAGCTTATATTTTATTGAAGCAACACTAAAAAGCTGCTGAGTTGCAGAAAACAAACCTCTTAGGTGAAGAACATAATTACCTAAAGTACCCACAGTTTTAAGACATACATACACCACAATTTAACAGTGTAATCTCTCTGTTTAAAAAATAGCATTTAAGCCACTTAAAAGAGTTACATTCAGCCAATTTAAAAAGCACCACTTTTTTTCCCCTCTTGAGTATAAAAACTCAATTGTGTTATAAAAGAAATTTTCTTGTTCTTAACAAAGGCATGAAACGACTGAAGTATCCACATTGCCTTACAAGAAGGCTTGGAAATAAAGGAACCACACACCTGTATGTGGGGCCATGAGGCTTCAAGAGTTGGTTCATCTTCTTCTGGATCAAAATCTGGGTTATCGCTAGGTGGAAGTGTTCTGAAAATATTAGAACTAATCTGTAAGGCAAAAAAAAATACTTGTATCACTGTTTATGCTTTCACAGATCACACTCATTAAGGTACTGCATTTATCCTGAAACCAAATGAAACAAAACCATGTAAAAAAAGTAACATAAGGCACTACCTCATTTTTTCAAAACTGCAGAATACAAACAGTCAGAAGTCTGTAAGATGCTAGTGAAAATTAGAATTTAATTTACTAAAATTAGAATTTCAGTAACTGCTTTATGAGCTTTGAGGTAGATGTGGTCATATTCCAGAATCTTCCCCAAACCGATGGAAGGTTGAAAAAAAAATCAGCTTGCCTATCAAAAACAGTTTTTAATTACATGACAGCAAGAACTGGTTTTATATAAGACCACAAATAACTAATTAATTAAGATTTAAAGAGAGCTCTCGCCACATAGGAGAGAGCATGTCTGTCATGTAAGACAGACAATCCCAAAAATTTAGAAATATTTCTTATTTCTACAGTTCTTTACTTGATTTCAAGATATTTCTGCTTACATTTTTCACCTTTGAATATTTCAAGATGTTTCAAGGGTTTAGAAATTTAGAAACATGTAACCATTCTATCTTTTCCATTTCACATAGTAGCTATTTTTTCTTAAAGTTAATCTAGGTTACTTTTAGTATGATACAGTCACATCAAATCAATTTCAAAAGGACAAGTTTAAAAAGGTTTCTTCAAGGATTTTGAAGTATATTGAAGTATGGACAGAAGACCATTCAGATGTCAAAGGTAAAATGCCATCTCTTGCACAGACAGCACATACTGGATTTAAATCTCTAACACAAACAAAAGAGAACATGCAGTTCAGTCCATTTCTGCATTTTCTACCATTCTTTCAGAAACAAGTTAACCCAACTTTTCCAATCACCTTTCAAACTCTTTCAGACTTTTTGATCAAATCTGTTTCAAGAAGCTGCTTATCACTCAAGCCTACTAAGCACAACAAGAAATGTTTGACAGGTTGCACAAAATCCTCCTGCACATATTCCAAGGAGTCTCCAAGGTGTTTGAAGAATCTAGCAAAAGGAGTTTACAAAGATCCTGAAGTCACCCAGCTGGCTCTGCACATAAGAATCAGCTGCGTCATTAAACAAGATACACAGCTATTGCATAAACTGACTTTTTATTTCCTCCTATGCCCTTTGCTCTGTGTCACTGTCTCCTGTTGGGACATGGCAAAGATCTCCTGGACTGGAAGGGCACTGAAGTTCTGTGTGGATGGGCTCAGCTGTCTCTGAGCTTAATGCACAAGAAAAACAATGAAAAGAACAAAACCCCAAACTAAATAAAACCACCCAAAGAAACAAACAACCCCACAAAAACAGTTGTCCTTTAATGCTGTAAACACAAGGGACTTGGGATTCCAAAGCTCAAGAACAAAAGGCTTGTGGGGGGAGGGGGAGAGGAAGGGGAAATAGGAGTCAGAGAACATTAATTTTAATCAAGCTCAAAAACCAGCAGTACAATCCTGGTTCTCTTGTTAGCTTTGTTTACTTTTACCAGGTATTCAATAAAACCCTCCAGCATATGAATCAGTCTCCTACAGAGAATGTTCTACCTCTGCTTTCAAGTGTTCTGGTAACATCTCCTGAAAACACTTCTTTTTCTTTCTAGATGCATCTTGCTGAACTGAGCTGGTCAGCCCTGAGCACAGAACATCACAGTAGTGAGGAAGTTTCCTGTCCAAAACAAAGCTACTAAATACCCTTCTGTAGCAGAAATAATTAGCAAGCATCTCAGCCAAGCCTTTGGAAAACCAATTGTATGATTTTCAGAGTATTCACTACCTCCACTAGCATTATTCATCTCTAAGAATATATGAAACTTAAAATAAACTTTGCACCCTTTTTATGCACTAGCCTGTCTCCCAAAAGAAAAAGTTAATTTACCTTATTATGTTTGCAATACTTTTGCAAATTCTTCTCTATATCCCCTCATATTATTTAAAACATTCTTTTGCTTTCCTAAGTTATGTCTTATCCAAAAACTGCGATTTCAGAAACACAAATTATAAAAGGTTTTTAAAGCTGGATAGATTTCCAGATAAATCCAGTACCAGCTTTCTAAATTAAAGTTTTCCAAAAATTGTATCAGAAAATGTGCCAGTTAGTGTACTGAAATACAGCAATTATGTTTTATTAAAACCAAAAAGAAAGAAGTCCCTTATTGTCTGTACATTTAATCTAATAATTTGAAAGATACTAGGTTCAATTCTAGTTTCTGAGTGTGCAGACTGAGGATACCTGATTTACCTTAAATTCTGAATTCACAACTCACACAGCCTGTTAGGACAATGTCATTACATGATATTTTTGTATGCTGCTGGGGAACAAGGCAAGGCTGATGGGCACAAGGAGATGAAGAGTTACATTTACTGAAGAGGCACTTCAGTCATGTTCCCAAAACTGATATAAGCTAGAACTTTCTAATTTCCCAGGAAGTTTTAAAACTTAAAATATTCACAATTGCAAACCCTGATTTCCTTTTAGCTTCAGAGCACTTTTAACTGAGAATTTCCAAACAGAGAAGACACTAGGTTTGGATGACCCAGAACTGCTGTGCTACACCTTCAAAGCCAATTGTCAGCAGAGCTCCTCCTCAGCTGAAGGGAAATCAGGCTGCCCAGGGCACCAAAAAGACAACCAACAGTGTGTCCTGCACATCTGCTGAAACAAAGATTTTTTTAAATGATGTTGTTCCATCCTCAGTGGCTTGAAATGGCACTGGTATCATTTCCAGCTGCCAGCCTGAGGAGCCCAGCAGAGCAGAGCCGAGCAGAGGAGCTGTGTGACACCTGGCTCAGCAGCTATCCTGGCAACCGGGACCGGTGAAGGAAGGAATGCCAGACACCTCCTCACCTGCACAGGCCCTGCCCATGCACTGGTCAGAAAGAACATTTTATTTCCCTTCCTGCCGTCTTTAAGGCCTTGTTGACTTTGCCTCCCCACAGCTCGGGTGACTCCAAGGAAACCTGTCTGAAACCTGAGGCTGTTTCCTCTGTGAGCTGCAGAGAAGTTGTCCCAGGCCTTGGGAAAGAAATTGCTTCTGCTTCTGCCACTGCTGCTACTCTGGCTTTTTTCAGGGAATTTTTTAGTCTGCCTGTCCTTTACTACAAGCCAGATTATAGCTGGATTTCATTAAGGCTATTTCTACTTTTTTATCCCAAAACCACACTTCAAACTCTGCAGCAAAACTCCATTTATTCTTTTTTTTTCTTTTAATGTAGGAACACTGAACAGCCTAAAAACTTAAAATCCAAGAAAACAAAAGTGAAACAGTAACTCTTCAATCTCATAAAAGTTTTGCTACCAAGAAAGGCCTGGAGCTTGACACAGGTGTTAGCTGGAGGGAGAGACAGACCCATGCAGATTTTTTTCTGAAGCTGGTACTTCGTCCTAATTCACAGCAAAGGCCTTTTCTGCTGCCAGTTGCCAGGGAGATTAGAAATACTATTCAAGCTTGGAGGGATCTTTTGTCTCAAGCTCTCAAAAAGCTCTCACTGAGCATTTAAAGCTCTCACTGAGCTTCTTCCCTTTCTGTCATTTTAGGGGAGAAAAGGAGATGGAAATTTGTTATGGAAGGAAAAACAAGCATCCACAGAATCCAATCATTTGCACAACAAAAAACCCTCAAAGGAACAGCTCGACACCACCTTATCTCCAAGAAAAGAAAACAACTCCAATATAAAAGAAAGCCTCCCTTCAACAAGTACTATGGGCTAGTTAGTATATTCTTTCTTCTAACAAGGGGCTACAGAGGGCACGCAGAATGAGAAAATACTGCAGGGATTCAGGCTTGCTGCCACCAGCAGCAAGAAAAAAAAGAAGCCTGAGAAGAGGTGAACATACTTTGTCCTTTATATCCTTATGCAAAAAACATTTAGGACAGAGAACCAGGTCCTTTAAAAAACGAAACTATACAAAACCCCCCAGTGTCCTAGATTTTTTCGTAAAACTTAATAAGCATCTGCTGAAACAGCCAAAACGATTAAAGGGTTCCAATAATCCTAGCCCTTCAGTATAATGGCAAAATTTCCACACTTTTTTACATTAAAGATCTGATCTTCCCTGTCAGCTGCCCAGAAAAAACACCAACCAAACAACAAACAAACCACCAAACAACAAATAAAATGAACCTTAGGAAAAAACTAATTAGTACTGTATAGAGAACTACACAAGTTGCAAGCTGTATATTTGAACTGCTCTGCTTATGTTCCTAAGAGCTCTTTTAAAGTCAGCATTTTATCTATGTAAACTTCACCAAAGTTTAGAGAACCATTAATGAAAATGCATGGGCACTAAAGCCATTGTTTTTACATTTCACACTTCTAGGAAAAAAAAAAATCCAATTATTCTCAAATTTCAGATTATTCTCAAGTGTCTTTCAGTTGCATTCCCTGTACATGGGGTATAGGCAGATCAAAAACATTACTTAAGTAGCATTTGAGAATGTACATAAACACCTGGGAAAGTCAGCAGATAACCACAAATATTTTGTTCATTATTCAACAAGCCATTAGCAGCAATTGCATGGGACAAGTCATCCTACGGTTTATAACATCAGCAAACCACTTGGGCTACTCTAGTACAGCTCTCCAAGGCCAAAATAATAACAAACAGCCATTAAAAGTATTTACAAAGTAGAGTTGCTTTTGTATACTGATAAACCTTTCTGCTGCCATCAGCATCTGCAGCAATCACTATCAGAAAACTTTAGCCTAATTCTCCATTGCCGCTAGAAAATAAAGATAGGCAGCACTGAAATATTGCCATCTTCTGAAAGAGAACAACTTGAAAGCTTACCCAGACTGCAAGTAGCTGCAGTGTACCAGTTCTTTCACTTTAATTAACCTGAATGCATCATGTTTCAGCTAATAATTAAAACCTGCAAGTTGTTTGTTTTTACAAGCCTTTCTGGGCCAAGTTATCATTAACAAATTATATTATATTGTATAAGCAGAATAACCAACCACAATTCTGAGTTAAATGCCATTAGAGTCATAAACTGATTTTATTAAAATACAAACTATAACAAGAGCATTCTACTTACCATTTTCACTATGTCAGCATAAGCTGACTCAACAATCACTCCACGATTTGTTGAAACATATTCAACCAGTTCATTCAGTGTTGCTCTCTTGATTTCTTTGCTTTTCAGGTCTGAAACAGAGTCCATGAAGTCAAAGAGCACACAGCACTGTTGCAACTTCTGACAAAAAAGATCTTGCTGTTCATTGAAGGTGGCATCTATAAAAGGAAAAAAAACAAACCAAACACTTATGTCTGTAGAAGCAAACAGGATTTCTAAATCTATTTTGTTGACAAGACTTTGCATAGCTATGACTTTTTTTTAATGTGAAAGAGTTGTGCTTCATAGTCAGCAAACTAACAGCAAATCATTAAGCAATTTTGCCCAAACTGAAAACATCTGTATGTCAGGATGGAACACCCACCATCCCCAGCTTCTGGTACATGAAAGAGCTAACAGACAAAGACAAGGCAGTAAATTTATTTACCAGCAATGAGTTACTGAATAATTTTATTTTAAATACATAAATATTAACAAGTCTCAGTTCTCCATCACCAAAAGTCATATCCAGAAGCAGTGCATCAAACTAACCTTTCATTCATCCGATTTGTCTCATTCTGCTCCCTAATCCTTTATTATGTAACCTGCTTAAAAGCTGTAAAATCTGCTTTGAAGGAACCTTGTCTTTTTACCCCAATGCAAAATGCTTCACATACTTTCAACATCATGTGATCAACGTTTCGCTGAAGAAAGAATTCCAATATTTCGAAAGGATTAATCCTGAATTTTAATGGCTTGGTCTAAATAATTTATGACAATCTCAGTCATATAAAGGTTTTCCAGAATTTTTGGCCTATTAAGACAATGTGTTTGGCTGTGACTTAGCATTTTCATTTTAGCATCCAGTACCTCTGTAATCTGATAAGCAGAATTCCTCCATTAGCATTTCACATTTACTCTAAAAGAGATGGATTATCAAGCACTACACTCCTCAAAAATTTAATACATCCTTAATATGGTGTAACTGTTCCAAAGCTGCATGACCATAACAATCATTAAAAAGTCATGGTTTTAACTGAAAATTTGGTTTAATGTGTCTTTTGTTCTTATTCTCAACTGTTTATACGGGTTCAAAGCCACTGGACCAATACAGCATCACCTCATCTATCAGCCAGTTGGCATTTCACTCACTCTGGTGAAAAAATAGTATTCCCAATTTTATCTCCAAATAAAGAATGCTCTCCCCTGAAGAATTTTCAAGACCAGTCTACAGCCTGACTATATCCCTTAGCCTCATCCATTCACTGCAGTATGGCTATGAGCACTGCTGCTTCATCACCAAAAGAATTAGCAAGACAAGAAAATGCAACTGAGTACTGAAAATCTTAAGTCTCACTTTAAAACCTGAACAAAGCACAAAAAATCTGATGCTTCTTTTTAATGCCTTACAATTATTCTAATTCAACAAACTTCATTAAGTTTATACCTTTAACTGTATAAATAAAGTTTAAATATAATTATCAGGTCACTCTGATAATGCCTGTTTCTCGGGTTTCCTACCAAAGCACCTTTCATTTAGTGGCTGGAACAACAACAGTCAGCAACAGTTATCTGATAGAATAGCTTTGTCTCCATAAGCAAAAGGTAATTGCTGAAATGGACTGACACCCAGGCACAGAACCTGCATTGTGCTCCCTTTGCCCACCTGACAGCTGGGATCCTATCAGCTGAGCACAACCACCTCAGGAGCTTTGAACAGCCAGCAATCACTGCTCTCTCGTGAAGAACGATTCACACTCCTGAATGTCAATTCTGCCATTTGAACCGCTTTTCTTTTGAAGAAAAAACCTTGCAAGATGCCTATTTCACTCAGATGACTACAAAGACACGAATTGTTACACTCTGCAAAATAATGAACCTCAGCTGTAAAAACATTTGTAAGTTATGTAACATTTCAGCTCAGATCTTCTAATATTCTACAGCGGATTGCATGAGTAAGTATTGTATCATAGCAACAAAGCAATAACAGTGACATGCTGAGGATAAAATCCAAAAAAGCCTAATTTAAGGAACCAACACTGGGAAGGCAGCTTTTTTTGTTGCTAGCCCCAAGCTGATAGGCAGACTGCCACAGGAACCAAGCCTGCTCTTATTTTCCCTCGCTACAAACTCAGCTATAGTTCGAGTTACAAAGGCCCACAAGTGAGGCACAGCTAATACAATACAGTCAGCTGCTGATAGATTTTTTTTTTAAAATTAAAAATGAAGTATCACTAAGCAAAATTTACTTAGAAGTTTCAAAAACCAGCAGACAGCACCTGAATACTTCTAACCATGGCTCAAACAGACTAAAGACCTCAGGTTAAAAGCCAGTAACTGGAATTCATACAAAATAATTAAATCACTTATTACCTTCCCTAGGATACCAAATAAATTCCTGCATTAGCCACTTCTCGTTAGACAGCAGAGTAAAAGAGAATATCTCCCCTGCCATGCACCAGCAGACCATTTCATTAGCAACCTGATCTCTCTCAATTGGACATGTTTCCTCAAATGGAAAACCCACCCATTAATCTGTTTTGTTACTTTTAAAACATTTAAAGTAAAACCAAAGTAAGTATCTTCTTGTAAGCATACATCCTTTTTTTGGGACTTGCAAGGGGAAACACAATTATTTTGTCAACTTATCATCTTTAGTCATTTGCAAGAGATGAAAATTATGTGCAACCATGTCAAAAATAAGGTAACAAGAAAGCCAGCTCTCTTCTATCAGCACAATCTGTCTTCATGTGCTCAATCCCTCCTTGACACATTGTGCATTTGTCCCAGGAATGTTATGAAAGGTACCATGGGAACCACCAAGTGATTGAGGAAAATTTGTTTGTCATATAGGGCTCTTAACTTTTCAGAGCCTTGTCTTTATCCCAGCACAGTGAAAGGTAGAAAACTTTATACCACAACAAAATCATATCACAATAGTTTATTCTAGTTCTAGGAATAAAATAAACTGTGTCACCATAACTGCATAAATACTGGAGCTTTTGGCTTTAGTAGTTGAACAACCCACAGCATGATTTTTAAACCAGCTTTAATCTAATATTCTGTGAAGATTTACATCATACATGTGGAGCTCAAGATAATTGCTACTCTTCAAATAATAAATACCATAAAGACCACAGAAGATAAAATAGGTTCAAAATAGACAGTGGATGCCTCAATGAAACAACCCTGAATCAAGCATAATGATGGGAAATCCTGAAGACAAAAACTTAACATCCAGCACCAAAAGAATTATTGCAAATTATGATCCACTTTCATCATGACTTGCCTCTGGTCATTTCCATGATAGATAGTAGACAGCTTGTACCTGATTAAAATACTTAATTTGATTGTTGCACTCCATAGTCTGTGGAGAATTTAAGTATTATCTGTACTCCTTACAAACCCCCACTCACTACAGACAGGAGGCACGATAATAAAGGACAAAAAGTAACAAGTAATTTCACTTGGAAGTTCTTCCTGAGCAGAAGTTTTACAACATTGAAACTGCATGACTGTACAGATTTGTCTCTAAATCGAATGCTTTCAGACTTACAAGGTCATCAATGCAAATCTAAGCAAGGAATATTGAGTTAAGAGACTGATCTTTCTAGGGCAGGCCCAGGCAAAATATGGAAAAAAAAAGAATTCACATGAGCTACCTCACTGGCACATAAACGGAGACAAAACCACACTACAATGAGGTCTTCCTACAATATATTTATCTCTTACATTTACAGACCTTCCTCCTGGAAGGAAAAAAAAAGACAATTTTCCTTTCTCAACACAATTATTTAGCCAAGACCTTCAGTACAAAGCCAGAGAACCCAACATAATCCTTGATTCATCAGCAGAAACCAGACTTTAAATCCACAAAAATTCTCTCAACTACACAAATGGCAAGTTCAAAATTCGTAGTTTTCCTGCCAATACAAAATAAACCCCCTCAAACATTTGCAAACATTTTCCATTTATTTTTTTAAGTCTCACTAACTAAATATTTCTAGTTTTTCCTGAAAAAGCTACTCCAGGAAGATGAAGAAGCCAGAGAAACAACCAAGGAACTTTTGTCAGACAGCCTCTTAAAGCAGTTCATACACAGCCCTTTCAAGCACTTAGGGGACAATGATATTACAGAATAAAGTAACACCTATCTCCTTGGAACTTGGTGACAATTCTACATAATCCCCTGACAAACTGAATAATGAAGAGGATCATGTCACAATTGTGCTGCATTCCCCACTGCAAAGTTTAGGATTTAGGCACTTAGTGCACTGTATTCAGCTCAGGGGTGGAGGGCTCTGCTGGAGCAGGAGGAAGCCTTAACACAGACACGGAGAGAGGAGCAGGGGGACTGCGGGACACCAAACCTCTGGGTTTGGTTTGGGGGCCTTTCATTGATAGGAATCAATGTTTTTGTACAGCCTGCTCCCTTCAGAAACACCATTAGTCTGAAAAGGAGGTAGTGTGATAAACTCTGCCCCACTTACATAAACCAAGCATGGGGAGTCCCATCTGACCTAAATGTAGTATTTGGTTTGTCCCAGAGAGCTCCTGTGCATGTCATTGCTGTGGTCTCTCCTAACAGCTGAGTGTCAGTGCTGATGTTACAGGCATGGCAAAACACGGTTAGGAGATGCAGTTTTGGTGCAGTTGATGTTACAACAGGGCCCAGAGTGTTTCCAGGCTCTCACAAGTCTCCACCTGCAGCTGAGAGGCAGCAAAGTCGTTGGCTGACAGAGACTGAGAGAGGTGTCTCTCCCTGCTACCCCCTTTCCCCTTTACTCCTCCCTTCCCCTTCTCTGTTCCAGTCACATCCATCCATCAGCACTGGCTCTGGAACTTGTCAGGCTCTTCCAAGCTGCTTTAACTCAATAACGTGGTCATATTAGTGAGGTTAAATGGCTCCTGGAGGGGCCTGATGTGCATCAGCTCTGGCACAGGACTACAGACAGGAGCAGCAGCTCTCTGCAGGGAGCTGCTAAGTTGGTTTACATCTTCTCTGGAACCATATCACACAAGTACTGAGGCATGAGATAATGTGTAGGTAAGATTTTTTCAGTTAAGTTAGAGACTTTTGAGAATAACACATTTTGGATTTTGTGTTTATTGCGGAGTTCGTTTATTTTTGGGGTCTTGTTTTGTTTTAAATCACTTTGAGCTCCTTTTTAAAGCAAAAATATACCCCCACATACTTGGCTGGTAGTGTATAACACTTCCCAGGAACTCCACACACCCACAGGAGAAGTTCCCACCATTCCAGCTCTTGGCAGCTCAACAGCCCCACTGAAAGTGATGGGGCTACTCAGACAAGCTCTGTGCAGCACCACAGGCATCCCAGGAACTTTTCATCAATATTTTCAAGTTTTCCACATTAAAAAAAATCTTTGTCACTCCAAAGAATAAGCACTATTTTTTAGTAGACTAGGGTTGTACGTTTTCCCTCTGCCCCCCCCAATCAAGAGTTCAAAGAATGTATTTTCAAATTACCTCTTACCCCAAAATCTACAGCTGTTGCTAGGACTACAGAAGGGGCTGAGTGAATTTTTCTCCATGTTGTTAGTAAACAGAACTCTGACTTTCCAGGACAGATAAGGGAGTCAGAACAACATTATGCATCCTACAAGTTAACCAGCTCCTTATTCAATAGTAAGTTTGTTCACTAGAGAAGGAGATTTGGAAGACAATGAAATGAAAATGCATTTTCAATCATTATTGATAGGGAAGTTATACTACTTAGAGGAGTTAAATAAACACCAAACCAAAACAAAAAACCCACACAAAAAACCACAAAAAGGACTTGGCACAGAATTACCAAGTTGGTCAATCCTGCCTAGGACCCAGGGGCTCACACTAACATTTAACCTCTTCATTTCAGAAATCAGGATAACAGAGGCAAAGACAATCAAGATAACAAGCTGAGCTTCTCCTGTACTTCCATTTTTAAGTAACCTATTCTGCAGATGGTCATCAGGCAAGACTTGCATACTGTGGCACCTTCCACATGGTGAATCTCCAGTCTCTTTTGAAGTAGTAAGAAAATCAGAAATTTTGCTCATTGGAACATTCTCAATTTAAGGTTAATTCTGTGATACATGCCAGGGAAGGGAAAAAAAACCCCAAGGAAATCACATATTAGAAGCAAAACTAGATGAGAATAGCAATCAACAATTCACATGCAGCACTGTGATTTAGAGAGTTAGTTACAAGTCTAGCCTACAGATAATTTTTAAGTCATTTAGTAAAAAGTACTCCTGGAAAGCTGTCTCCCACCCAGTAAGATATTGTTTGTTCAGAGTCTCATCTGCTGCTCCACGTGGCCAGCAGATGACCTCAACAAATCAGTGCAGAAAATCTGAAAAGCCCATGCTGATCTAACAACATCTGTCACTAACTCTGTGACAGGGCTCCTTGCAATGATAATGAACTGCAAGTGTCTTATCTAGATTGTTTCTACCTTCTATCTTCCAGGCTTTCTTATAACCTCATAAAGTTAAGAGTCTCCAGCTACTACCATGTTAAATCCCTTGATTTTAATTAAGATTTGAGTCAACCAAGACACTTCAGAGAGTAAGAAAGTACTGAAATGACTTTATATTAACAGCCCTATTTCTTACTGTTTAATTGCAGAAGACAACAAACAGTTAAGATGCAAAAATACAAATTATCCTCTTGGTCCTTAAAGTCAGACTCCAGTAACCGGGGCGGGCACAATTCACCTTATTTCTACCACACTTTCTAAAAAAAGAAGAATTAAAGCACCACTGGTTCTTTAAACAAATAAAAACTCACCCAGCATACCAATCACTGGAACAGGAACAAAAAAACACCCTAAAGTCACCCTTAACAAAATGTACAAGTTTAACAATACAAAGGTTACCTCAAGAGCACGCCAGCGGTTCAGAACCTAGCTGAAATTCAGCTCCATGCAACAACAAGGAAAAGCAGGGGAAAAAATTGTCCAATGGACTGACACAGCTGAATCAGAGCTGCTTTTGACAGCACTGAGAAGTGGAGGAATTTGCACACGGCTAACGATATGAAGTTTTGTTGAGTGAAACCATTTATTAGAAAAGGCAAAGAAGTTTCACTTCTTACACAGCTGAAGTGTTATATTTTCAAAAACCAATTACATTCCCCCCCAACTGCTCTTGTACTTGAAACAAGTTTGCTCCCACCTATAAGCCACTATAATGCTCTTCAATGCATGCATTTATGGTTTTGGCACACACTGCTACTGTATTTGCTGTCATCATTTAAAACCCATAAAGCAGTTTTAGTGACTGATCATATGACAGGGTAAGCCTTTTCTGAACATACCCAGAGCCTCTAAAAAGTTAATTTAAAACAGGAACCTGCTTCTTTATGAAGAGACTTCTGAATTTAAGGTGATAAATCCTATCATGGAATTCATATGCATAGCCAAGTCATTCAGTCAGGAAAAGAGAGTAATTGATTTTTCTGAATGGGAAATTGTTTCTCAGAGGAAGTGAATATGGGGTAGATAGCACCTTTAACTTAAAATTCCAGAAATTGATACACAGGCCCAAGAACTGAAACTGCTTTCCCAAACAGCAAAGACAGCTCCTAAATAGCTTTTTAAATATTGAAATGTAACAAAGGTATTTGTTATGGTAAAACAGAGATGCATTCAAGAAGTCCTCCTAACAAGAGGGCAAATAAAGACCAAGGTAAAGCCCTGTGTATGTAAACAGGTAATTTCTTTAAAATCTAAGTCAGGTTACACTGAATGAGCCACAAGGTGAAAGTACCCAGGGACACCACACAAGCAACTTGTTACTCCAGATAATTCACTCTTGTGCCAGGAAAATTCACCACCAGCAAAACCCAAGGGACTACAGAAATAGAAGGACACTACAGACCAAGCTTCTGGGAGCAGCAAATCAAAAAGATCAGAAGGGACAATTGGTATGATGCTCCATGTTCCCAAAATATGACCTTATTTACACTTTTCCACCCACTGAAGCACTTGCCCTTACAGAAACACTATTTATCAAAGTGTAAAGGTTCTACAAAATACTGGATTTTCACGTGTAATTTTGCATATGCAATAAAGCCCTTGTGGGTGTGACAAGGGTGAAGGTGTGAGGGTGTCACATCTATCCTGCTAAGAGTTAAAGGAATAATCTGAGCAGCTCTGCTCCCTATTTTGCTTCCCAACAGCTGTAATGCTATACACAAATTTTACCAGGGCACACAGCAGGTGACAAAGTTGTGTGCCACACAGGCTCAGTAAAAATTTCACCTTAATACCTGTTGTCTTGGACTGCATTAATAACAGTTTCGATTCACATTGAAACACTTTGCTTGAATGAAACAAACTGATTTGTACCTTCTAAGTCTGAAGGGACAGCAACTGTATTTACAATTTACGTTCCCTTTACTTTAAGTCAACTGCAAAGCTCCTGTCTGACATTATGGTAGTTTATAATTAATGAGTGGTAATTATGGAGTATGCCATAAGTGGATCTGTGTTGCATATTATTAACAGATTAAGAATCTATTACCTTCCCCATCATTTCCTCACCATATCTAAGTATAAAATTAATTTTGAGTAAGATGAAGTTGCTCCAGTTTGACATCACACAAGAACACACAAGTCAACACAAATCAAGTTTATTTTCCAGAAACTGAAGAAACACTCATGTAATTTTCATATGGCAATATTAGTGCTAAGTGAAATATAAAAATACCCTTTATTGAAACCAAGGGTAGCTGTTAAACACAATTTAACAAGACACACAAACTTATTTCATAATTAATTTAGCACTTAGCTTTTAAACATGAAGGAGATGCACAGAGGAGCAATTTAATATGAAATGTGTGCCAGAGGAAACAGCCAATCTAACTTCCCAAAATACAAGGAAAACCCACCTCTTTCTTTGAATTCCTGTATAAATCTCTGTGGAAACTATAAGTACTGGATTAACTCCTTAGATACATACATAGTTTACAAATTGGCTAAACAAGTGTTTCTTACTTTTTAAAGTCTTCTCGGATCAATAACAAGACACTTTATAATGTTATGTTAATATGCCATATCATTTATGTTTTAAGTTTATATATATAAACTTAATATAAACATAAACAATATGAAGTGTGTGCAATAATATAAATATATCATAATATATAAATATATAAATATATTATAATTATATGCATAATATAACAATATAAAACATATTATGCTTATATGTTTTATGTTGCAGTGGAAAGAATTATGATTAAATTAGACAGGGAACACAGGTGAAATCCTGGTTGTGCTGCATTCAGTGGCCCAACTCCCACCAACCTGAACGAGAACAGACCATCCTGAGCAGACAAATAGCAAACATTCGTGGGATCTCTTTGCTTAATTTAAGTGAAGTAGACATTTAGCCTCATAAATAAAAGGTTGAGGTTATTTTTTCATCAATTTCAAGCATACTCAAACAGTTACACTCTTTCTACCAAGAACTTTAAAGATGAAGTGTTCAGGATGAAGGAACCTGCACTTTAAGTCCTCTCCCATTTGGCAAAATCTCTTGGCTATTTTTAAACTCAATTTACATCATTTTGATGTATTTGGTTTATTTTGATCCCACTTCCTACTCTTAAGGGAAGAGGAACAAATATGTATTACCAAACCCTGTCCTTCCTGACTTTACTGTGGCACCAAGCTCATGTCTTTAAAGAGGGTGCTGAGACTCACATCTTCATTTTTCTTCTCGAAACAACAAGAATTGCTTTCCTACAGAATCCAACTATGCTGAAATGCACAAGTTTGTTTCCCATTCATAAATCAAGACCTAAGCTCAGTTCTCACTATTTGTTGCCTTTACATAGACAGGGAATCAAAATTTTGCTGCTTAACAAGACTTCAATCTTACATGTATGTCGGATTTCAAGCATAGAATTAGTAATCAAAAAGACAGTACACTTTTGAAAAGTTTTACACAATTACACTAAATTAGAACCTTTTTCAAAAAAGCCCACTTTTTCCTTCCCTATATTCTCCCATACAATTTTACTTGGGATGAAATTAATGAAATAAAAACTGTGCCTCTGTATTCCGAAGGACCAAGCATCTACAGAAACAAACCTATTAAATCTCTTCTAAAAGCTCGCTTGTTTATGCAGTGCTGCACTCTGCTAATCCTTCAGTGCAGCTATTGTAGAAATGGAGCTGTTTCCCCCTTCATATTTAGAGACACTGCTGTGACTTTTCATTCCTGATCATTTTCAGATCAGCCTTCCTGCCCCATGCTATACTGTCCTCCTCTAAACCTGCTCAGCCCACCTCCTCTGAGTTCTGAGAAAATCAACAGTGCCACTCTCACTGTCTGTCACCCACAGCTTGCCAACTCTCCAAGCGTGAGACGGCCTCAGATACAAACTTCTAATCAGTCATTTGAAACTTGTATTAAAAATGGAAAGCTTTTCTTCTATTGTAGGGAGTAACTTTATCATCTTTTAAATTGTTAGTGTTTTAAGAAATTATCTACTAGAAATAGAACATCATCCTTTTGCAGCATTGTTCTTGAATAGACATGCACAAATATAATTTTTGCTGTTACTCTCACCTCGACCTCCCAACTCTCAGCAAAATTTGCATTTCTCTTCTGAATCCTATCATATCAACAAAGCTGACAAAACCCATCTATTTCACCAAAGCTTTGCTTGGTAAGATCAAGACAAACAATGGAAAAGGGAAAAAACTTAGGATGAGAATGAGACAGAAATCTTTCCCCAGTAGTAGAAATGGCGCTGTTGCATTGACTTTCATTTTTTAATCTATAGCCTCTTATTCACCATATCCATTGCAGCAGTACATGCTACTCCTTCAGCAGGATACATGTCTGCTGAATTTTGATCAGACTGGTGTTTGTTCCTGTACCCCCATGCCCTTAGGATACTGAGGCTGAGTATCCTGCATTTATATTTCAGCTTCACTTCCCACCCCCAAACATACACTTATGCTCTCCTCAACTTTCAATTCTCAAGGAAAAAAACCTCTCATTTGATGAACAAGCTAATCTACAATCAATTCCTGATGTACAGAACAAAAACCCTACGCCTGTGAAGTTTCAGGAAGATCATGGTAAGTTCAAAATCCACAGCTGCAATAAGAAGTTACAAAGAAATTAGAAGAGAACATGTTGAGAAGTATTTCCAGAAAGTTTCACAGCCAACAGGAGTGTTGAGACTCCCAACACTGAGCTTCCTGCAGCCACTGGAGAGGAGCTGGCTTCTGCCCTCTCATCCTGTCCCATTCTTGGCTGTTTTTGACGGCCTGGAAAGGCTCGGGATGGCCTTGGGGGCAGCCCGCACTCCAAAGGACAAAAGGAGTCTTCAGGTTTTTTCAGTCTCCAGTGTTTATTAATTTCTTATCTACAATATCTTCTCTCGGCCCGACAGAGGTCCGCACAGCACGTCAGCCATGAGCACACTGCGTGCCCTCGGGGCGGTCAGTTATCTTTATACCCAAAACTATGTGTAAGATATTTACCTTTTCCCCCCAATACCTTTCACCCTTATTGACAAGTGCACCTTTAGTAAGAACCAATCTCAAAGTGCCACCACCACCACAGAAGATGGACAACAAGAAGAAGAAGAAGGAGGACAGGACACGCCCCAATTCCTCCATCTTGTCCCCCCTGTACCGAGATTCTAAACCCTGTGTTTCACACTATAACTAATCTATCTCTTCACCATTTATCCCCTGTGATTCTCCCATCCTCATACAGGTGATGTTTCCTGTGCTGGGTCAAAGTCCAACCACCAGACACTTCTGGCCACGTTCCAGGACCTCCGAGCCCCCCAAGGGTTGTCTCGGTGTCTCTGCACATCAGGACTGCTGTGCTGAGATCCCACATCATCCCACTTTGGCTTTTCCATCACCTCAGCAGTTCCATACCATGTCTCCCCCTGCAATGCACCCCAGGCTCTTGCCTGTAGGAAATGACGGTTTTGCCTCATTTGCTGTCTGACTTTGCCTCCTGCTGTCCCAGCAGCACTGCAGACAAGAAGCCCAAAGGAGCCACACAGAGCAGCCTCCCAGAGCGTGGCAGATGGGAGCAGCACAGCAAATCCTGAAGGAGCTGAACGCACCAGCTTGGTAAATACCAACCCATCAGTCCTGCTACAACAGCTACAAATGGACCAAACCAGAATCTGGACCACATGAGATTCATTTGCATTAAGAACCACGTGCCAAGCTCCAAAGCACAGCAAGCATTAAACCTCAACACAATTCATGGTTTGTTTTGGTTTTTTTTAATATTGACACTGTACAATTTATCTTTCTCTAGTGTTCAAAGTAGTTTTAATTGGTTTTGCTGAAAATAAGAAAATTAGCCTGAGCAAGAGTTGCAAATAAAACTGTCCATACTTGGCATGGAAAACTTCAGCCCAAACAGTTCAGCAATGTTGTGAGCAGCTGAGAAGAAGGTCTTGTGCAGAAAAACTGAAGGTAACCTTAACTATGATGAACTCTGCTTTCAAGTCAGAAACATACTATGAAATATCATCTTGCAAACAATATTATTCAACGGTCACAAATTCAGCAAAACTTGAGAGAAACTAGTTCAATAATTCTCTGATGGAATAAATGATTCAGACTTTAAAAAGAAGCTGTCACTATTCAGTTTCTAGCAGAGCATTTTGCCAAGGGAGTCTTCTAAAATAGGTGTTATTTGCTACCTATTAATCCAACTGGGCTGCAGCTCCAACCCTCCAAATCTACATGCTGCTAAAAAGCTGTATTTTAACCTGCTAGATTAAAACAAGAGTCAGGACAGCAAAGGCATAGAAGCCAAATTTTACAGGCTTCTCAATGGAAGTGTCTTTTTTTCATCAGAACATACACATATCCCTTCTGTCCTTTAAAGGAATATTAATCTGTCCAGAACTGTTGGTATGACATCTTTACAAAAGCACTGAGTGATATTAAGATAGACAGATGTTAAAAAAATCTCCAATCTATAGACTGAAATAATCTTTTGATCAGATAGCCTGCAGCAATAACTAATTCCATTAGTATTTCCTACAGCAACTAACATTGAATTCAGCACCTGCAAAACTACTATCTGGCTAAACCAGAAAGCAATGAATATGGAAAAAGAAATCTGATACTAAGCTGGCACATGGAAGATGTGAAAGATTGAAATAGAAAAGTTCATGTGAAGATAGTCAATAGGCTCTATATTTAGGAGCTGCTTTTGATGGAAGTATATTCTAAGACCAAAAATTCAAGTCTACGGATAAAAAGGTCAATTTGTTAAGAATAAAAACCAAAATGTTCCACTCCATAAACTAGGAACAGTTCCTTAATATAGAAAAAAATTCAAACAGCTCGTTTTTCATGGAACTACTACAGCTTTTTCATCTGTTATAGGTTGTTTATTTCTCAAGACTGCTCCTTCACTAAAAAGGAAGTTTTGACTACTTCATAGTACGTCCTGCTGAGATTATAGTAAGAGGTAAACAAATTCCTCACAGAACATCCTCATTCTTCATCTGAATTAAAGATTCTCACTTTTAAGGAAAAACTCATCCAAGATGAACATAGTTGCAAGGGATGTTGAATACAAAAGGTGGAGGATGGGGGACCACAGAAGAGGAAATAACAATGAATCATGAGGGACACAAAAAAACAAGTGCAAATCTGAGAGAGAAAACTGTCCTTTCACTTATAAATATTTATTAAGGCTGTAGTAAAAGTAAACCATTCTAAAACTTTGAAGCACCCTTCCCCTTGGGGAGCAAAGGCAACTTAATAGGACAAGAAAATTCCTCTCAGCTGTTTTTAATTCCACTTATTTATGTCACTCTGAAGCACACACTGTGTGACTCAAAACCACTCAAAGTGTGAGGCTTGAACTGATCCTCAGGTTTAATAACATTAAAATTTTATCTATCAGCAAGGTTACCAGGCCTCTCTGCAGCATTCCCACAAAAGCTTAGCTTGAACACAGCAACCGGTTCTCAGCCAAAGCCAAGCTCTCTCTCAAGGGTTTAAGTAAAGAAAGTAACCAGAGTTAACACCTATTTTACACTTTGTATCTAATGCTGACACTGCACACCGGGAGGTCTCAGAAATGTCTTATTCCAGTGCACTCCTCTGGAATCTCTGTAACCCCCAGCCCCACAGAGATCCCTCCAACCACTCCTAGTCCACGGCTGAAAGATTTCTGGACCACTCTCCAATTCTTCTCTTGTGAGGGTAAGAGGCATCAGGAAATGTTTATTCTTTCCAGCTGCAGTTGACAAGTTTGGTACACAAAAGAAAAAAAAAATCTATTTGCTTTACAACCTGACGGGCCATATTAGCTGTACTAAATCAAAGCAACAAGTTGTGGTTTCTTTTCACCACTTTCCACCTCTTTTTCTACATGCTGCTTCAACCAAAAGTGGCAAAGACAAGAGAGAGAGTCAGATCAGGCTCCGAGGTCAAGTTGCATCTCTTTTCCAAAAACGAAGGTAACTGCCATGTTCTATTGCAGTCTCTTAAAACAATCTCCTATTGGGACAAAATTATCACTTCTTAAGGCAACAAAAATAACACCCCCTTTGCTAGATTTCTTTAAAAGCAACACTCTCAGAATGGTCCATGAAATTACAAAGTCCTGCTGTGTTCCAGCACATTACTCCGGCTGGAGATTCTTCAAAATTCTTTTATTACACGAACTTTAGGTAACAAAATGAAAAGAAGATGGGGAAGGTGATTAAACAATCTTTTTTTCTTTTAAATATAATTACTGTGTCTTCACTATTTCTTATTCAGTTGTTAAATTATACAGTAAAATGGACACTGTCCTGAATAACAGTGCTTTAGGAAACCCCCGAAATTAACTGAAGAACAAATTACTAAATTATTTTGGGTATCCTGCCATCAGTCAGGTTTTGCTGAGCTTTCACCTACACAGGATAGATATCATCACACCCACAGAGAAGCTGAATGTTAACCACAGCACACAGTCTTACCATGCCTCCTCTCCATGTCACTCCCCCAAAAACACCTCTGAAGGGAACAGTTCCTCCCAATGGGGACTGTCACCCACCAGCAGAAATGTGATGTAGGAGAAGAAGTACACAGCCAAAGCACAGGATTTTGGAAATTCAGAGCAGCAGTACAGTTAACTGCAGAAATATGCATTTTTTAGATTATCTGCCTAAAGGCTTTGAAGCAATACAACTCTGAAAGTGAGTCTCACCATCTGAACTGGCCGTTCCAGTGGCAAACAAAAGAAAAGAAAAAATCCCACAACACTCTCTGCCCAAGAAGGTACTTTCTGAAGTGATGGGTAATTTCTGTTTTTCTTCTGGAACATCTCTCCTTCCAGTAAAATAGATGCAAGTGCTCTAGGCCAGTCTGCCAAACCTACTGGGGAGTTTTAAAATACTGTTTATACTTATTTTAGAATATTATCTCTTAAAAAGTGATGAAACAAGACAATACCTATAAACTAGATTAAATATTTTACAGCAGCATAATACCAAACTGCTTTTTCATCTAAGAATATTCAATTTTCTCCCAATACAGGTTTGAAATACCTCAGGTTTAACATTTATTTGAAGAGGTCTGTAAAAGCAAAAACTTATTCTAATTACTATGTGTATGCTGAGCATCCATAGGCATCATTAAAATGACTGTACTTTCCTTTTCCAGCCCATCCCTGGGAATTCTGGCTCATGATTCTGTAGATAACACTACACTGGCAGCATCAAAACTATTGCTGAATTGCATATCAACTTCCAAGAATAAAGCAAAGATTTATCTTCCCAAGACACATGTGACTAGAACAAATAGTTGTATTAAACAATCCATTTGTAGAGAGAGCTTGCTCTCTCTAGAACCTTTTGTGGTTTCAGGGACAAGGAAGGGTTAAGAGGAAAAGGGAGAGAGGGAGCACTATGAAAAGAAACCATCCCATGCCCACAGCTACGTTCAGACAAATCTAACATCACAAACCTAAGGGAACAACAAGCAAAAGGAGCGCTGCTTGACTTTCTGCAAACTGGCTACTTGGGACACTACAGCTCATGAAAGTACATTTTGCCCACAATTTCTGTTCTGAAGCAGGTCTCCAAGGCAATACTTCACATCTGAATCATAAGCATAAAGACTGAAGGGATTTTCCTTTAAGAACTCCAGGCAATAAGGCGATTCAAACTACTGTAAAACCCTGCATAACTGAAGAAATTCCTCTGCTGGTTTATGGCTTCAAATTTCCAAACATCTGAGCTGCTGATGCCATGCAACATTTCTCTGTGTTACAAGTAAAAAACTATAAAACCACATTCACAAAACTACAGGACTTAATAATGCAGAGTTAAAATTTTTAATATTAAAGTCCCAGCTCAGCAAAGAATGTAAACTTGGACATTTTGCTGATTTCAGCTGGAATTGCTCCCTGTATAACACACGTATGTTTAACTGTTGCTGAACCAGGACGCAAACTTTCTGAAGCCTGCCACCTATGTGCAGTATTTACCAAGGGCCTTTACAAAGTCTCAAGTGTGGTTTCTCAAATTCAGCCCTGAGGAAAATGTATGGTCTGAACAGCATGGGAACAGCAAAAACTGTTGATTTCAAACAAGTTATCCAGGTTGTCAATCCCTCAAATCAAAGCAATGGACCAAGACAGGACACAACTTCATAGAGGAAGGAAAGCCCAAAGCAAGCAGCTGCTCTTGTTAAAACTAACACCCAAAACCACTGCAACAAACACGTTAAAACCAAACAAACAACCCTGCCCTTGTTACTCCCCTGCCTAAGCTTATTTCTAGTCAATAACATTTCTGCTAAGAGCCAGATTTATGATTCATGTACATCTGTCACTCAAAGAGCAGCAAAACATGACAGCCTTGAAATACTAGGGACATGATTGTAAATGCCATAAAAATCAAACTGGAAGAAAAACCCCACCTCAGTACCTAGGAATATTTTTTCATTTGCTATGTCTTTCAGATTTTGAATATTTGCTGCAAATCAGATTTTTTTTTCCACTGTCATATGATGCAGCTTCAAAAGCCTTAAGAGTTTAATGCCAGTGGAAGTAAAATTAACATGCTAGGTCACGTTAAGGTAATCGCTCTCCCTTATTTTTCAAGCCCCTGACAAATGCTTTAATAACAAGTTTTATATTCCCTCCCCAACACAGCCTTTCTGTAATTTTAAAAATATACAGAAATGTATTCTGATGTTCAAAGATGTAGAAGGGTGCAATGTTGCAATGAACAGCATTCATTTCTATGACCTAATGAACTGAGCCTTCTCAGTTTTAGCTGCGGCACAGGGGCTAAAACCTTCACTGTGTACTTTCTGTTCCAGCAATGCCAACACCCAGAGTTTTCATTCACTTTGAGCGTCTCCGCAGAGCACCGCGCTGGAGCAGCCTCCGAGGCAGCTGCTGGAGAGCAGCGAACGCCGCTCGGCGCTGTCCGGGAGCGGAGCACGGCACGGAGCGGCCGGACGGGAACTCTGCCCGCTAACTCGGCATGTCCCACCACGGGCACAGCTCCGCTCCGCAAAGCCCCGAGGGAGGAGCTCCCGGGTTTCAGCGCTCCATCGCCCGCACTCCTCAACTCAACTCATGGTCTGCGTTTTTCTCAATAAGCCCTTAAGGCACACGCGAACCCGCCAGAAAAGGGGGGCGGCGAGTTAGCGGAGTCAGCAGCGCCCGGGACGGCGGCGCTGGTCTGTGCGGGCAGAGGAGGAATTCCAGCCGCGGGTCCCTACCTGGAAAGCGCCGGGGGCAGGGGAGGACACGGCTAAAGGGCAGAGGGCGCGGGGCAGGGGCCGAGCCAGGGCAGGCGCTGTGGGCAGCGGCACCTGCAGCCGACGGGGAGGGCGGGAGGGCAGGCTCGTACCTTTGAGCTGGGGCAGCGGCGAGAGCTCCACCGGGCTGCCCTGGCTGCGGAACTGCGAGGAGCCCTGCGAGCGCTTCTGCCTCTGCGCCTTGCGCACCGATTTCCGTGTGAAGCCATCCACCTTCTCCGCGGCAGAGATGGCCGCCGACATGGCTGGGCGGCGGGGCGGCTCTCCACGAGCATATATTGTACCGGAGGGAGAAGCGGGCGGGCAAAAAACAAAGGGGCTTAAAAAAAAAAAAAATCAACAAAAAGCAACAACGAAAAACGAAGTCCTGGCTGCGCTCACACACCGCACGGACGAGGAGAGGAGCGGAGCGGGCTCTGCCGGGCGCTGGGGAGGATCCCGGGTCGCTCCTCAGTTCCTGCTTCCCTCGCCGTTTCCTCCACGCACGGAGCCGCCGGGGGAGCGGAAGGGGGGAGGAGGAGGAAAGGGAAAACAAACAAACAAACCCAAAGACAACTTTGCCCGGCGGGACGGGGGCGGGCGAGCGCCAAACTTTCCCTGCCGGGGTCCCGCTGTCCTTAGGGCAGGCGCGACGCGAGCCGCCGCGGGACGGGCTCGGCGGCGCAGCTGCTGCCACGCTCCCGCTTCGTTCGCTCCGCGTCCCCTTCAGCGAAGCCCGCTGTCATCGGCCGGACTCGCCAGTGAGCTTCAGCCGCTCGCCTCCACGCGCCCCGTGTCCGCCTTCAGCCGCCGCCGGGCGCTCCCCGCGCCTCCGCCGTCATCCCGCCTGGCCGCGCTCCGCCGGGGGCCGCTGCGCGTGGCGCCGCCAGAACCGCGGAGCCGCCGGGCAGCGGCCGCGCAACTTGGCGGAGCGAGCGGAGTTGAGCGGAGGGAGGGGGGAAGGGCGGGGAGGAGGCGGGGGCAGCGCCCACGGTTGGCGGCGACAGATGATTGACGGCCCATATTGACCAATGGAAGGAGAGAAGCGCGGAACGCCCCCTGCTCCGCCCGCGGAGGCCTGGGGAGAACGCGGGAGTTGGGCCGCGCGCCGGGGACCGGATGATTGACAGCCAGCTCCTCCAACAGAACGCGGGGGAGGCTGGGCGGGCGGGGTTTCCCGGCGGGGGGAAGGGGCAGGGGAACGGGAAGGGGAAGGGGCGGGATGGCGGGCGGGGCGCGGGCCGGCCAATCCCGCGGCGGGGAGGGAAGCGGCGCGGCGGGACCCGAGCCCTCCGGAGATGGGGACACCGCCAAAGGGTGCTGGACCGGGAGCCGGGAGCGTCGGGAGTCGCGCATCTCCGCTCCATCTCCCCACTGCTCCGACTATGTTTTTTCTTTCCGCCCACCCTCCCGACGCCTCAGCCCTTCATGTATCCCGTCCGTTCCGCCGGGCTCGGTTGTTGGACGGCCGGCGGTGTTTGTCCCTGCCCGCAGGGCCCGTGTGGCGGGCGGGAGGCGCGGCGCTGCCCGAGCCCAGCACGGGCTGGGATTCCCGGGATGGTGCGCTCCGAGGAACCGATCCCGAGCTCTGAGCGCGTCCCGGGGCTCGGTCTGCAGACTGGCCGGGACACCGGAGACCCGTGACAGAGGCACGGCGGTGTGTGCGCTGCGGGGCTGCGCTAAAGCTCGACTGCGCCGCTGTCCCATATCCTGTTCCACCCTCCCCCGGTCGGAGCTGCTAACGCGTGGGATGCCTTACCTTGGAGCCGTTCACTAGAGCTAAGCTTTGAGCGCGTCAGCACATTTCTTTTTACTATATAGGTTGGGATAGCAATTCAGCAAATAAGTATTTGTAGTATTTTAAGCACACACTCAAGTTTCAGTAGCTGTGGTAGGGCATAAATACAGTAAGATCGCCATAAATGTAAAATGCCTTCATGACGTCAGTTGGACTTTGTGTGTATAAACCATAAATCAAAAGCTAAATTATTATAGCTTTATGTGAATATAAAAGACTAAAAGTGTGGAAGCCCGTTCGGTAGAAATTGATCTCTCTCTTTCCTTCTGTCTCTTTTCATTTTCCTTTCCTCTGTCAACACAGTCTCTAACTTGTGCACTTCTCATCTTCTTTGCTTTTGGTGAAATAATTTTAGTAAGAGAGAGGGAGCATGGGCCATTCACTTAAGAGTTGGACTCAATGATCTTTGTGAGTCTTTCCTGGCTCAGAATATTCTATGACCCCTACCTGCTGAGCTGAGCTCAGACAATCCTTCTCTATACACTTCAGATTCAATCCTGGGTAGAACATATCTAGAAATTGTAGGGTACTAGTGTAGTATACTTTTATCATTCTTGTAGGTGTTGTAGACTTTTTATTTAATTTCTTTATATTACAAAACCTGTTTTGCAGACAACATAGCAGTCTTTAGGCAATTGTCCTTTAAACTGCCAGCTCCTGTATTGATTGCAGTAAAGGAAATCCTTGCATTCCTTACCTGGTTAATTCTGACTTCACTTCAAGGCCCACAGCTCTTACTGAGAGTTCACTGGGGCCAGCCCCTGTATCAGTGTGTTCCTCTGTTCCTCCTGCCCTCCAACAGCTGTCATTTTCTTCTGCACCCATTTTTAGAAACTGACACTGCCCAGCATGTCCTGGGTACTGTTTATTGGCAACTCAAGCCTTGCTGCCAGTTCTCAGGCTAAAAGAGTCTATCTTAGAGGTTCATCAGCTTTTCAGAGTTAAGGAAGCCTTCTGCAAGTTCTAGTTAATGTAAAAATGGTTTTTTTCTGAGGTTTGAAATGTTTTCCCCAAGATTGCTTAGGCTTAGAAGTGCTGTTTGAAAATATGCTGTAAAAAATCTGTTCATGACACCAAGACCTCCTTGCAATGATGGGATTTTCATATTGACTGCACTGAAAGATATTTTCAGACTGCATCTTCGTGTATCATTTGTAAAAGAAACATTGGTGAAAACTGAGTCAGCTTCACAAAACAAAACATTTATTCTCTCAAATGAATGAGAAGTATTTTTAGCCATTGAGTTTTCTTTTGCCCTTTTAATATAACTCTTCTGTTTCAGAAAAGAATGAGCAGCATCTCTGGTGACCAGCTACAGTTTCTCAAACTGAAATGGTAAAGATTGCTTTAAGTTACATGTGAAGTCAGTGGAATTACATCAATGTATGAAATCATTGGAACATACAGGCCTGATGCACTGAGGTATTTGGAGATAAAAAAATGGAAGCAAGAGCTGTGAGTGGCAGTCTGTGTTTGAGAGGGCTGGAGATTGCCCTTCCCTGCTTTCTGCTTCCCACACAGCTGTCGGAGCTGCTCTGAGTCAGCTTCTGAAGGCCCTGCTTTCCAGAGTGTATTTAAAGGCACACGGGGACGATGCCAGGTTACAAACTGCTGGCTCCACATTCAATTCATTGAAGTCTGTGATGTCCACAGAGAATGTTGTGAATAGTAATGTTATGCCAAGTTGTTCCCACTCCTAAATCAGGGCCCTCAATGTGCACTGAGGCCTTGATTCTGCAAAACCTCTCACGTGTCTCTAACTTGGAAGAGAGCTCATTATCATTCATGATCATTGTTCAGAATGAAGAAGCAACATTCTGGAGCAGATTTTACTGAAAGTCACATTTACACTTTATTTAGCCACAGATTATTATTTCCCGCACTTTGTTATCATCTTTTTACCCAGAAGAGAAACCTTTGGAAAGGTGAACAAAAACATGACACATCATTAACTTGCAGAATCCTGGCCAAGTTGGCTTGCAAACCTAGTGCTTCAAGTACCAGGTTGCTACCAGACTTTTGCTGTAGGGAGTTACCTGGCTGCCAGCAGATGAGGAGTTAACTACAGCTCTGCTTTCCCATTCATCCCGTCCAAGCATATGGATGCTTGGAGGCCAAGCTGCCAGAAATCTAACTCTTCTCAGAGACAGTGGGAGGAATGTTTCTGTAAAGAGGATGCCCAAAGAGGGTGAACTCTCAGCCAAGAACGTTTGTGGAGAAAATTTCCCTCTCAAAATGAAAATTAAGAGCCCTGTTGACTGCAACTGTGCTTATGTTTACTACTGCACAACCCCAGCAGTTTTTCAGGGTATTTCATGGAATCACAGAATCTCCTGGTTTGGAAGGGACCTTAAAGATCATCTTGTTCCAAACCCCTTGCCATGGGAAAGGTGATCTTCCACTAGGCCAGGTTGCCCAAAGCCCCATCCAACCTGGCTTTTAGCTCTTCCAGGGATGAGATATTTACAGCTCCTCTGGGCTGAGGCTGTAGAAAAACGGAGCTGAGCTTCTGTTTCAGTGCCTCACCACCCTTACAATCGTGAGCTTCTTCCTTATATGTGATCTAAATCTACCCTTTTTCAGTTTAAAGCTATTGTCCCTTGTCCTGTCACAGTAAGCCCCCTTGTCTTGTCCCTTCTAGTAAGTCCCTCTCCAGCTCTCTTGTAGACCCCCTTTAGATACAGGAAGTGCTCTAATGTCTCCCTGGAATCTTCTCCTTTCCAGGCTGAACAACTCCAACTCACTCAGCCTGTCTGCAAATGAGAGGGGCTTAGTCCTAGATTAAAATACTTCCTGGGCTAATGCCCCAGTAAAACCAAGTGAGATATTCACCTAGTTCTAGATAAATTATATGTTTACATGTTCTACAGTCTATGTTGGGTAGTCAATGTCTCGCATAAGTGTTCCCAAGTCTTCTGCTTGATAAATCCTTGAATAATACAGCATTAGTTATCTCAGGGCCATCCATCACCCTCCTCCCAGAGCAGAATTTGAACTTCAGGGATTGGAATTCAGAGGTTAGTTGGCAAGATCTTCTACATAAGGGTCCTGAGTTTGACTTCCTTCAGAATACCTATAAGTGCCTCATTACAGCCTGTAGTGGGTTTGGGGTTGGTCAAATGCCCATGTACCCTCTAGATTTACTCATTCCCTGCTGTGAGATAGGGTTAGGAGGAAGGTAAAGCAGGCTCAAAACTTTAAAAGTATAAAGAAAACTTTATTAACAGTAACTAAAAGAAAGAACAATAATAATCAGAATAAAACCTTTAGAATGTTTTTCCTTCCCCTACAACCTTTTCTTTCCCACTAACAATGCACAGAAACAATTCAGTCAGTTTATCACTTCTAGAACAGTCTGTCTTCAGTTCACTTAGGGAGAGGAGTCCCTCTTGTCAATTTATGGAGACTGCTCCACAAGAAAACAGTTCTCTCATGGTTTTTAATTTCCATGAACAGCAACCTCCTGGAAATCTGCAATCATGAAGTCTCTCGTTTTTTTCACAGCTTTTCCCACAGCTGTGTTTATGGGCCATGTCAATTTATGGGGTACTATTTTAAGGATGAGCTGTTTAAGAGCAAGGGTTCTTTTTATCTATCTCTGAGATCATCTTCATCTCTGGGAACAGAGGTCTTCTTCTTTCTCTGTGGGCAAAAGGTCTTCATCACTCTTCCCTCTCTGTTCAAGCTTCTCATGTAATCACAGCTACTTCAACATCTGCTTACTTTAGCATAAATGCCTTTGCTCTTACCTACAATTTGAAACCTTCATTCCCCCATACTTTTCAATGGGTTACAAAGAAAAAGAGTCTGATGTATCGATTATGTTCTTCTTCATAGTTTTATAAGAGGATTTCAGCCCCAACATCAAGGAATCTCCTCATCCTTCCAATCTGGGACTTGACTCTTTCTTCACTGACCTTGGTGTCTTCATGTTCCTCTACATGTCCTCACTCTGTCCTTTTCTCTCACTTCAGAGAGGATTGATGTCTGTGGGTCTCATCTGTGCACTGAAAGAGTTAGTATCTCCCCCAGGGCCTGCAGATGGGTATATGATCCCTGCTGGGCAGCAGTGCAGTCTCAGTGATGGGTTTCAGGCCATGCTGGGGCTGTGTTGGAATCTCAGGGGGCCTGGAGTCCCCTGCAGTGGCAGGACAGCCCCTTGGCAGCTATACATGGGGGCATCTCCAGCTTTCTCAGTGGTTTAACAGGTTGTCAATTCTCAAAGCTAATTACCAATTAGTTTTTCGTCAGACATGGAGGAAACTAGTAGCAGTTTCTCCTAGAAAGTCACTTCTGTGAATGGCTCCAATGCAAAGCCAGCACACGGGAGCAGCGCACCAAGATCTTCCCACACTTGGCACTTGCAGGGCTTCCCTTAGTGGTGCCTCCGTTGGTGTCTGGTCAAGGCTGAGTTGTGCCTGAACCTTTTGCCACACTCGGGACACTCGTAGGGCTTCTCCCCGCTGTGGATGCGCTGGTGGGTGATGAGGTGGGAGTTCTGCTTGAAGCCCTTCCTGCAGTCGGGGCAGCGGAAGGGCCTCTCCTCTGTGTGAGTCTGCTGGTGCAGGAGGAGATTGACCCAACTCTGAAACATCTTCCTGCATTTGTCACACTCCTAGGGCCACTCCCTGGTGTGGCTCCTCATGTGGACACTTAGGTGGGAGATCTGGCTGAAGCTCTTCCCACACTCCTCACACCTGTAGGGCCGTTCCCCAGTGGGGATTCTCCAGTGGCAGATCAGGGCAGATCTCTTGCCGACGTTCTTCCCACATTTTGAGCAGTTGTGGGACCTCTCGTCATGAAGCTGCTCATGGACCCCCAGCTCCAAGCTCTGACCGCATCTCCGGCCCCCTTCCCAGCCTGGAATGGGTTGTTCCTCCTCCGATCCCCACGATCTGCAGCCATTCCTTGTGTGAGATCTCTGGGACTTTTCTTCTCTGTTAGATTCTTGAACTGTGGAGCCTCTCAAAAAGGCCTCTTCCACGAGGTTCTGCCATGGGGATTTGTCCTCCCTGGTCTCCATCCTCAGCTCTTTCCAGAGTCAGAATCCAACCTGACACACTGTGGTTGGTAGCAGTCCTATGAAATGGTGGCTGCAGTCCTCCTGCAGTGACAGGTGTGGTTCTGTTGGAGCAGGGATCCGGCAGAAAGGTGTAGGTTTCCTCTGAAGGTCCAGTGGTGGTGTAGATGGACCTGGTCTTCCCCTGGGAATCCTGTGGAAAAAAGGCTGCTCCTCCGGGAATCCAGAGGAAAAGGCTGCCTTGGCTGCTTCAAGTCTCAGATTATGTCCAGTTAGGAGTGCTTGGCTCCTCCCTCTGGGCAGAGCCTGTCACTATGGGATGATGTAGCTTATCAGTGACACTCAGTGGCCCATTAACCGAAGATATCTCCCTGGAGGGAGGATGGGTTGTGGAAGAGATAAAGCAAACTGCCCAATTAAAACAAGATAACTGCCCCACCTCCAGCAGATGGGAATAGAATCCAAACCCCCAGCTACATCTTGTAAACTAAGACACAGCCTTTCCAGGCAAAGCCATGTGTATGGGTATATGCAGGCAATGGATTGTTAAAACTAGCTCTGATTCTTGTTGTGATTTTAAAAACCTTTGAATTGAGTCTTCTCTCAGACAATCCAGTGTGATTGTGTTGCAAATAAAAAAATTTTTTGAAGAATTTTGTATGCACAAGCAAAATACACTGCTTATTGTAACTGATAGTCCAATGAAGATGTATCCAAGTTTAACTCCTTAATTCTGCCTGTGTCTTGAGCTGTCGTTTCGGGTGTAAACAGGACTGTCTGAGAATTCATCAGCAATCTTTCTGGCTCAGTAAGATGCAAAGCATCCCTTAGGGACATAGGTTTACAACTAAGCTTTCAAAATCAGTTAGCATCTTTGCCATAATGATATTTCCTTTGCAAGAATCTACAGAACATGAGCATATGTGTATTAATTAATCTGTTCTCTGTGCTGAATATTTACTTGCATTTTATATATATAAACGGGTAAAGATCTTCAGCAAGAGGAGTGGATTCATAGTATTTTTAAATGTAACAAATGGCACCTGTATTCACTGAAATGCAAAAATGACACCAGCTGCCACTGCCAGGAACAAAAAACACCGTAGCCTTTCCACTACCACCTCCTACATGCTTTTGTCTGTGGCAAATCAAAGCCTCACAAATGCCGATGAGCACTATCTTCAGCTTTAAAGATTGTTCAACACAATGTTTAGGAAATAAGAGGGAACTACTTCTGGTATGAAATGCTTGCATGTGAAAAAGAGCACCTGGAAGCCCGAGTTCTTTCAGAAGTAATTCCTAATGCTCAGTGAAGGGAATTAAACAAACAGCAAGGTTTATTCTGTCAGCTTCTTAGCAGGCTAACAAGAATTACTGCATGCTAAGAATCAGCTGCTTGGAAGCTTGATGAATGTGGCAGCCAGGAAAGTACAAAACACGGCCAAGAGTTGCAAACCAGATATATATACAGGCTGTTGTGCAGAGAAGCGAAGACGATAGGGAAAATCTCTCCCTAAATCCGAGGTGGAAAGGCTTTGCTCTACCAGGGTATCCAAGCACTTTTACTGTGTAAAAAACTTTCTGTAAAGTATTGTGTCTGCATCTAGAATTGTAACTCTATTCCCTTGTAGTTCTATTCTCTGAGGAGAATAATAGCAGAAAGTATTTTTATATTTCCGTGTGTCTCTGTTGCGACTCAGCAGCTGGAAACAGAGCCAAGTTCTCCAAGCAGTAAGCTCTGCATGGCCCACTGGTGACTGGGCTGGCACCCATCACCTGCAAATCTGCCTCAAACCAGGCCCAGGCCCCAAAAATACCTTTTCAGCAGCATTGTTTAACCTCATTTGGCAAAACCAGAATGAGTGATACTAGTCAGGAAGACTCCTAAATATTGATTTAATTAAAATCAATCCTTCCACTCCCTGGTTAATGAATGAAATGAAGTCACATGCCCGTGTGGATAGTACTGATTTGTTAAATGGGTTTTTGTGTGCAGTTGTTTCAGGTTTTAAGTGTTTTCAGAGCTGCAAGAAACTTAGAAGAGACAGCTGTGGCTTTTATGTAATAACATTATTTCCAGAGCTAGATCTTTGGAAAAAAAAAATTAAAAGTAAGACTTGAAATAGAGTCATAAGTGCGGGTAAGCATGCAGAAGAGATTGACATGAGCTTTAGAGAAATGTAAATAATGTTTGTAGTAATTTAGTCATTTGTCCTTTTGTCTGTAACATCCAAATATATCTATTTTTGCAAGCAGATGCACTAAATGGCCTTACTGGTATTTCAGAAGGCTGTGCCTCCATGTTAGGACTTGTCTACCTCGGGGAAATGTGCTGCCCTTCCTGCCGCCCCAGCGCGGCGGTGGCTGCGTGAAAGCAGCGCAGGAATGCCCGGGATCTTTCCTAATGTAGATGTGCTCGGAGTCACGAGGCAAGAGGCACTGGAGCTCCTTTCTGCCAAGCTTTCCCTCACAAGCCACAGTCTGGAGCAGGATCCTGGCTTTGCCCAGCCCCTGCTGGAGGATGGAGCACCTTGTGTGACCTGCCTTGCTGTGCCTGCGGCGGAACTGACACCGCAATCGCTCAGCACACACCGTGCAGCGAGCTCGCCTAATCCTCCCCAGCGAACACATGAGCCACAGTTTGCCTTTCAGTCTGTAAATTGTTCTTTTGTTTTGCAGGCTTTACTGAACACAGTTTTATTTCATGTGACTGTGCTATTTATGGAGGAGTAAATATTGCCGGGGGTCTATTTAAAAAGGCCAATGACCTGGATTTTTTTCCATTTGAATTATCTCCAAGAGTCAGACATGTTTAACAACTGATTTCTACCCCCCCCCCCCATTGTTTCTGTAGACTGCAATCATTTCTAACATCTTATATCAACACCAACTAAAAAGACAAAGATTTTGAGTGAAATAAAACTGCATGTAGTATGAATGTGATCAGACAGTATGTGACCTTGCCATTTTTGGAAGAGCTGAATTCCATCCTGATTTACCAGTTAACAACATAGCATGTTTTAAACCTCTGAATCTAAGCCTACTGTTGTAGTAATTTGAGTTCATAACTCTGATTTGTTCCTTTTATTGCTGTTTTTACAAAACCAATTATCAAGCGTGTTTTCACAAATTATAAGTAAATAAATAAACAAGCCATGTTTTCTGAAAGGGAAGATTTAAACAGGCAAATGTTCTTCTTGCTGTTCCTGCAATCTAAATAGCAGTATCCCTTTGCTGTTTAAGAAAGAGAAAGTTGAACATTGCAGGGGGAAAAGTGCTATATTTTCACTTTAAAGAAAGACCTTTGTGAATGCAAACAGGTAGCCAAATATCTGAAATATTACATAGATTTGAGTATTCTTAGAAGTTGAGCTGACCATATCTTTTTAATATTGTCTTGGTTTGGAAAGACAGGTGTCTGGTAAGGAAGGCAGGAGCCTCCCCTGAAATGGAAAATGTAAACCTCCTCCCTCTGAATTGTTAAAAATTTGAAATTAAGGGGGGGCTCTCAGGCAACAATATGGGAGCAGGAATAACAGCTCTTTATTAGGGAAGAAAATAAAAAGATAAAATAAACAATGCAGTAATACAAAACAACACTGACAGAGTCAGAACCCAACCTGACACCCTGTGGGCCAGGGTGCTGGTAGCAGTCCCATTGGAAATGTGGCTGCAGCCCTCCTGGAGTGTCAGGTGTGGCTCTGTTGGAGCAGGGATCCTGTAGAAGGGTGTAGTCTTCTTCTGAAGATGCAGTGGAAGAGGCAACTATTCCTCTGGGGAATCCAGTGGAGAAGCCGTGCTGGTGTTCCAGAACCTCCAGATTATACCTGGGTAGGAATGCTTGGCCCCTCCCTCTGGGTGGAGCATCTCCCAATGGGATGTTACAGTTCTTATCAGCCATGCAGTGACATTCAATAGCCTGTTATCAGCAGATATCTCCTCTGAGGGAGGAGTGATTGTGGAAGAGATAAGGAAAACTGCCCACTTAACAGAAGGCAACTGCCATATAGATGGCGAATGCAATTTATTTGGCAATCCAGAACATATATATATGTTTTCTTAACAGTATACAATGAGTAGTTTAATGGGCTTCAACTTGAAATTTTACTGTAGACATACTTATCTTGACCCAGTCATGTAAAAGTATGAAAAGATAGAATTTTTGTACTGAATGCCATTCAATATATGTTCTAGAGTCTGTGGTGTTTACCATGTCATTAAAAGGCACCCTGGCTTCAGAAGTCACAACCCACTTTTCCCCTGGAGCAGTGGAGCAGGTGGACAGGGATAGGATTCCTTCAGGCTGGTCTTATTACTATCACACCGGATTGCATTTCTCCAAAATTTCACCTTTCCTGGGGAAGGAGAATACAGGAGAACACATAATTCAGTGCTCTGGTGGTGTAAACAATGAGCACATCTTCAGCATTATTCTGGCTTGAGCCACACCACTCCAGGGAGTAACTTTGCTGCACGAGCTGCCCTATATATATGCACACATTTGTATATTTATTTATACATTTACATATACAAGTTCTACCAGTCCTGCCTAATCCTCTGGGAAAATGTGAAGCAGGAATGGCAAATCTTCTTGCCCTGTTGATGTCTTAGGAGAGGCATTTAGTTCAAGGTGTTGGGGAAAATATTCCACACAGCTATTTGATGTTTCTTCAAATGAAACAAAACTGATTTGTTGGAAAAGATTATTTACAGACAAAAAAGCCTTTCTTTAATGTTTTCCACTTAAGCCCACCACTTATTACTTCAGCCTTCTAATTTTTAGTGGCCCTTTTCAAACATTGGAGTTTACCAGCAGGTTATTTCACACTTGAAATAGATGTTGTCTTCCTTGAGTAAAAATTGTTTCTGTGAAATGGACTGCAGCCAGTGGCACCTACAGCCCCCACTGTAGATGAGAAGTACAAGTGCTGTTTCATTCTCAGCTGTAACATGTCTTCAGTTCTTGTTTGTATTACCTAAGTAGAGTTTTCAGATTCTAACTCAAACCATCTTTTAAAAATAAATTAGCTACAGCCCTAATTAGCCAGCACTGGTCAGAGCAGATCACAATGACTGCATATGCTACTCGATCTGCCCCTTTGTTAAAAAGTTAAAAGAAAAGAAAAAATTCCAACTATTTTCTGTCCTAATAGACCTCAGTACTCTCTGTGGTGAAGCAGAATAATTATAGTATAACTGAGCACCTGCTAGTTCCTTTCTAAATTATTAAATTATATGCATGTTCTCCTACAGGGGTATCTCAGATTCCCCTTACATCTTTCCTTTAAAAACTGGTGGCCTGGTTATTCTCTGCTCTAGTTTTTGGAGACCACAGAACCACCAAATTAATCAAATTTACATTTACATAAAATGTACTGGTACATCATTAAGGAAAAACACCTTAAATGAGCCCAAAGGTCAGATTTTATAACTTAAAAACTTAAGTTTCCATTTTCTGAAATTAATGTTTTAAAAAAATATCAAGTTTTCCTTTAAAAATTATATTGAAGTGGGTTTCTGGAAAGTAAAGCCATGGTAGGCAGCAGAAGTATGAGCTGATGTGTAAGTAAAGCTCAATGCTGTTTTAAGAGGATCAGTTCTAAACTGATTTCTATAGTTTCTATAGTTGAAAAGGCCTTCCAGTTTTATTCAGTACAGGCAGTCAACTATCTGTTTTCTCCATCACTCTAATGGATAGAAGATGGGCTCTCTTCTTGATGACTTTTATTATTATTCACGACATATCCAAAGTAATGCGGACAAATTGGTACACTAACCGTATATATTTGATTTCTGTGGTTCATATCTCTGCATATATGTCCTAGATAGAAAACTATTTTCTGTCTTCCACAATTTTTACCACAGAGATTTCAGAGTATATATGAGTTCTTGGCTTTTTGAGATAAAAATGTCTTTGCTCTAGTCCAGTGTTGAATGTATTGCTGTCTACACACATAATTACTAAACACTACAAAACTATTGTGACTGAAATGTCTTTAGTCTTTGTTTTCCCTGTCCAACAGAGCAGTGGGGATTTCAAAAGCTTTTGTTTCTGCAGCTTGGTTTTTGGTTTGTTTTTTTTTTTTTTTTTTTTTTGTAGGGGGATAAAAGGAAAAAATCAAAATTATTGTTAACCCAAGTCTTACTTAAATATCTGTGTTGATTGTCTTGGCTGGTCAGCTGCTGTTTGTGAGGTGAAAGTAGGCTCAGTCCTGCTCCCTGTGAGAAAAATCCCATAAAATATATTTTTTTAAAGACATTTAAGCTCTATTTGATCCCAGACATATGGGGTGGCCTTCATGTTCTACACATCTGAAGAATTTTGGGCAATGTTATTGTTAGTGTGGTGCTTTTAATGTGGCACAGGCTGTTTGCTGCTGGGGCTGTACCACATATTTGTCACAGTGATGCGGAGCCATTAACTTTAATGGCCTTACCAGATAAAGTGGAAAGCCCTTAAATAGGAAGAAGGAACAGGAATTAAAAGAATACCAGTTCCAGAGGGTCTCACAGAGGGGAAAATAGAGGAAGACTTATGAGTCCTTCAAAGGTTTGAGTTAGAAAGAAAGACAATTTTTTGTAGCAGGAGAAAAGGACATTTAACCATGAGACACTACAATGACAGAAAGGCACTCTGATTTTGAGGAGACAAGGTGAGATGCAGGAAGCTTGTGGATCTGACCTATTGCTAAACAATACCATGGAAAAAAACACCTACAAAGCTGGAGCTGCACCGAAGGATTAATAAAAAATCCCTATCCCACCACAAAACCTGCACGTGCTTTGCTTCTCTTTGTCCAGCTGCTCTCCCTTTGGGAAGGGATGCTTCCCTCTTTGTTCCTCACACTTTAGAAGTGGTTGCCACAGCCCAGCCACTTTATGCTTTTCAGGATTATTATTACAGGTCTGAAGAGGCTTGGAAGTCTGAACAGATCACAAGGAGAGACTGTCAGCAGTATACATGAGAGTGGGGTTATTTCCTTTATAAGCAGAATATTGGAATGTTCTGTTCGTCTGATTAATAATAAGCAGCACATTATTTAAAGCTTTTTTTCTTTTGTTAGATAATGCAAAGTGAAAATAGTTTTCATTAATTGATGTTTTCCCCCTTGCCTGGTACTTCTGTGACCATCCTAATTTCTAGTGCTTGCTTTGGGCAGCTTTTTTAGCGCCATTATATTAAGGAAGTTCATCACCTTCACCAAAGATATACTGATTGACTTTAGTTGAGGATCTGGCAATTTCTTCAGTCTTTTCTTAAGAAGTTTCCTTTTTTTCTTCCCCCAAGCTACATTTAGTTTTTTACATTTGCTGCTTTCACTGAAAACTGAACTCTCTTAACTGCAAACACTCTGTTGCTGTAGGAACTGTGATGCTGTGTGATTAACTGTTGCTTTCACCTCTGCACACCAGAGCTGAAATTCTGTGTAATACTTCCATAGGCCAAGTCATGCTGGGTGTCTTTAATCAAGATTACATGCTGCTATCATTTGGCTACATCTGAACATTAATTAGGCATTTTGAGGAGTAAATAGTTTTAATATATTTAGGTAAATGTTAATAAACTGGTAAGAAAAGGGATCTTTTATGGACCTGGTAACCAAAACTGTAGGAGCTGCTTTCCAGGTAAAGAAGTTTCACTGAGTTCAATTTGTTAAATGTTGTCTTAGGTTGGAATTGGGGGTGTATTCTATTCCTATCTGATGGGGCAGTTATCTTCTGTTAATTGGGCAGTTTATCTCTTCCACAGCTCATCCTCCCTCTGGGGAGACAGCTGCTGTTAATGGGCCATTGAGTGTCACTGCATGGCTGATAAACATGACATCAACCCATTGTGAGGTGCTCCGCCCAGAGGGAGGAGCCAAGCATTCCTACCTGGATATAATCTTGAGATATGGCACATCTGCCACTCTAGGAGGGCTGCAGCCACAATTCCAATTGGACTGCTACCACTATTCTGACTCTTTCAGTGCTGTTTTGTATTACTGCATATTTTATTTTATTTTATTTTATTTTATTTTATTTTATTTTATTTTATTTTATTTTATTTTATTTTATTTTATTTTATTTTATTTTATTTTATTTTAATTTTCTTCCTTAATAAAGAACTGTTATTCCTGCTCCCATACCTTTGCCTGAAAGCCCCCTTAATTTCAAAATTATAACAGTTCAGAGGGAGGAGGTTTACATGTTCCATTTCAGGGGTGGCTCCTGCCTTCCCTAGCAGACACCTGTCTTTTCAAACCAAGACAGATGCTTATTGTTCTGTGAGGGGGGCAGAAAAAACAGAAACTGAGACAGGATAGTAAGAAAGGGATCACTGCAGCCACAGAAGCACCAATAGTCTGGCAGCGTTAAAAATAGTTAAAAAGAGGACCTTTGGCCAGATTGCTAGCTAAAAAGGGGATTTGATTTGTAAGCAAAGCCTGCCTTTTCAGCTGCTTGATTCCTTTTGCTTTGAAGGACACAGGATGTTTTTCCTCCCTTATAAGTAAACAGAACTGAACAAAGTAATGGTGGTTCCAATTTCTTCTTCTACAGAAACTAAATCATACATTATCAGTTCTAGTTATGAAATTATTTAAAGAAGCAGCATGCTATTCTCATGGTTGCTGTCCAAAATCAGAAGATTTCCCTTTCCCTTCCTCCTCAGCTAGTCCAGTTAGTGATCCTGGGTTTCCCAAGGGCACAGAGCCCATCCTGCTGAGGCTGGTACCATAAGGTGTGATGCTCTCTAGGAGATTAGGGTAGCTCTCTCCAGAAATTACTGGTGATCATAGAGAAAGGAAGGAAATACACATTTTTATGATGCTTTTAAAGTTAGAAAATGTTGTTGTCAACAGACTGCAAACTGGTGCTAGTGTTTTTATCAGATTTCCCTTACTGCCTTGCCTTCAGTATTAGGGCTTACTGGTTTCCAAAGATGCTTGTTCATCTCCACAAGAGAAAGCACTGGAAACTGTTTAAGTTCTTTAGTTTTCACCATTGCTTCATGTGAGTTATAGGTCTAAGGGTCTATTTCAACAAAAAATTCCAAAAAATAATAAGGCAGTGGAATTCCTTTTTAAAAATGTGTCTCAGAATGGTAATACCCAGATTATGTGAACATCAGAAGTTATATTAGAATAGTGTCATGTTTCCATGCTATGTCAGTGTGATGCACTTGGAACTATCAGACATTAAAATATTGGCTTCTTGACAACCCTTTTTTGAAAACTTATCTGTGTTGCTGTGACCTTTAACTGGGATTTTTCTTCTGCAGATTAATACAAAGAGGGGACCAAGAAGCTGTAAAGGGGCCTGATTTCCTCTGGTCAGTGCCCAAGGTCCTGCAGCACCTCAGTGACCACCGATTACTGTGGGGAACGAGGTGACTCCCCATGACCTCCCTGGTGCCCCAGTGCTCCTGAGGGCAGGACACTGGCAGTGCCAGCGCTGGCTCTGTACATTGAGCAGACACAAACCCAGGCATGGAGAGCTCTCACAGAGATCCTCTTGTGCTGGAGCAACTGCTGTGGGGTCCCCATCACAGATTTGCGTGGCATTCAGAAGTTGCTTTTATCTTTCAGACACCCTGAAATATAAAATCCTCCCCTTGTGTGGTTAAACTTGGCCAACAGACTCAGGATTTGTCTGTTGTGGAGGTTCATCTAAGGGTCAGGACAGCAGTGTGTGATTGTGCAAGTCCCACTTCCTTGAGAAAGCAGGAAAAGATGGAGCTGCCAGCAGGTTTTGGTGTGAGCCATAGCGTGACCTGCATTTGCACGTGAGCCCATCAGTCTGGGTGGGACTGCAGGTGGCAGCCAGGGAGACCTTGGGCAGCGCCACCGTGGGCATGGCTGGGCACCACTGCCCCACTCAGCCCTGGCAGGAGCTGTGCCCAGCCCTGGCCACCCCGGGCACCATGGCTGTCCTTGTGCCAGGGGACACCACTGGCGCTGTCCCTCAGCTTGCACAGGGGCTGTCCCCAGGGCAGCTCCAGGTCACACATGAGGCTGAAAACCTCCTTGTCTACTCCCCAAACTCCTCCCTGGAGGCCAGGAATGGTCATTATTCTGTGGTTAATCCTTACTGTGTTCCCAAGAGACAATGACCATCAGCACTGAAAATATCCTGACTCAGATTTATCCCAGATTGAGTCACCCCCTCTGTGGAGCACAATGATCCCTACTCCAAGACAGGAGGGATATGATATTCAAAATGAAAGGGCTTTACCAATGGTGGTCACAATTTAGCTGTTTTTGCTATAGTGCTGCTCCTGGTCTCAGAACAGAGAGAATGAGACAAAAACAATGCATGATATAGGGGGAAAAATGTATTGTTTGGAAAATAAGCTTACAAAACTTGCTACTCTGTTTACATAGTTAATTTAGTCTATCAGTGAACAAATTGATTTTTCAAATTTGCCTGTGCAGCTCTTGCACAAATTCCTATGACACTTTATCAGATAAAGTGTACAACTTATAATGAAGATAATTCTGCCACCACCATGAATTTTGCAGAAGTCTTGTCTAGCATGATTTGTTTTTTGACAAGCTCATAGAGATTCTTTGTTTTCATGGACAAAAAATTTTGAAAATATAATTGTGCTTATTTCTTGTCAAGATGAAGTTGCCAGCTAAATGGAATTATATCTTTGGCACAAGTTCTGAGGCAGCACTCCTCTGAGAAAACTTGTTTCACTTTCAAGGAGTGTGTGCTCTCAAGTCAGACCCGCTGGTTATTTTAAACAAATGCAACTGATTTAGGAAGATAGATGTGCTGGATACTGGGGATATCCCTACTATATGGAGTTACTTTATATCTACTGTCTGAATTGCCAAATGTGTTGCAAGATTAGCAGTATTTGGTGAAGTTTCCAAATGATGAAGTGACATGACTATGTGAGAATAATTATAATTTTCCATGCTTGACTTGTGGATATGGATGCTTGAATTTGGTTTTATGCATGACAGCACCCTCAATTTCATATTTTAAGGGGTTCATCTACATGTGTTGTAGGAAATCCTTCAATCTAATAAGCTTTGGCTGCATGGTATTAGACAGCTGCCTATGCAAAACTAGACACAGCCACTTATCAGTTTATCTTTGGATGATATTTCTGTTAAATCAGACTTCCAGTGTGGGAACCTTTGAGTCTTTTAGAGAAATCACGATATATGTGGTAATTCTGATGTTAAAATCCACCCTTTTTTATTTTCTCTTGCTTTATCTCTGTGGGCAGCAAGAGGATAACATCTTTCAGTTATCTACTGCCACTGCATTCAGGACCAAACACAGGCAGTGGTGGTGTTCCCACAGTCTTACAGCAGGAGACAGAAGCCAGTCTTACAAAACAATTTTAAGGAAGGAAAATTGCAAGGTAATTAACTTCTAGATTCCTGTCATCATGTCCAGGCAATGCAGAAGTTAAGAACTGATAGCTCAGAGAGCTGTCTGCTTGAATATCTGTCCACACCAATGAGTCAGAGCTTGCATCACATCTCTTTTGGAAAGAGACGGGTCTGGTACCTTCACAGAAAACCATCACTGGCTCTGAACTGTTAGGATGGGCAGAAATGGGACTTTAGAAATAAGAGCTAGACTGTATTTTTAGCTATTAGGTCAGTTTGTTCAAAGTCCAGTAAATTTAATTGCAGATAGATACTCACTGTGATTCATGGTGTGCAGCCAGCATCAGTTCCTCATGTTCTAACAAGGAGCTGCAATGTTTAATATTAGATCCATTTTTATAAGAAAAGAATAAAGCAGCTGGACTATAGTTCTGTAGTGTAGTTTCCACTGAATACTGCTGCACTCGTTTGAGTATTTTTGTGGCTTGAAAGAGTGATATGAGCTCTTGTATGTTTTTTTCCCTTGTTTTTTGTTTGCTTATGCTACTGCCTTGCACTGTTGTAATTTGCTTTTACAGTGGCCCATTTTTCTTTGTCATTTATTTTGTTTTATGATATATCTCTCTCTGATAATGAGCTGGCCTCACTTCTGTGCTGTGTCATCCGAGAGTGTTGCTTCAGCAGCTCAAAAGAAGTGTGAATTTCGACACCTCGTGGCTGCAAGCAGGCTTTAAACAAACAAAACAAAATCCTTGGGATGTGCTGGCTGTCTGACTATACAATTGCTGTTCAGAGAAAAAAACAGATGTGACTCCAGGGCCCAGAAATATAGACAAAGGTAGTGCTCCTATCCACAGTGGTGAGAAGACTCCATCACGTTGGATATTGACATCCTCTCACTCATGGAAATGGGGTGTAGAGAACAAGTGCTCTTATCAAGTGCTCATTTGTTTGCTCAGGTAGGAAAATTTAGCATCCAAAGCCACTCCTTTTAAAGACCTGGTATATTTGTTTTCCATGAAGCCTGCATCTGATGGTGGGGCTCTGAGATGCAGAGCCCTGAGCCTGCCAAGAACCCCTTGACCAGGGCAGATTTCCTACCAGGGCTTGAGACTCTGCACTTCACAAGCCATGCAACTTCTGCACACTTATTTTTATGTTATTTTTATCTGTATTCCACAATGGCTGCAGACCCATTCTCCTGGGTGCTGGATAAGCCCACAGAAATACAATAATTATTAAATAACTTACATATTTCAGATGGATTCATATAAATTAATATTGGGCACAAAAGGGGCCTGAATTAGGGATCTATGCTCCCTCTACAGTCAGTGGAGATGCAGTTGACAGATGTGCTGCAGCTGCATTCTTGCAAACTCTCAGTATGGGGATGCTGATTGATGTTTAACATGTACAACTAACTTTTGGAATGAAACTGAGCTAAAGTTTCCAGTTCTGAAGGATGCAGCAAAAAGGGAGGGAGGGAGGTAACTGTGTCACCTTGGATGAAAGGCTGATTTGCTTGCATTGTACAGGCTATGGATGCACAATCATGCCAGTGCAAACCAGGAATTTCACCAGAAATCTAGGGAAGAAGCCATACAGGTGGACAAATGGGCACACAACTGTATGTCAGGCCTGCTAGAGTCATGGTCAGATGAAAGCAAAGAAAAAGAAAAAATGTCAGGGAGACATGTGGTCTGGGTTGTTTGGCCAATGCCATGTTTGAGGTAAAAATTGTGGTTTTCTTGCTGCTAACCTCCTTCCTAGATTTGAGAGGTGATAACTGGAAAATGGTTGAAGGATAGCTAAGTCATGGATTGGGAATAGAGTCTGTGGAAGGACCACTGGGGGCTGGCCAGTTTGGGAAAGTGTTGAAAGATGAAAAGCAGGTCTCAGTTCAGAAGCTGGGGTGAGGGCATAAGGATGGGAGGGCTCCCATTTCTGCTTGTGCTGGGACTCCTGGGGCAACCTCAGCCCATTTGAGAGGCTGGAGGGGCAGGTGAGGAGCTCCAGAGCTCAATCAGAGAGGCCAACAGGACCCTGACATGTCTTAGTTTCTGCTGCAAATACAGACAAGTACATATTGTGCCTGTTTTGAATTGCCAGAGTACCTAACATGTTTGAAAAGCCCTTGCTAATAATTGTATTAACTCAAAAATAACACTCTTGATAATTGCTGAAATTGTAGGTAAACCATGTGTTTTGGTTATGGTTCTGGTACAGTTTGTTCTCCTCAAATTTAAAAGGATGTTATTTTTTATAAACTCTTGAGAACAAGTGAGCACTATGTGAACATAAGAATGAAGGAACTGATTCATAGATTTGGAAGTAATCTTCTGCTGCTCAGGTCTGTTATTGATTTTTTTTTTTGTATTCTAACAATATTTACTCTTTTTATCTGTGTTTCTCTGCTGTGTGTGTTGAACTCCACTGCAGCTGAGTGATTGATGGGGTCCAAGGCTTTGCACAGAGGATCATCACTGGCTGAAGTTTCTGAAAGCTCAGGTTCTTTGGCTCTTTCACTGGGCCAGCCTTTATGAATAATGTAGGCTCTCTCCATTTTTTATATTCCTTAATTTGAAACTCTGAATAATGTTCTCTGAGTCTCATTTCTGAGCAGTCATTTATTTGGGTGGCTTGGGACTGCAATGACCTTCTGTTGGACATTCAAATTACATTCAGATGAAGTAGTTTTCTTACCTGCTTCAACATTTTATCCCTTAACCTCCCAAATCCAGACTGCAAGTTTTCAGGGTGGGATGAATAATTTCTGTACCATGTATTTACTCTTGTAACAAATTTCTGTGAGTACAGCCAAGGTAAGGCTTCCCTCTAGAATAGCTGATTAGGTTAAATATTCTAACACATTTTTTCCTGCTCAGAGATGAACGTGAACTGTTTATAGCACTTATGTACTACTCACATAGCACTTATGTACTACTCACCCTCAAAACTGGGTTTTTTTGCATCTTAAAGGATACACAAAGTGTATTGGATTTAGTTCCCAAATCCTCAAGGCCCATTTGTGAACTGACATATTTGAAAAGAAAAGGAGGCTGGTGTCAGCAGCTGTAGAGACCACCCACCTTCACTCATGAACATAGGCAGGGTTCTCTGACTTGGTGGTTTCTTCTTATTCAGATTCTAATTATTACCCTTTATAGCTCAGCTTTCTTGCAGCAAGGAAATTTGGGGTTCAGGTCCATCCTGATCCATCTGGCTGTTTCCATAAATTACAGCCCAAACCACTGGTGACCTGAGCTGGGACAGTACAAAGAGCCCAGGAACAGAGAGCCCGTGGTGCCAGCAGCTCAGGAAGGTGCATTGCAGACCCCTGGCCATCCACTCTGCTCCAAGGTGTGTTTTGAGCACTGTAAGGCACAGCCTTCAATATAACAAAGTGCAGGTTCCTCCATAAACTGCCTTGGCAAGACACTGCCACAAGACCCAGGCACTGCAGACTTTTGGCTTTTGTGTACCACAAAAAGACAAGATGAAAGGAAACCCCTCAGAGATGAAGCCTTTTGCTCTGTGAGTTGTTAATTTCAGTTTCCAGGCATCTCTGAGTTAGGAAATGAGTCATATGGTTATTATTTACTCATCAGCTCTGCAGTTTCTGGTGTCTTAATCATTTGGGTTGTAACAGGGAGTGCTACCTTCTTCAAAATAAAGGCTTGAAAGATGAGCAACTAATTGCAGTCTTCACTCCTTTGGTTACAAACCAGCTGCATGTACAGGGCTGGCAGCCATGTTCATGCCTAGGATGAGGCACTTTGCTGCAGTGTTCAGAGGGATCTCCCAAGTAATTGGTCTGTAAGGAGATTTGGAGGAGATGCAGGCAGTAATACAGGGGTATCCAACTGCAAGGCCATAGCCCAAGGCTTCCCAATGCCCCTGTGCCGGGGTGAACCCCGAGCTCTGCCACCTGCTATGCTCATGGGGCTCAGAGGTGCCAGAAGCTGCCCTCAGAAGTGCTCCAAAACTGCCATCCTGTCTCCCAAGGTGATGGCCTCGCTGTGATTCACTGTTTGCTGTGATTTATCTCTTCCTAAACAAAAGTGGGGGAAAAAGGATTCCACTTTCCCTGTCCTTTATGGCCTCTGATTTTGCCATGGAGTCTGTCTCACTGCATGACATCCCTTGCAGCCTAGTCCCACTCACATGAACATGGAACAGGAGTTTTGCAGTGGCAGCTCTCTGTGAAACCCTTTCTGAGCCTGAGTGCAGCTGTGGCAGCCCCTGCTGTGGTGTCTGAATACCTCAAGCACCATTGAGCTCACACTGCTGCTGCTTGCCTACACATAGGTTTAACAAGTGTGGTGTATTTTGGGGCTGTCTGCAGTTTGAAGGGACCCCCAACCATGTCTGACCTGCTTGTGTCACCTTCCTTCTGTGTGCAGCATTGGGGAGCTCAGAGTCTCGTTGGGTTTTGCTGCCAAAGCCATGAGGTGGATGCACAGGCCTTTCCACAGAGATTGCACATTCACCCACAGCTACTGCTGCTGCAATTGCTCCTTTGCTCACAAGAGCTGTTCGTGCCTTATTTGCTGTCTCTGTCACTGCCACAGAGCTGTACTGGATGTCACTTATCCTTGGATTACTGCTCTTCTCAGTAATCATCAGACTTTCTCACTGCACGTGCCTGTAGGATTTTTCACTTTACTTCTTTTATGGAAGCACCTACTAGTGCTCCATTGAAATATAGGAGTTGTGGTTTGAATCCTGTATGCAAATCCATAAAAATAAGTTGTCCCTGTCCCAGTTAAACAGCTTACAGTGTAAATAAATAAATTAAAAAAAAAACACAAACCACTGATTGGACAAAGCTAAGCCATTTCAGTACTGCATTTCTGATATTTAGTGTCCCTCTGAATTGTTGGCAGGATCAAGACTCTGTGAGACTGTGAGTGCTGGTTCTGGAGAGGCTGAGAAAAAGGGGAACAAATAAATTCATCAGTTATCCACAGAGTTCCTCTTCACTGCACACAAGCCATAGCCCAAGTATCACACTGTCATTAAGTCCTATCCACTTAGCCACTTCATTAGTTCAGGGATTGTGTTGCTTTTAATCTTTGTGATCTGGGTCAGAGCGGGATTCAGGCTGATGTTTCACTCAATACAGGCCTTCAGTTTCCTGCTCCTGACACCCTGGTTTGCAGTGTGGCTGTTCTCACCCAGCTGGAGTAAATATGAAGGAAATCAGATTTTGAACCTTGGCTTTTCTTTCTTTAATAGTCACATCAGTTAGGTCCTTGCCTTGTTTTTTCCCTAGGTTAAATGACTGGCACAAAGTAATCAGGGATGAAGCACCCACCATACTGAGCACTGTGCAGCCCTTTGCTTCCCCAGCTCCCAGAGATGAAAGCTTGAGTGCTTCAGGAAAAAGTGAGTTTTCCTGTCTGGGGTTGCAGATTAGTTCCCTGAGTGATGTTTTACAGCACCTGGTACCTCTCCCATGTGCAAGGAGGACATCAGTGAAATGCAGGCAGCTCTCCAATGTCCTTCTCACGCTTCCCTTTTGAAAATACAACTGTTTCTGCAGCTGACACCACCAGCAGAGACATCACATGCAAGTTTGCAAGTCCAAAGAATTGTGGGACTTCTCCCAGAACAGGCAGGCTATGGTTAACATAAACAGATAGTTCTGCTTATTAATTTGTAATAGATGAGCCTGACTCCTCATCAAGTGGCCAGTGCCAGCTGTGGCATGAAGATGTGTTCAGAGGTGGTGACTGTCTTTGCTTCAGATGGAAAGGTCTCTCCCTTTTTGCCTCCAGCTTGTGACTGCCTCAGAGAAGGACAGGTTGATGCGTGCCCAGGGGCTTGAGGGGACATTGATTCCCTTCAGGAGGCATGGAGGAGTTACTCCAGTGGTGATCTCCTGTTGCCAGGAGTAATTGTGTCACTGTTACCAGAGAAGCAGGGAAGATAGATGCACACATGTAGGTACCTTACCCACATTTGTGGGGTGGCTGCTTATTTCTGATTCAAATGTCTGATAAATCTGAGTGTGCAAGAGCCTCATAGAGAACCTACATGGGGAAAAACAAGATCTGCACTTAAGGAAACCTCTTTGCAATGGAAAATAGGCTGGTGAGGCAGTCTCATGGTTAGAAGAAAACTACCTCTCTCAAATTGTATTTGTTCTCTCCCTTTCTATATGAAAATGCAGGAATAAGCAGGTAACAGTATTGCTTAACATCCACCTGTCCTGCTGGAATAACCAGGCTCATGCTGGCCTTCTGCTCCAGCTGGTTTGTTAACCTAGCTCACAGGAACAAAGGGGAAGTGAATGTTGTCAGGAAAAATGGAATTCAGATGATCATACACATAGGGGAGGAGTCAAGCCTGGAATCAAACCTGGGAAGAGGTTTGGCAGCTGCAGCAGCACACAGAAAATTGCAGCAGGGAAGGCAAAGGGGGCTCATAATAAAGAGATCTCCAAAGAAAACACCAGAAGAACTGATAGAGAAATAAGCAAGTAAAGGTGAAATTACCTGGGACTTCTATCCAATTGACACAGAGGTTTTATTAACAAGCATATGATTTTTCTTTTGAGATGGATAGATAGATAGATAGATAGATAGATAGATAGATAGATAGATAGATAGATATACATATACATATAGCCAGTAAAATCTGCCCTCTGCATACAAAGGTATAAATAAGTATGCACTCTCAATGTGTGTAACTGGACTAAACTGTACCAGTATACTTGCTACTGTGCCAGAAAAGCATTATGCTGCCCTGTGTTAGCATAATTAAAGTAGCAGAACTGGTAAGCATAGATGAATCCTTGAAGACCTTGGAATGTTGTTTGGAGTCATGTGGAGCTGCTGGCCTCATTTGTATTGCATAGCTTTTTAAAAATGTTTTTCTGTTGTGGTGTTTTACCCAAAAATATTTCCTTATTGCCATATAATCCCACTGAGGGTACTGTATGTGCTTAACAGCATATGTGGGTTTGTTTCTGAAGGGTTTCTTTTTTAATGTGCAGGGCTGCTGAGGCTTCGAAGAGAAATGCTGAATCACTTTTTTAATGAGGTGTGGAAAGTGAACTGTGGGAATAAGTGGACTTGGCTGGACTGCAACTTCCCTAGATCCCATGAGAGTTTTGAGCGTCTGACAGATGCAAGAGTCCAATGTTAAGAATATCTCAGAAACATGAAGTTCCTGAAGGAAATACTAATCATCATCACATGCATTCTAAACCCTAGCAGCTCCTGAGTTTTGCAGCATTCACCCTGTACCTGCTGCTTCAAAGGAAGTCTGCCTGAAGGGAGTAGTTAGTAGCTAGCAGGGAGTAGTAGCATTCACTACATAAAGTCCATAAGTATAAGCCAGTAGAAATATGTCCTAAAACAATTAGTAATATTAACAGTAATAACCTGTCTCAAATACCGTAGCTTCAACAGAATGTATGGGGGAAGATTCTGACCTCCCTCACCCTTTGCCAAAGGCAGAAGCACGATTCTAAGCACAAGGGAGAGGAATAGCAGAGGATTGTCATGCCCCAGCCCCTGGGAAAGATAAGCCAGATTCAGAAGTTACGAGAGGCATTTCTACACACGTCACTGCAGAGAGGGGACATTTCTCTGAAGCAGCTGAAATATTTTATCTGTTTAGGAGGAGTTATAGCAACAGTAATCAATGAGATACTGGCTAAGAAACTCGTGAAGTAATCTGGAGGATTTTAGATGGAGACAAAATATTCCTTGGGGGCCTGGAGAAATATGTGCAACCATTTTTCTTTGAAGAGAATGAGAAACAGCTCTTTTTTTTTCTGTGGTTCAAACAGTGCTAAAAGCAAATGGGCCTTGTCTTCACTCCAGCTAAAAGGATCTTGCTTCTCTAAGCAGGAATATTTGGATCTGCCTGGGAGGCTGGCACAGCTTTGCGTGCTCCGTGCGTGCTGAGCTCGCAGCTGGATACCTGCAGAGTGCTGGGTGACCACAGACTCATTTCCATGGGTACTCCAGCATTCCTGGGGGAGGAGAGGCTCTTCATAAGCCTCTTCATAATGGACGTGTAAGCATGCAAGCTTTATTACCTGCCAGCTCACCAGGAAAGTATGCCATTCCTGCACCAGTGGATGTGTAACCAGGGCTGGCTAATTATCCCCTGCTCTGCTGCCAGCAGCTCTGCCTTGCTCTGTCCTTGGGCTTTTCCCTGCTACACACAAAGCAGGAGCCTCTTGCTCGCTCCTCTGAATCACTTCTGGTGTTATTGCAGCCGCTGGAGAGAGGCAAGGACGTAGCAGGGAAGAGCTGGGCACGCTGCTTTGCGAAGAAAATCGAGGAGACGCCGATGTCAGTGCAAATCCTTGACTCAAAAAGTCTGTGCCTGCAGCGTGTGTGACACTTGAGATACCCTTAAAAAAATATTAAAGGACTCTCTGTGAGCACCGTCCATTATAGTAGTTTAAATGGCAGGATTTAGACACAGAGGGTTTTTCTCTGCCTCTTCTAATGCTTGCAAACTAATGCTCTGAGACAGACCTGCAGTGTTGCCTTTTCAGAAGCTGTGCAGAAGAAATCTGATTACAGAAACACTATTAGGAGCTTGAGAAGCAAAAAATAAAATACTGCAAAAGAAAGTTGAGGGATTAAGAAGAAAAAGAGAGCATAAACTCCAGCCAAACCAAAGCCACAGGAAATGGAGTCTGAATGTAAGAGCAGGAGCTAGACAGAAAGGGATTTGGCAGGAGAGAAATTGTTGCTAAGAGTTGAAGGAAAAATATAAGGCCCAGTTCTGTGAAACAGTGCTCATGTTGAATTCTTATCTCTGCAAATGAGCCCATTTGCATGACTCTGCTATCATTTTGTAGGTCTAGGATGTCAGGAAAATATTATCTGTTATAAAAGGGTAGCAACACTAGAAAGGTAATGGGGTAAGAAGAGGGCAGTGTATAGGGTAGAGGGATTGCTTTCTTAAAACTGCCTTTGTCTGGGCAGCAAGGATCATATGCACAGAGACAGGTAGTGGCTGTTCTTTACCAGATGGATTGGGTGTTTGTTGGGAAAACAGTGCCTCTGCTTGTGACAAAAAGGGGTACATTTCACATATGCTTATTTGCCAGTTCTTCTGTTTCTGTCAGGATACTCTTGGTGATGCTGGATTCCTTCCCAGCCTCCTGTAGATTTTGGAAAGTCTCCCAATCAGCTGCCATGTAGAAGGCTTTGAACTTAAAATGAAAACAGCCAAAATGCACCCAGAGCTGGGTGGACCCTTACAATCCCTGTTCCATTTCTTTCTTCCTCATTGGGACCACCAGGAAGGTGGCAGGCATCATCCTGGGACTGGCACTGTTGGCAGTGAGGGAGAGTGGGGATTGCAGCACAAGGTGAAAACTTGTGAAGATAGAGGCTTGGATGTTTAATTGTAGGCCATGCCTAATTAATTTCAGGATGAAATTAAATCTTGCTGTGGAAAGGGAGGCACTTGCCCCCAACTGGGATCCAGCTGTGCAGGGGCTGTTGAAGGGGCACCCATTTCAGAGCCATAAGAGTGTGTGTAAAGGCTGAAAAGAGAGGCATTCTCTTACTGTGGAAAAATGGGTATCATTAGAATTTTTGGTGGAAAAATCAGCAAACTACTTTCCTTTCAAGGAACAGACACACTGCTGAAAAACATGCCATTTGTGCATCAACTCCCCTCTGACAATAAATGTGTCTGAGGTCAGGAGAAACAGAACTGCAAACTGTGTAGCTGATAAGGACAGCTACACAGCAATTAATGTAGCTGAGGTGTGCAGCAGGTAGGTCTTACACCAGTGGAAGCTGTGTGCAGCTAAAGCTGGCTCATAAAACAAACATAACTCTGGGCAGCTACTTGGGAAAGTAGCTTCATCCCCTTTGGAAGCACAGTCATGGTGCTGATGTGTAACTTATTTTATTTGTTGATATGTCTGATGTTTGCATGTAGGGTCTGAACTGGAGAGACAAAGAGGTGACCTGATTAATACTGCCCTCCATATCCTTGATACCCCCTGAGCTTTGGTTACCTGTCATGGCACATTTGAGATGCCCTTCTCAGCAGCTTGAGGAGCTCCAGAGAGTTGTTGATGTGAGTGAGAGAGCACAACAACCCACTTTCTTCACTTCCTTCCTTCCACTCTTGCATAAAGCTGTGGTCACCAGCACAGGAATAAAAATAATGCACACTTTTTTTTGGTCCTTCTTTCTAAAGGCAACAGAATCAGGCTTCAGTTCCCTGCAGGGACCCTCAGAAGATGGTGCAAAGTGCTGCACCTCACAAGGGAGGTGTAGCCAGCCCACATGTGCCTCTCTCAGCTTGCCTTGAACAGATTTCAGCAGTGATATAAAAAACTGTCCCACCATCTTACAGGGATTTCTTGCAACTTCAAGACTGGCTGGTCTGTGATAAAGGATATTTCACTTAGGAGGGGTTTGAGCCACACAGGAAATTCTGTCATCACAGGGATGAGCCTCCATTGTTGTTGGGTTTGTGGAATTTAAACATCCAAGATAAGAGCTTTGTTCTTCTACAAAATACAGGGAGGGGAAGCAGGGAGGGGATTTTACACAAATACAGCTACCCACCTTTTTTCCTCCAGTGCATTTGAAAAAAAAATTATTTTAGTTTTAGTTTTGTTTAAAAATCAGGTTGTCTGTGCTGGTCAGAAAAATGCCTTGTTACTAGAATTCTATCACTTGCTAGATACAGATATCTTGCATTGAGATAATGGGCTAATTTACAGAGGGGAGCTATTGATCTTTAAAAATTCATCCTTCAGAATATATCAAGTTTACCGATCCAAACCTAGCTTAAGGAAATGTGCTCTAATCTGTCTTTTCTTTCAATACTGTTGAAAGATTTTAGATCTGTTGAATATCAATATGTTGCATTTCAATACTGTTGAAAGATTTTTGTTGTCGATTTTAGACTTGAAATGTTCTATTGCTTTCCTTGATTACACCTGTCCAGGTACCTGTGGATATATATATATATATCCAAGTATATTGCTTGACTTGGCCTATCCCAGTTTGTTGTCCTGTTTGTATCTCCCATCAGTTCACAGATGCTCCTAAAAGAGCACACACACTCCTGGCCAGGTGATGCAGCTTTGGGGTGACAAACACAAAGCTCTTACTGTGCCTCTTGAGGAGGCATTTCACTCCATATCCCTTAGGAAATACGAAGTGTTCTACCTCAGCCACCCAGGAGAAGCTATTTTGGCACAGTTCAGAGATGCTAAAGCAACTTGGGGAAGGAAATGGTACCTTCAGTAAAGTAATCAAATTCAGCAGATTACCTGGGATTTATTTTTTCCTACTGAAGTGTCCTCTGCTTGTCATTTAGATACCGTGCAGCATCGAGGAGGAGAAAAAACTGTCCACTGAAGAGATCTCTGAAATATAACAGGAGAGAAGGTAATTCACTGAGAGCAGCCATGGACAGAAGTTACAATGCAGTACTCTGTTTTACTGGTATTTAACTGCCTGCAGTGTGTGTGGGCCAGGCCCTGGTGACTGTAGGGACATCCTCTGCTACACCAACTGGGAATTGTTGGAGTCAGCAGCATTGATTGTGCTTTATGTAAACACAAAAATATCACCTAATCTGTCATGAGGGAGAGGGTGATTTATTGATGGCAGTGATGCAACAGGAATATTTTGGTGCCACCAACCAGAGAGGAGAGCCAGAGTGCTGCTGCCTCTGGACAGATGTGTCAGAAGTGCCCTTTGCTTTCCCAGCACATCTGCCCAGGAGAGAACCATCACAGCTAATCTCACTCCCTCTCAAGGCTTTGTCTTAAAAACAAGTATTAATCACATGAGAGGTTTGCATACTTGGGTAGGAAAAAGTGCATAATTCAGGACTTTCTAAAGCATTCAGTGTATCTGTTTCAAGCTACAAGTATTTGAAAGATCAGTGGCCAGGGATTTATGAAATTATTTATTGTGTCAGTGACCATTTAGATACTTCACATCAATGGATTAGTCTCCTCTGTCACAGGAGGAAGATTTGGTTTTGGCCTGAAGTCATTATTAATTTTATTACTTAGTCAAAATTCTTATTAAAGACTTAAGCCTTTGGGTTAAGGCTCAGTATTTCAAAGCAGAATGTATTTAGAATAGAAAACAGAAGGAAGATCTTTGTAAGCATCCGGGTGTCCCTTTAAATTCATTCAGCTAACACATTCAATCTCTTGCAATGCAAGCAGAGAACGTTCATTCAGACGTAATTCCCACACTTCTTCCCTGCCAAGAGCTGGATCTGTTTACTCCTTGTGGAGATAACTTTGTTTATGCTCTCCCAAGGTATCCTTAGCCTCTCCCCTCATAGCACCTCCATCAGAGTGAGCCCTGCTGTCCTGCTTTACAGAGCTGTGTGATGCTGATCACCCTGGCACCCAAGGATCTCAAACAGCCTCCAAGGAGAAACACTCCAGCCACAGAGGCTCTCGAGTGGGCTGTCTGTGAACAAGTGATGTGGCCACTGAGGGAGCCCAAAATGAAAATAAACAGAGTACAAGTTTCAGACTGGCCCGAGGGCCCCTAGGGGAAGGTTGGAGGAGCACAGTGCAAGCCTGTCAGCATGCATTGCTGGTGTGTGCTGGGCATGCATATTCTCCCCTAAATCTGGGAGAGAAGTTGTGTCTATGTAAATACAAGGTACCAGCAGATTCTGCAGGCATGTTTTCAAGTCTAATTAGACACATCTAAAATATGGAAGTGGCTTACCTGTAATAGATTATGCTTTCATCAGTCAACTAGATTTGATCATTCCTTGGGGTAGGAATTGTCTTTGGTTGTGGTACACATATGGATGACAATTTAAAATTGAGTAATGTGTGGTAGGAGATCTGGAAATGACTGTAATTTGCTTTGCTTGTCTGAAGTCTTAAAACTTCTGCAAACTGAGACTACAGTAGCTCAACATTTGTACAGTGGTGAGCTACTGGATTTGAGAGATCAGTTTTCAGTGTTAGTTTCCTCATGTAAATTACACCACCTTCCATCCTAAAACCACATTTTCCCTCTCCATACATATATCAAAGTGTAAAAAAGACATTTTTCTCTAAATTCTCAAAATTGAATTCATGAATAGGAATGGTTTAGGAAGGAGTGACCTAAGTTTCACTTAGTCCAGTTTCTTGATAGCAAAAACAGAGAATGTTTTTGTTGAGTATCCAAACCAGCACAAGGATGAAGCACCTTTACTTGGTGCAGTTTTAATATCTTGAATTCACACCATCCACCATGATCTATTGTCTGACTGCTCAGAATGCTCTTTTATTATTCCACGGTGTATTCCCCCTATTCCAAACATCATTACCTGAAATGACACTCTTGTCTGTTCAACCAGTGATAAATGTGTATAAATACTAATTTAACCTCAACTGCAGGGTGAATCTGAGCAGATCTCAAACACTGGTGCACAGATGTGAGGCAGACCCATCACTCAAATAAAATGTGTGTTTGTTAGGTAACCTCCTACTCAGGACCTTGTAAAAGCCATCAGCTGTGTTCAGATAAGTATTTTTTCCTCTCTCATATTCACCAAACACTTGTTATGCACATAGACAGTTGATTTGCCCATAATTTATTAATCTGGACAACACTCACATATTTCAGGTATTCCAAAATAAGTCTTTTCTATGTGATATGGGTAAAACAGGTAGCAGAGATCAATGGCCTTCAATCCACAATTGCCATATGTAATATACACCACACATGGAACATTTAGTGTCCTTTTACTCCCTCTTGTAAGTTGCAAGGATGAGTGCTCAGGGCTGTTGAAATGTCAGATATTTTTCATTCATTTTTAACTGTCTGTAGTGCATAATTCTGTCTCTTTGTGCATCTATTAGCACAGCCTCCAACTGAGAAAATGCCTTGTTACTAGAATTCTATCACTTGCTAGATACAGATATCTTGCATTGAGATAATGGGCTAATTTACAGAGGGGAGCTACTAATCTTTAAAAATTCATCCTTCAAAATATATCAAGTTTTTTGGCAGGTGATTGGGCATATTTTCAACATCCAGCTGCACCAAAGGGATTTTCCCCCTTGAGCCAGATGAGCCTTTTGGGAGCAGGGCCTGTGCCTTTGGGGCTGCCCAGTGGCTGTGTGGCATGCTGGGCTGGCAGCTTGGTGTGGCCTGGGAGAGCAGTGCCAGCAGTGACCTCTGGCAGCAGTAAAGGCAGCCAAGATCAGCCCTGTGCCACCTCATCTGGGCCCATGGCAGAGTCACAGGCAGAGATCCTGTGGCTGCCAGGCGTGCTGTGCCCAGCCTGGGCTGTGTCCCTGGTGGTGCCCAGAGGAGTGGCCTGTGCAGCGCCCCCAGCCCGGCTGCAGCAAACACACCCAGCTCAGTCACTGCCTCCCCCAAGGGGCTTTTGCCAGCTTGCAGGAGAGATAAAAAGTGAATTTGGTGTCCAGGGCAGCCTGCAGGTCACCTGTTTAGGTCACCCTTAACAAACAGCGTTGACACCAAGCTGGAACAGCGGCAAGTGAATGAAACTTAGCTCTCTCCTATTTGAGCAATGGAATTTATTCCCAGCTGTGACCTCGTGCAAACTCTGTTACCATATATATCACATGGAAAGAATGACCAGAGCCTCTGCCAGCACTGTGGGCAGGAGGTCTCCAGCCAGGTGCTGGGCACTGAGGGGCCAAAGGACCCAAGGTAGTGCTGGGACAGGGAGGAAGGAGGGATGGTCTCTGCTCTCCCACCTGAACCTGGGGATGCTGAACCCAAATGGCACAGGGGCTGTGCAGGGTTTCCCTCCCCTCTCCCTGTGTCTCTGGGGGCAGAAGGGCAGTGCCCCAAGCTTTGCCTCCAGAAAGGGGAGCAGAGCTGGCCCCAGGGCCTCTCTCTGCACTTGGAGGCAGCACAGCACAGTGCACAGTGGTTCTGATCTTCCTTTCACCCCACAACTGAACTCAGCAGCTGCACCTCTGAGGCACAGGTTTGCAACAAGAGGTGCTGTGCTCACTCTGCCAGCATCTCAGGAGGCCTGAGGGGAGGGGGATTCCTGCATGAAAAAAAAATTCTTCCCTTTGAATCCCCTGTGCTGTCAGGGACTACTTATACAGAACCTGCCCATCCTGCACTCTCTTCCCTTCTGGGAAAGTAGTTTACCAGAAACAGTGACTGGCCTCCCTGAGCATACAGGAAGCATCCTGCTAAAAAAAGAAAGCAGATCATATGAACAGAGATAAACTTCCCACAAGGTGTAATTTTTGCCCATTTGTTACTTTTAAATGCAAATGCACCATGGCACAAAGATAGAGAGAAGCACAAGAGAGCAGGGGAAAACTCTTTGAGCTCTTGGGACCTGTCTGCTTTGCATTCAGCTGTCCTGAGCCTGGAGAGACATTTGTGCTAAAGGTTATTTGAAAGTAGCTCAAAGGGGAGGCTTATTCTTACTGAGGATTTTTGTTAATCAGCTGTGACGCCCCTCAAACCATTCACCTCTGAAATAAGTCTGTGTTTTTCCTGTGGTCACAGTGGAGAAGGAAAACCTGCTTTGGCCCAAGGGTGGGTTCTGGTAAATAGCAGAGGCTAAAAGCCAAGCCCAAGGTGCAGGCACAGCAGTGCAGCCCCAGGGACCCTGCTGGAGCCAGGCAGCCTCCTGGGAACAGGGGACAGGACTTGCAACAAGGGCTGTGGGAAGGGATTCCCTGGACCAAGCCTGCTTTTTTTGGTGTTGCACTGCAACAACATGAAAAGAGTGAGAAGGGTTTTTTTACTGATTAAGTACTTATTCATTTGGACCATATGACATTTTCTGGAGGCTTCAGCAAACCTGAACCAGCATAATAAAATGTCCACCATAAAGAAATCATCCTGTGAAGCAAACTCCTTTTATTGTTTTAGGATGTTGATTTAAATATTATTTCATAGCCCTACTGTAGTGATCATTTCCTGGGTTTCCCCACCCTCATCCACACTGAGATGCCAGAAAGAAGGAGAGTGTAGCTTTTTTTTTTTTTTTGCTTTCCCAGCTGTAAGCCAGAAAGCCTGTAATTCCATTAGCTCTCTGGATTTGGGGGGGGGGCGCAATGTGCTCTCTCCTCATCCCTCCAGTTACCCAGTTACCCTGGAGCTGTAAGTGCATCTCCATGGATGTCCTTGCATGCAATGATTTTAAAGCACTTCGCAGTGGGAGACGCCAACAGCATCAGATGAAATAGAGAGGAATAGCTTTACACAGGAGGAGAAACAAAGAGAAAAATGTCAAACAACCTGCAGAGAACTTGCTGCTGGCAAGAAGGTTCAGCTCAGCCTCCTGTCCTGTGGGCATCCCCAGGGGTACAGATGGCCCCCCTGCTGCCCTGGCATGAGGCAGCACACAGAACTTGTGCTGGATCTAATGACTCATCTGCAGCCTTGCTAAGCAGAACCCATTATCTGTGAGGATGCAGTTGATGGCTTCCTGCTATACACTACAGGTGCAGAAATGTAAGAGACTACCAACAAATTGCAGCTGTGGTAGCGCAAATTTCTGTGGTGTGTTATGGCTTGGTGAGCGAGGCTTTCCATTTCTGTGGGTGTTTCAGTCTTGTTTCAAGGTGGGGCTGGGTGCTACTGCAAATTTCACTTCCTTGCCATCCTCTTGCATCTGATTGTGTCAAAGCTGGCCAGAGAAAGTAGAATTGCAGCTGAGATACAGCTGAGCAAGATTAAACTGCTCTTTTTGTTTGCTCTGTTTATCTTTTCCCTCACCAGTGCACTTCCCTGCATTCCTCTGGTCCACTTTAGAACAAATAAGCCTTTTGAAATGATTCTTCTAGCACACAGAGAAACCACCTCAGGCAGTCATCAAAAAGCCAGGCACAATTTAAGTGAGGCATTCTGGCAAGAAAGAACAAAGGTGAAGCTTTTTGCCCTGAAAAAGTGTGAAGCTGACTGTTGCAGTGTGATGCAGAGGAGATTTTGTTTAGAAACACACACAAATATGGTCATGAAAAATATCACAGAGGACATTCATAATTCTACTGGCAGCACATTCTTGATAATGATGGTTTGAAGCTTAAATTGGACAAGAATAACGTGTGATTATTTATCTACTGCTTTTCTCTCTATCCATTGGCTTCATAAAACATTGACTTCATCACTCTTCTTGGTATCAGTTCCCCTCTCCATAGTGTGGCCCTTCCACTTGCCCCATGTTCTGGCCCTTCAAAAGATTCCATAAGAAGTTCTGTAGGTTTCTCATATTTAAAGATGAATATTGATTGCATAAAAATACATAGGTACTTAAGAGTTGAGCTGGGAAAATATGCTTCTAAGGTATCATTATTTTGCCATGAATAGGATGCTGCAGAGACTTCCATATGAATGTTTGATTTAGCACAGCATGTGTGGAAAATGAGCAATGTGCAAGCACATCAGCACAGGGCAGAAAGCAGACAATGTTTGCATGCATTGATCTGTCTGATGATTTGATAAATCTGTAGGTTCTGCCTTTAAAATAGCAGAGAAGAGGTTTAGAGGCTAAAATTTGAAGATGCTAGTCTTTCCCTTAGTGAGATTTCTGTTCTCATTAACTCAGGGTTCATAGTTTCCTGTGGTGGAAAAGTTTCCAGTTTGATGACGGCAATGGCCAGAGTGGGTGCCAGGCCAGGAAGGCAGGTGACAGCAGTGGGGAGCCAGCTCCAGTCACACTGGGAGCTGCCACCAGTGGGGTACAAAGCTGCCACCACCTGGGGTACAAAGCTGCCACCACCTGGGGTACAAAGATCCCATGAGGAAATGATCCCCCTGTGTGCTGGAACCTGAGTGGAAGTAAGTGTAGGGAAAACAAACAGCTTTGGTCATGCCAGGCTTAGTTGGGACTGCTTCCCCTTTCAACAGCTATTCAAATGCCAATCTATTTTTAACATTCCAAATATTTTTACAGCACAGTTTTGGCATGCATTTTCGTACCATAGTTTGGGAGGGCTAAGCTGAGGTTTTGCTTTTACTTTTTAGAATGAAACCAGAGGTATAATGCAGCACCCTCTTCAGCCAAGAGCCTGCCAATGAATGTGATTTACCTTGTAGTGGGATAGAGTATAAATCAGAATCTAACACCTGAAATACAGTGAGCAACACCTTCCCTGAGTGTGAACGAGCAGAGCTGGGGTGTCAGTGGAGCCTGACTGATTTATATCTGTGGGAGTCTGGCCCTTTGCCTGCACAACTCCTATTGGCCATGGCTGGCAGGTTCCAAAACAGCCTCCTGTTCTGCTTCTGGATGGAGACTTTCCTCTGGCTGCCATGTGGGGCTCAGAGGATATGTCTTGTAGAATCAGATATATCTGATTCTACAAGAATTCCATCAAGGGAATGCCTTCTTCTGGTGCCTAACCCTGATCCTAGAAGGTGATCTTGGCATTAAAAACCACCTGCAGGTGATCTTGGCATCAAAAATCACCTGTCTCTGCTGGTATGTACAGGGACAGACCCTCAGTGTGGTTCCCTACATTTAACCCCTGCTCTGTTTAGTGAGTCAAGCTTTAATGTTGAAATGTTCACTGTGCCAGAGGTCCTTGGAAAACAAATTCCTTCAAGCATTGCTGCAGAGCCTGCCTGGAAGCTCAGGCAATGGAGGCTTCTCAAGGATTCAGGCACTCCTGAGGGTGAGTGGGAAGGTGGGAAACAAAAGTTCTGATTTCTGATTTTGTCACGTCCTGCCCACATTGCAGTGGCTGATGCTCCACTGCTCTGCTCAGTGCCAGAGCTCCCATTTTGTTGTTTTATTTTGATTAGTTCACCAGGGTATAACGTGAAGCAGGCGTGATTTGGGTTGTGAGCTGTCAGCAAGCTGTCAGTCAGCTGCCATGGATGTGCTGGGCCTTGGTCTCTGTCAGCTGATCCTGGAGGAGAAATTGAAATAGTTTATTGGGGTGGTATCACTGCACCCTGACCCAGACCACAAGGCTCTGTTCGGGTGTTGACAACAACAATGAACCACAGTGAACTGATGGTAAACCCTTTCACCTGGTCAGAATGAGATTGAATTAATCTTGCTGTGGGAGGGGGGGCTCACAGCACCCGAGTGTGGCTGAGCAATGCAAAACCTCAGGTGTCAGAGAGGGAAAGAGCTTTTCTGCCGAGGATAAATCATCAGCAGGGTTATAGCCTGCTTGGTAAATAGGCTGAGAAGCTGAAGCAAAGCTAAAATACCACTATACAACCAGAGGTGTTCAGGAAACCACTGTGTGCTTCAGCTTTGTAAAATTGAATAGCTGCCCTGTTTCGACCCAGACGTGGTTAATCTTCAGCTGCAGATGAGACACTTTGTTTATAGCAGGCAAAGGCAGCCTGCAAGGGGCTTCAGTTAGATGCAGAAACCCCATTGTCAACAAGAATAATCCTTGATTACTAAGGGCTGAAGTCCTTGCCAGGAAGAACACGTCTCCAAGTTTATACCCTTATGATCAGAAGGATAATCTATCAATAATCCATTTTTTTTTTAAGGAAGAAGAACTGGAAAAGCTGTTTGTGAGCGGCTGAGACTGCATTTTGTTGGTTGCCAGTGCTGAAAGGATGTATTATCACAGTCCTGGGCACTTAATCATTGAGTGGAGTACACTAAAATAGCCAGGAAAGTTGCAGGCTGTGCTGAATGGGTTGAAAGGTTGTGGGAACATGTTCTGGCACACCCTTGTGCTGTGGTGAGATACACAACGAGGGGGCAGGGGAGAGAGCATTTCAGCAGGCCTGAGCAAAGGGGAATATACTCTTGTTTCCATATAAACCCTCTTCTCTCTTTCACTCCGCATCATTTTGCTTCCTGGAGCAGAAATAATTTCCATTAGTCATTCAGGGTAACACGTTTCTAATGCATACAATGTGGAAATGTCTCAGCAGCAAATCTGTGGTCCAGTTCAAATGCTGGGAAAAAGCTTTAGTATATTACACAATAAAATATTTGTAAGCACAGATGACTTGAATTTAAGAGAAGCTTTGGTCATCTGGAAAATAAACCAACACAAAATTACAACATGACAATAAATGAGCCAAGTGGGGAACCTGCCTGTGACTCTTAAAAAACCACCACCATTGCAAGAAAAACCCAAGGCCATTGTTGGAGCAGCAGGTACCCCAAGGAAAATAGGATACAGAAACATGTGGTTGGCTGCCTGTGGTATATATTAAGAAACAGCCCATAAAGCCCAGTCATTGTGCCACAGTTAATATCAAGTTAGCTGCCTTGCTGCCAGACCAGCCAAGGCATGAATACTAATGCTGCCCTCAGCTGCCACAGAAATTGTCTCTTTGCATACGATGAGCGAAGACCTTTTGTCCTTAACTTGCTTGTGCCAGGACTAAGCCAGGAGCTCCAGCTGCATCTGCAATCAGGCAGGCTCTGCTTAGCAGCCCTGAACTCTCAGCATTGTATTTAAAACTCACTCTCCTCCGCCTCCCGGGGAGAAAATGAAAAGGAAGGCTGCACGCACGCCCTGTGCTCAGGGTGGCCCAAGGTGGTGTCCCTGCTGGGTGCACAGCAAGCCCAGCAAAGCACGGCCAGAACAGCTTTTTGAGCACTTCAGCTGTGTGAGCACAGCAGGGACCCAGCGAGGCCCTGTGGGGCCGCAGCAGAGACAGGAGCTGGTGGGGGCTGCGGGCAGGGCTGTGCTGGCAGGGCTGGAGGTGCAGGGATGCAGGCACAGACCACAGATCCTCTGGGGCCATGGATGTGCCCCCTATGGGAACATCCCTGATTCCATGGGGCTGCAGGGAAACAGAGCAGCACGGCTTTGTGCAGACCCTCTGGGGCCAACGGTGTGAACCCCTACAGGAATATCCCCAGTTCCATGGGGCTGCAGGGAAACAGAGCAGCATGGCTTTGTACAAATCCACAGGCGAGTGGAATTCCTTCCCGCCGGGCACAGGGGTGAGCAGGGCTCTGCCCCAGTAAGCAGGACTAGCAGAGGGGTCCCTTCAGCCCTGGATGGGCAGAAGCACACTGACAGCCAAACCATAGGCTGTGTGACTCAAAACTAGAGCCCTTCTCTGTGTCATGCTTTCTACCTGCTGTGGCTGGAAGTGCTGAGATAAGGAAGTTTAGAAATTAATTTTCATGAAGAATTTTTTTCCTGCTGCCTTTATGTTTGAGAATATCCTTGCTTTTATGTTATACCGCTCCCCCAGCAGTCTCACATGACTTTCTTGAAGATTCACCTCCACAGTGGAGTTACTGTGGGGCTGTTTGAATAGCTGTTTTTTCAGAACACCTGTTTCTGAACAACCCAGTGCAAAACCAGGCTTATTCTGAAAGGAGAAAACCTTATTCAGATTAATCACAATACTGTGTCAAAACTGACTTCTTTTCAGGAGTTGATGAGGTTAAATCAGAACAGGTGGAAGAAGAGTGTCCACAAAGAGAAGGAACAGCCTACAAATTCACACTCTCTCTTATTCAGAATGAAGTGGCAAGCATGGACAACTGTCCCATTGCACACAGTTAAAAAATAGGAGTATATAGGTGTGAATCTGATACAAAGGTGCAACATGAGCCTCCTAAGCCCTACTTTTTCTTCTAACCATGTAACAACTGGATGAATATTAGTTTCTCCAGTCACTTGCCTGTCTTACGCAATGAACTTTGCTCTTTCACACTTAATGGTGACTGTTTCCCCCCTACTTACTTGTGCAAACATCAGCTTTGTCTTTATCACTCTTCCAGTCCTGCTTCTTCAAACAGCTGGATGTGTACAAACAGCCAATTCCTCATGATGCAACACTTCCAATTTTCACATAATTGCCTTGCTGTCAGCTACCTGCAGCAAACCAGTCCATTCAAGCAAACAAGGATTCACTGCAGTTATGTCAGTCACAGGCTGTTTTCAAGAATCCAAGGGATCTCTTGATCTCAGTATACAAACTATCACTTCTCTGTCAGTGAATCCATGAAAAGCAACAGAACAAAAATAATGGTGACACTGAATAATTCAGTAATACACTCTGACAATATCTGCTAAACTCCTGTCAACACAGCCTACCTTGCTGTTGCTGGAGCTGGCTTTACAGTCACACAGACTGTAAAGCAGTCTGGTTTTTGGATACTTAACACCTTTGGCAAAACAGGAATAGGAGAATAAACTGGTATTTTTATCATAGTGATGTTACAACTAGAGGGATAAAACCCCAACCAAAACAGGTTTGTCACAGTTATAGGCACGTGGATGTAAGAATGATCAGCTCTCCTAGGTCAGCCTTGTCTTTGCTGCTTGGGTTTGTGCCCATCTCCTCCTCTGCCACACTCACAATACAAGTGAGAACACTTATGAGGCAACCAGGGAGTTACATAATTTATGACCCAAACAAAAAAATCCAAGGATGGCACAGAAGTGGGTGGTTGAAGATGCTTTGCCAAAGGATTCAGTCATTCTTCAGACAAGAGAAGTAAACCATAAATCTGAGTGAAGACAAGACAGAGGTGTTAATGTAAGTGGAGCTACGACTGTGGCTCTTTAATGTGCAGGAATGAAGCACTTCCTTGGCTCTTCTGGGTTTTGTATGTAGAATCTCTTTAGCTCACGAAAGAGGAGAATCAGAGGTGGTTGTCTTATGTTTGGGCTTTCTACAAATTGGATAGAAGATCTAATGTAGTATAAATATCTGCAACCCAGACTAAAAAGTGAGTAACCTGAGCTAACAGGCAAAAGACAAAGCTGAACAAATTCAATAAATCAGTCTTTTCACAATATCCAAACTCTAGAACAATTTATGTACAACTGTAATGGACCTGTAATCATGCAAAGCATTTAAATCAAGATTGAACAACTTCAAAAATAAGAACTGTTATAGATCCAGCAGTTAAAAATACTATATTGAAAAATTAAGATAAAGTATTCAGACTTCATTATACATAATGCTTTCTGATTTTTGAGTCTTTGTCTAGCTGCACAAGACTGGAGTAATGTGTCTTCCTGCTGTACTTTTAGTCCCTGGAATTTTTCCATAATGCACCAATTAAGATGGAAAGCTAGTTATTCTGATTAGAAAAATATGTAATTCAGACCTTAAGACTTAAAATTTAAAGGTTATCTTTGATTGCAATTTTGCTTTTTCTCTTCTGGGTTCATGCTGTCCTCATATCAGCAATGCATTAATGTATAAAACTACTGACATGAAATGTTTGAGTCATTTCAGAAGAAATTACATATGGACTCTTTCATGTTTGCTTTCCCTTCACCCACGCTTTGCATTGTATTTGGCATTTTGTGGAGTGCAGCAGAAGAGCAGTTTGTTATGGGTAAAGCTGCTCTTTGAAGGACAACACATGGACACTGTACAGTAGCACAATGTATTTTATTTCTTGTAGTCTGGGCAATACATAAATCAGAGAGGGAAAAAGCAAACCATTGGGTTCTGAGTTCTGTGAAGAGAAACAGAGTGATAATTTCCACTTGGAAAACTGTTAAGTCAGCTTCAGGAGAGAAAGAATGAAATGTGATTGTAGGGGACCTGAAGATGAACACCATTTCCCATTTACTGGAAAATAAATATTGGTGATGGAAAACGTTTAATATTTGACCTTGAGGAGCCTCTTCAGAAGAATTACACCTAAACCCCAGAATGCTCAGCTACCAAATGCTTTTGGCAAATCCCTGGCTGAAAAACATCTATTTCTAAACAAAACTTTTTAAGAAATGACATACCACATGCAGAAAGCAACTGGAACATTTTTCAATGCCATGATGGTGCGTTTCTCTACCACCTCAGTAGTCAGGTTACAAGGTGGACACTCCAAGGTAAGATGGACCATACTGGAGATTCCAGCCATGCTCAGTGGCTGCAGAAACAACCATGCCAGAGGAAGACCCAAGCACTCCCTGACCAACAAGAAGCTGAACTCTACTAGAAGCCGACTCCACACATCAAGAGGTAGTTTGACAGCACAGTCCCCTTGGTGGCAATGTTGTCCCCTCACGCTCACATCTGTCCCCTCCCTGGTTTTGGTCCATAACTATCTGCTGAGGCAGGGAACTGAGGGAATTAAATTTTAGGTTTTCTTGGCAGTTAGCTTCCCCAGGGGACTCTTAAGTGAGTGCTGTTTCCAGCAGAAATGTTTGCCCAGGCTTGCTGACCATGCATCTGTGCAGATCCTGGGAGTGCCGGCTCAGTTTTGCCCAGCAGGGCTGGTTAGCCCTAGTTGCTGTCAAGTTGCCCTAAATCCAAACTGGTTGGGTGCTCAGAGCTGAGCAGGAGAGGCACAACTTCCAAGAGAGCAGCAGCAACAGCTGATGGATATAGCACCGTCAGGAACTGCTGTGGTCAGTCCCAAATCCCACTTGGCAGTCAGAGGGTAAACACTGAGGACAGAGACAGGACATCAGGAATGACTATCATCTGCCTGGAAAAACCTGGAGGATACATAAGGTGGGATCTACATACATATATAGGATTTGGGAGTAACATCTGAAAAGGTTTAATTGGATTATAAAACATGGAGGTCAGAGTTTCTGTAAATCCTTTAGAAGGAAAGAAAACTCGGAGGTATAGCTTGCTGACATATGATTTGTATCAGCAATTTTTCCATGCTTTTGCAATTTTGATTTTATCACAGATAAGGTCAAGGCAGTTGGACATATCATCCAGTTCATTCTCCTGGACTCTGAACCTGGTTGACACCACCTTCAGATGAAGAAATAAACGCCTGGTGGTCCATAAAACAAAACAAGTCATTCCACTAAACAAGTATCTTCTATAAAAGAAGAAAATCTCACATGCCCATGGAATATTATTCATCCAAGTGATAAGCCATCACTATATATCCTCTCTAGGTAGACATTTATAAGATACAGGACATAGTGGTTTGGCTGCAGAACATTTCTGGAAGAGTAAAATACTATGAAAGAGTGGAGAAACACAAAATCCTATTGTTGATGTGTCTGATAACTCTCATGTACTTCAATAGGGTTCATATCTCTTTACTCTGCAACATTTTTTACAAACTGCATGGAGGAATCCTGCATGAAAGTCTGGTTGAAACAAGGCACATTGTACCCCACAAAGTTGCTATAATAATTGAAATTAAGACAGAATTAAATCCCAAAACTACTAATTTTAGTTTATGTTTCTACTACTTCCATCTACTTCAATATCCAGAGGTAGGTTAAAATTGAACTAGCAGATTTTTTTATATTCCTGTTTTGCCTAAGATACTAGATCTATTCGGGTAGTCACTTTTTAAAAATCCTTTTTTTTAAAGAAGAACTATAAAAAATGCCTGAAGCATTCATAGGATGATGGCCTGTAATTCAGGAAACAAGAGAAAGCTGTTCTGGCCCCTATTTGTACACAAGAGCTCATGCTAAAAGATGCAACGTGATAGTAACTACTTTTGTTTTTTTAAAAAAAGCACATTACACATTTCCTTTTGCTTCATAGCTGTAGCATACCTTTTGTAAAAGCCATTTTCTCTCAAGTAATTTATTTCCTTGCAAAATACAATCTACCACATAAAATACAAACCAGCTTGTTTCCTTTTAATCCCTTTCAGCTACCATACTTTCCAGTGTTATTGAAAAGTAGAGGTTAAAATTTAAGATAGAAAACATAAGTTAGTGGAATCATATCCCCTTCATATACCTCAATTCTTCTGCAGTGGAAAAAACATAAGGATTCAAAGGGTTTGATTGGTTTTGAAGTTCATGGGAATGATTGCACTAGAAAACAGAGTAAATGTTACAAGATAAGATAGAGGTCTTCTGCTAAAAGATCCTAGGGAAAGCATGGCTGAGGAATTAAGTGTCATTAGCCAGTGATCTCATTTCAGTGACTTTGTTCTATCAGCACTGGGGACAACTTACAGTGGCAAAGCCTTTTAATATTAACATGTAAATGCTCTCAAGTGCTTTCTAAAATGTCAGTTTTCTCTCCCATAATTTACAAGGTATTATTTTGTAACTACTGTATTATAAAACTGTTATGAAGATTAAATTATAAGCAGTTACTAATGCCTTTGCTACAGGCTGAACCTGTAAGAACTGACTGGCAATGGGCTGTTAAGGGATGCCTGTTTAGGATAGATCAAACTAATTTTGTGAACACACCTTGCCAGTATTTTATTTCAGTAAAGTGGTAAGCTTTTGGTCTTAGGAGCTGTAGTGCTGATGGTTCAAGAGGCAGCTAAGTAGGTAAATACAGCAGTTTCCAGGGTGGGAGAAGAAGGGGGATATAAGGGGAGTACAGGCATTATGTACTTGATTAAAACTTTGTCTCTTCTTACACCATAGTCACCATTAAATGGATGTGGGCTATTTAAAACGTTTTTAGATTTAATTAACACATAGCTAACTTCCTTGCTGGAAGCAGGCAGTCATTGCAGTACTAGAGGAATAACTGTAGAAATGCCATTCAGCATGAAGAGGCTCAGGTGTACCTCCAGCAAATTTTTGTACATACATTCCAACAGTTACTTTTCAGGAGAGTGTAATGATTTACACACTACTCTAAAGTAGTGGCAGTTTGAACAGCAGATTAGTAACATGAACTGACAAGCTGTATGTGCCTGCCAACAATACACAGCAGAGCTGTGTCTGTCTTTGGACTAGAACAGTTGCCACGTAAAAAATACTTTGTTTATAAAAAAATACATACCCTAAGTCAGAAACAGACCATGAGTAAGTATTGTTTTTACACAGCCCACTTCAACTGATAAAAACTTTAAAAATGGGAAGACTAAAACCTCAAGTCTGTGAAGGTCTGACAACAAATTGTGTAATCCTGGTGCATTGTTGTTGGCATTGGTAAGTCTGGTTGTGACAGCCTGGTGTCAGCATCCCTCAGGTGCAAGCGCCGCACGCTGCTTCAGTCATTCTGTGGCTTTCTGTGGAAGTATGTGCAGATCTTCCTCATGGAAACTGAAGTGGCTGCAGCCTAGCAGGAAATAAAACCAAAATTAGCCTGAAACACTTTTAGGTGAACAGCTCATATGCTGCAGGAGTATCAAAAGCATCCCCTCCACCATTGCTCCAATTTGCTCGGCTTCCCAACTAGAGAGTAAATGAAAGGTTCTTTACTACAATGTGTCTCACAGGGAAGAGGCCTCCTATCTACAGGAAACCCTGTCTAAATCCTGGGGTCGTCCCACTGCCATGAGAAATGCACTCCAGCTGCAGTTTCAGCTTCCCCACAGCAAGTAAGAGAGCTGCAGATTTCCAAGATACAGCAAATTCAATGAATGCTGTTGGGTATTCCTGGCATCTCCTCAGGCTATGAGAACAACACAGGAGCATCCCAAAATCTGAATCAGGGCATACTGGGCAGGAAAGGTAATTGTTCTACAGTAATCTCTCTCCAGGGCAAATCCCTCTGTCTTGTGTTTAAACATGTACAGCATAAAGCACAAGTAGTCACAAGCAGTTGTAGGTTTCCTATAGCCAAGGTTTCTTGGTACAACCCAACATGAGGAGTTCAGCTGCTATGAATAACTTCAGGACTGGTGCTTTGCCCAGGTTGTATCTGATTAAAGTGGAATTTCATCCCTTGGAAGGAATGAAATCAGGTAAGAAATGAGATAAGCCTCAATGATGGCAACAACTTCAGCATCAGATATCCAAGAGTACAACTAAAATTTGATAACTGAAAATTTACCTAACATTTACTGAAATGAGACTCAGACAAAGACACTGAAGGACTTGGGAGTCCAGGGACAAGTCAAGTTTGGTTTGTTTGAGAAAATGTAATTGTAATTTCGTAGTTAGGCCATCATGCCAACATTTTTAGCTGCTTTATAAGCTTAACTTTAATTTCAGGTCCTAGGATGAGCTCTGTCCCAGCCTTCCTGTACACCAAAAGTAGGATGATGTAGGTGAAATCCTGCCCTCTCACTCTTACATACTTCTTGTTTTCTTCTAGTTTTCCACAGAAGGAACTGAAGGCATTATTTAATGCCCCACAGTTTTAACATGGGTAACAAATTCTTTTGCTACCTGAGCTGGAAGAGAATTTAGCTCATTCTTCCAGTGTTTAAGTGGCTTTCCAGTAACATAAACAGGCAGATGTGATGGTGATCGCATTAACAGGAGATCTGCCAAGAAAGCTGTTGGCATTATTGCGCCTCTCAGAGTAGAGCTGTATTTAAGATGGCTACATCCTTCTAACATCCAGCTGGGTGCTGCAAGGATCTCTGAGCTCCTGTGTGCCTTAAGTCCCTTGAAAATGAAGGACACATCATAAAAATTCTGCTCCTGCATGGAGAGGATTAGCAGATAACAGCATTAATGTATCCAGCTTATTAGGCCAGAAATCATCCCTTTTGTCCATAGTCACAGGGATCAGATAATTCTCTGTGTCTGAGCAGGAGGGAACAAACAAAGGAAGAGTGGCAGCTAGGAAGAACTTATTTCATGAGGATGTTGTTGGCTGCCCTACTTACAGTTTTTGGTGAAGAGGCCACTGCCCCAGACTCGTGTCTCTTGGCACCAGGGCTGCAGGATGACAGGGGGCTGCTGGACGTGCTCTGGCTGCCAGCTCTGCCAGTCCGTAGCTTCTCTCCCAGAGCAGACAACCAATTTTTTCTTTCAGGAGAACTGTTCTCTTTATCTACTACCTCAGTGTCTTTCCCACGAGGAGATCTGAAAAGATGGGGGGAACTTTCAATGCCTGATGGATTAATATGGCTTCCAGAAAGGGAAGGCTCTTTTGGGCTGTGGCTGGAGCCTTCATGGTGATTACAGAAGTCAGCCAGGCTGAGAGAGTCTTCATCAGAAGCCTTTTGGTCTGGAACCAAGTGACATAAATTCAGCTTGGATTTCTTAGCTGCATGGTCCAGCTCAGTCACACAGCTACAGCCCTGCAGACACTTCTGCCCTGCATCAGCCTCCTTGCTGCAGTCAAGCCTTCTCTTGGCACGCTTTTCAAACTGTGAGTGTGGCACTTGAGGAGGGCAAGCAGCTTCCAGGAGGCCCTGGGTGACTTGGGTGACTTCTGCCAGGGCTTTTCTAGGAGAAGGAGCCTTTTTCTCCACTTCTGGAGGAGAAGAGCAGGGAGTCCTTGTAACCCAGTGTTTGATGGACATCCTGGAGGAAGGGATCGGTCTGGGGGACGCAGAGGGGCTGGCTGCAGGTGCCTGGGCTGGGGTGAAGGCTGTGGCGCCCGGGGTGCTGGGAGCAGCAGTGGGAGTGCAGGAGGGCAGCGGGAGGTCTCCGCACTGCGTGGGAGCGCAGGCAGCCGGCCGGGGGGAGGAAATGCACGCACTGCCCACTGTCAGGGCCTTGGCAGGAGTGCTCTGTGGGCTGGCTGCTGGCCCTGGGAGGGGAGAAAGAAGTAGGCTGATGAGGAACACAGAACAACAAATTAAGGACAGTCATTTTAAAAACACCTCTTCCAACCAGGAGATGAATCAGTGCTGACCCTGTGGGTCAGATATACCCTTTTGAACTAAGAAGTTGTATAAATCCCTCTGATTTTGGTTAAACTGCTACAAGTCCTTTACAAAATCCTGTATCACACTGATAAAGCATAATGCAGTGTATTTGTGTAATGTCTGACATCTATCCCTTTGGTAGTGAGAGTTCTTACATGAGCTACAGCCAAGAAGAACAGACAAAACAAATCTTGAATCTTCCAAGGGTATCTAGCCTTGCTGGAGCTTTGGATTTTGCTTTTCCAGACAACTGCCTGGCAGAAAGGCTGGTCCCCACCTGCCCTGCATCCTTAACAGCTCCGTAAGTGAGCTGATGGACAAAGGTACTGCAAGCAGGTCCCATGGCTAATTACAGTATCAAGGAAGCCTTACACTGTGATGCCCTAGCATTTAAATAATGCTCCAAGTGTTACTGGCTGCAGATTTAAAAGATTTTTTTTTTTAGTGAAGAACATTCTTTCATTGTCTTGTCTTTTTGATGGCGGACTTTCTGCAGTGTTGTATTAGAAGGGAGCCAGTAGCCATTTACCACACTCAGGGAAGCTTGAGAAATTCTTCACCTGCTGAACAAGGACTTAATTCCAAAAGAAATAAAATCTCTCAACAGATGATTCCCAAGCAGGTATTTCACAGTGGCTTCTGAGCTCACTAGCCAAGATATAAATGTCCCTGCTTGTAAAAGAGAAATTTTGAACACTCAGAAAACACCAGTCATAGGTAGGGACATAAGGACCTCACTAACAACAGCGGGAATCATACACAGCAAGGATCTCGGTCTGCAGCAATATTAGAGAGTGTTATTTTAATTTTTTCAAATCTCCAGCCCCCTTCCACAGGGAACACATTAGTAGGTTTGTAAGATGCCTGCTTTCATATGGCATTCACATTCTCTGAAAAAATTCCTTCATCCAGGACTTTTCTCCTGGGAAGCTGAGAAGCCTCAGAGAAATCTTATCTCATTTGCTTCTCCTCTGTTTTACTCATGTGGAATGTGTTTGGAGATTGTTTACGCACAGGTGATTGTTTCATTGCATTCTGGTGTGAGTTTTGATTCTTTGGCCAGTCAGGGCCAAGCTGTGTCACAACTCTGGAGAGAGTTACGAGTTTTCATTATTATCCTTTTAGCATTTAGCAAGTATCCTTCCTGTATTCTTTAGTACAGTTAGTATAGAATTCTTTAATATAATATAGTACAATAAAGTAATAAATTAGCATTCTGAAAACATGGAGTCAGATTCTTCATTCCTGCCTTCGTTGGGACATTCCCAGCAAATCCAATACTTTCTCATTCTCCTAACTCACAGTGATGCAATTAAATGGAGTAGTGCCTTAAGTTCCCCTGTGCACTTCCACTGCTGGGCACAAGAGCACTAAAATTTTTGTGTATACCGGGGCTCTAATCCCAGCTGCCCACTCTAGAGCACTAGCACTGCACTATAAAGCACTTCATTAGAACAATGAGAAGTCTAGTGTGAACAACCTGCCAGGTTCTTTACAGTGGGCAGTCTCACAAACAACATGTTGAGTGAGCACCCACAGGCCTGGTTATGTACCATCCTAAAACTCTTCTGACCCTTTCACTGTATTATCTAACCAGTATCCAAAATACAAGTACTGCTGCATCAGAGCAAAACTGAATAGGACCCCACATTAAAGGATCCCACTATCCATAACTTCAACACAAAAAACAGAGTTAAAGGCTCCTTTCCTGATAAAATTTGCTACTTCATAACAACTTGCCTCTATCTGGGCTATGCAAATATAACTGCCAAGATTTCTTCTCCTAATCTTTGGTTTAATGAGCACTTACAAGACAATAATAACTCAGCTGGGAAATTAGTTGCACTCAAAAATCTAAGCTCCTGGGGGGAAGAAAACAGCAAGCTCAGCAACTCTTGATCCATAATGATTACTACAAATTCATTCAGCAGAAATATCATGACTAGCTGGGTATGAGCACTTTGAATCCCAAACTGGTCTGAAAGTTATGCTGTGGACATGCTGGATGATGGTAAAAGAGTTATCCTGGGAGTAGGATGAGTGTCATGGTAAGAAGCAAACACAAATTTGAGGTAAAGAATATGAAGATCAGGCATTTTTTTTCCTAAGACTGCATGCATTATTCAGGTTTCTACCAAGCTAGTTTGAAGCTGTTTCCATTTATGCTGCCACTGCACATGGTAGAATACTGCAAATACCTGCAGTCAACCTGCATCACACCAAAGCAGGTTATTTTGGATGTTTCCTACCTTCTCTGCCACAAATCTTCTAGAGTGGTATTATCAATCTCCAGATTTAAGACTCACAAACTGTCCATGCACAGGCCTGCTCTAGAAATTTGGCTACACAAAACCACAGAGAAAGTAGTACAATTTACAGAAACCACAAAAGTAATTGCCAAAGAGGAAACTCTGGTTGCTACACTTGATGAAATAGGTCAACAATCAATACACAACCTCAATCTCTGAATTTGTTCGTCAGAAATGGGTGGGGAACTACCTAGATTCATCTCAGCAGGTCTGAAATAGTCCTCTGCTTGCCAGCTCTGAATTAGTCTCTGCAGATAACTCCTATATTCTACCAGCACGTGTTTTGTGTTCAGGAGCCAAGGTCAGCAGGAAGCCTGCTCTTGTGTTTGCAGTGTCTGTGTACTTCCTCTTCCCTCCTGTGTTACTTTCATGCAGCAAGAGCAAGGAGAAATAAGTAATTTTTTCTGGTATTATTGCCAAAGCTGACTTGTAAAGTCTTAGTGTATAAGATCCTTTAGATCTCATGTTTTTGGTCTAAACCTATGCTTACTTCTATTTTTTCACTAGGACACAAAGATATTTTTGAGCCCTCTCTGAGGAGGCTCAAAATACAAAACAATTACCAGCTATGTAGTGGTCCTGGCACTCTCTCTCCCATTGTCCTGCAAACTTCCTGCTAGACTTGTTACTCACTGGCAAAAGGTTAGAGGTAATGTTATCCCATTAGTGGGATTTGGAGACCTTCAGCCTTTATTTGTGCTAGCCAAGATGAAATTCATTTGGAGGGTGGCTCAGAAAGATAGGTGGAATGCAGGAAGTCACAGCAGCAGCTGCTGGGAAGCCATTGTATTCTCAGTTTCAGAGCTACTCTACAGAGAAGCTTATCTTACTTCACTTTGGGGGAAGGGCACCTCCTCCTTTCACTTACTCTACTGCAACAAAATGCAGGTTACAGACAAATCAAAGGTAATATTATGACCAGGTTTCCTTTCTTCTGCTCTAGTCACCTGCTTAGTGACCCCCTTCTCTAGAGAGCCCACATCTGCTTGCTGGCTCAGAGCATGCTGCACAGCTTGTCTGAGTGCCCAGGTTTTGTAGAAAGGTACTGCATTTGTTCACTCATGAATAGATTATTAATTCTGGGACATTACAATCATCACAATTGTCTACATGTTTTTTTGAAGTACTTTCACTACACAGCATTTCATTTGGCTGTATATGGTGAGTAGCACTGACTGAAGCTGAAGAAAGAGAGACAACACTGATAACTGCACCTGAGAAATAACTCTGTGCACAGTTCAGCTATGGGCAGAAGCAAACAGGTCAGAGTTCCAAGGCTCTACATGTGCTGTCAACCCTTTGCTGGGTAAACTACCAAACTAGAAAAGGCACATGATCTTACTGCTCTTGGTTAGTACTTCATAGGAAAATAAAAAAAAAAGTGAGTTGTTGCTCCTTAAGTGACATCTCCTTCAGCTGTTCAATTATCAAACCCTGCCCAAAATCCGCTGAAGATCTGGCTGCCCAGCAAGCTGTGTCAATGAATATCTGCTTTGACAGACTTTGCCATACTTGTGAGCTACTTCAGCCAGCTTGTCCTGTTGATGGCAGAAGTATTTACATGTAGAAGTGCTTGTCTGGCTATATGAGTAATTGCCCAATATGACAAAAACCTCAGAAGGCTAGTAAGACAAGCCAAAGGCTTTTGTTGGTACAGAGAACAGACAAAATTCAGCAGCTGTGTTGCAGAGCAAGGTTCCTCAGCTCAGGGGCCTTACCTGCTCCATGCTGTTCGTCTGGTTTCTTCTGAGTGACCCAGCCCACCAGGTTGGCTTTCCTGGATACTGATTTCTCTTCCCCAGGACAACGTTGTAGGCGCCAAATCCTCACACTGTTGTCATCAGAGCACGTGGCAATCTAAGTATAAAAGTGTGTGTTAGAGTGACCAGGGCATATCCTATGGATCACTGGCTGAGTGAACTGAACAGCTTCATCCAGCACACCACACCACTATGAATGATGGTGAAGCTTGGCTGAAGGGGTACAAGACTGACCATTAAACAATAAAAATAACCCAACTCTATTTCATTACTGCATCAGGCAGCAGTATTTGTTTTCAAGCAGGCAAGGCTGCTGCACCCTTGTCTCTCTGCTCTAGAAATCTCAGCCACCACCAACCATTTGCTTTGCATGGCTATGTAAGACAATGCTCTGCTCAGAGCACAGCACATTTTGGGATTTCCAGCCGTTGGTAGACAAAAGCAGCCACGACCCTTTGTGCACCTGCACCTTAATCTGCCTCCTTTGCTGAGGACATCTTCTGCCTGGGGAGAAACATTTGCAGCACACCAAGAAGGTGACACTGGATGGCTGCTGCCTGAGCTGTGCTATCTCTCCAGAGTCAGATGTCAGCAGCACCTGGCAGAGAACCCAACTCTGCCAGGAACACAGCTCTAGAGTCCTGCTGCAGCATCACATGCTCCAAAAAGATCCCTGGAATCCTGACCAAAGGAGCAGCACCCATCTAACCCACACTTTATGGCTAGCGTCAGGCAGATTAGCTGGCAACTCAGCAGGGAATCAACCAGTAGAAAAAAAAAAAGAAATGCTGTGGTGAAAGTTCACAGCAGTCAGATTGGGGCAAGTGTCTCTACTCTGACTTTTGTCACACCAATGTTGTCCTTACCAAAAGCAACTTTGCTCCTTGTATCACACCAAGCAGCTTCCTGACCTGTGTTAGCTCCATATTTTCCACTTTTCCTCATGCATTGGCATCTGAACAATGGCTGCCTATTTCTTCCCTGTGTCAGTAACAATTTGAAAGGCTGAATTGGTTTGCATTTCCAACACATCATGAACAGGATGCTGGGCTACCTCTAGATCACAGATTTTATGTGAAATGTCAGTTCTCATGTTGTGCATCTTGCACAATGAGAGTAATTCCTGATGTCTCCCTGCAAGACTCCCACCCTCCTACACTGTAATGCTTTTGTGAAGCCCTGGTGCTGCAATGGAAGCTAGGGAAAGAAGCTGACTTCTTTAACATTGTGGGGTGGAAGGAACTCTGGCTGTCCTTAGGACACTGCTCAGGATTTTTCAGGGTTATTTCTAGTTTTGAGCTAGGCCAAACATTTGAGCCAACTTCCTACTCCAGTTGTTTTCCTTTCAGTGACACCTGGTGCATAGCTACTGACCTGATTTCACTGGAGGCTCTTTTTGTCATAAAAGCAGCTCAGATTTTGAAAAGAGGTCACAGTGAAAAGAGTCCATATGTTTCTAAAGGGCATTCAGAACTTCTTGTCACTCTGTACAAGATTAGCAGATGTATCAATGGTCCGAGGGAAAGGAAAATGTGAATATTGCACAACAAAACAAGCCTTTGGCTTATTAAAGCCCTGATTAAATTATTTCATTGTCTTCTCTCTTATAGGTAGTATCAAGCTCTCATCAGGAGAGGTCTTTACTGATTTGCAATTTCTTAGGATTTCTCAATTAGCCAAAATTATTTGGAAATAATAAAAAGGTTCTGATACATTGTGCTAATATGACAAGGGTGGATTACTGTCTCCTAAATGAACATTTTAGAACTGACTGACTAAAAATTTCCTCCCAAAACAACAAATGCTGCTGTCATTTTGAAAAGCAGATGTTGTCACATCACACCTATTGTTTCCCAGTAAAAACCATTTTGCAGAAGACAAACCTTAGTGAAGTCTGAAGGACACCAAGCAATGGAGGTAACTTCCTGAGAGTGACCAAGGAGTACCCGTGGAGGAAGGCTGGGCTCAGAAACCTTAAAAATTCCACAGAAAAACAGGCAAACAGTCAGAAGGCACACAGCCTAATGTACATCTCCAAGAAAAACCCCATATCCCACCTGTGAAGCATATGGATACTTCCCATCTTTCCTGTGTGAAATGCTCTCAGCCTGTGAAGTCCTAAGAAGCAGTTCATGGAAACACTTGTTCAATTCCTGCTCCTCACAGGAATTCTGCCTCCAGAGTTGACAGTCCAAAACATGACACAAACATTTTAAATAGCTCTACCTGTTCCAGGTAAGATGTTGGGAACTCATATTTTTAAGCAGGTTAGGCAAATATATTCTGCTGCTATTTTACCAATGTCCCAATTACAGGTCAATGGTTTATTAAAAAAACGAAACCACTGCCAACAAAATCTCATAGATGAACCTCCACTGGCTTCAGAACTGGCATTTCTGCAACTGCCAAGTGCCTGTTCCTTCTCCAATCAATCAGCTGGACCAGAGACCCTCTTAAGATTCATAGGAAAGTTCTCTCAATAACTCACATCCATTCAACTGATCTCCACTTCTCTCACACTCTTCATAAAAATCTTTCTCCTGTATTGCTACTTATCTTTGACTCCAGCTCCTGTAGGTGACAGACAGAGCTGAAGCCAGCACTAAGTGGCCCAAAGAAGAAAACACACACACATGAACACACACAGTTTTGCTTGCTTTCAGAAGGCAATCCTTTCTGGAGCTGTGAGTCACCATCATTGATGTGACATTATGAGGGAGATTTATCAAGGGGATTTGCATAAATGACTAAGGGAATGAACAGATCCCTGTTTAGGGAATAAACAGGAGATCTTGGTGCAGAGAACACCTTCACTTACAGTTAATAGCAGTCTTGCTATTATACATTCATAGCAGCCAAAACAGTGGTCCAGTGGTCCTCTGATTGCTGGAAGGAAAGGAATTACTCTTTCTAGGACATGGTGGTTTTACACTACAGCAGTGTAAATTAAATGAACTATACTATTCCTGTGAAGTGAAGAGGAGGGCAGAGCTATGGCTGTGCCCATGTGTTTGGCAGAAGACTGTCAGGCAGTCTGCATGGTAAGTCAGGATTAGCCCCAGCACAGGCTGCTTGTTGCGCCAGAATTGACAGGATATTGTTGGGGAAGTGAGGCCTATTGTGGAAAGGTTAAAAAGAGAAACCTAGGAAATGAGACCTTTTTTAGTTACTCTCCTCACTGGAAACAGCTGTTAGATCCATTTTCAAGATGCAGCCTAAAATGGTGTCTATGGCTTTGTGCACCATATGATACAGAAGCACCTCCAGTCCAGGGCTGGGACACACCAAAGCACAACTTGATATGGTTTCCTGGGACTGATCCACATCAAAGGATTGAAAGAACAATGGAAGCACAATCTACAAATGGTATTGTTTTATTACCAGGAAGGTACCTCAGATAGGTACCATCTTTGTGGAGAAAAACCTCTCTGCTCTTCAGCTTGTATAATCTTATGGTCGTTCAAGAGTGAGAGTTCATCAATTGATGAACTTCTAATTTAAACAAAACCAAACCTAACACAACAAAAGAAGTATTTGTTGCCTGGAAGTGACTTGTAGATGAAAATAGACTGAAACAGCATCCTTGTCAGCAGTAACTTCTATCCACAGTGGTTCTCACTCAAATACAAATTTAGCACTGCTGCAAATGTTTCTCAAAGAAATCTTTTAAGTGGAAAAGGTATTGCTCTGCATTTCATTCCTCTCTATATACAGAGAGAGCTCTTCATTTAGGTCCTTATAATATCACCTGTTAACTACTCATGCATCATCTAACCATGGTTTTCTTCACAGCATAGTAAGTCCTCGTGCCATGAAAAGATACATATGTTTCAGAGACAAATCTGTCAACATTTCAATTAAGAAGCCTCTGAATACTACAGATCTTGAAAGAGACAAATGCACTGGAAGTCCCACTTTCTAATATGACTATGGTATTAAAATAAAAAGTAATCATCTGATGATTTATTTTATAAATATGCAATACGATCTGTCACTCATATGTGATAGCAACAGAAGCCTTCCCTACATGAATGCATTTTAAATGTGCTCAAATGCTTAAATTTTGAGATATGACATCCTTGAATACTCTCAACTGAGTCCCAGCCTTTGCTCCAAGAGAGTACAAAACACATGAATGCAGAATGTGCAAGTCAAGTTCACACAGGCATTTTTGCTGAATTTGCACAGAACACAAGGAAGGTTAGAATGACACCACTTGGCACAGCAATCCTGCTACCACACTCCTGCCCCCACTGAGTGAGCCACCCAGCTGCTCCCAAGTGCTCTCCAAAATAAAGAGGCTACGTGCTCAAACCACAGCCTCAGCAGGCTGGCCCGCTCCTCTGAGAGGTGTGTATTTTACTCTCAAACTCGTTGTGAAATGGATGGACATGCCCTAAACAACATTCCCTAAAAGTTATCTCAAAACTGTAATAGGCAGTCATCTGTGCTTTCTGTCTGTTCTGCTTCAGTAAGTTCACTCTGTTCCCTTAAGAGAACATGAAGAGCAGAACTTGAGGCGTGCCTTATTCTGAGGTGCCTGCTACTATCTTGGTGACATATGCATTTCCTACACATCCCTGCAAGATGTTAAGTGACGAAAGCCCTCAGCTGTCAGACAGTGCTTTGGAATTTTGCTGAAGGCTCTGGTGAGCCCTTGCTGTAACACAGAGGCTTTAACTACTGTAAATTAGGCATGAGAAAAAGCTATGTCTGAAGCAGAGCCGGAAAAGGGAGAGGTGGAGGGAAAGTGTGCCCTTTAAAACAATTAAACTTTTAGGTTTCTGCTAATGTGCTCTGTTGCTAACTATGAACTGAGAACTGTCTGTCTACTTGTCATAGCTGCCTGAATCAACAGGACTGAAAAAGGATTTTAATGCCCATTAAAACCAGATTAAGAACAGCAATTTGCAATAAGCAGCAGTGATGAGAGATGTACTGATGGCAGGAGGTTAGCTCTGTTTTACATTAAACAATTACACGAAGCCTTGACAGCAACATACACACTCCAGGCACAACATGCCAGGAGCTAACCCCACGCTGCTCTGGGAAGGACTGGGAAGTAAGAGGAGTGTTCTATGTGAACATGAAAAGCAAAAGCAGCTGCCCCCATTGCCTCACCTTCCAGATGTAGGCATTGCAGTCACTCGAGCCACTGACCAGGAACTGGTCATCTGGGCTGGTGCTGGATTTGATGTAAAAGGTGGAATTCTGGTGTCCACTGAAAACTGCCACTGTGAAGAGAAAATAAAACACAAACCTCAGTAAAAGCCCCACTCAATGCATAGCCCTGGAGTCAGTTGTGCAAGGAGGGCTGATCTTACAGGCTTTTCCTGCCTAGCCACTTATCCTTTGGAGAAAGTGGTTGCACTGCTCCCTTGCTCTGGGGCTCTGGCAGCAGGAAGTTTTCTTTATTTAACTGGAGCCCTTCAGGCTTCCCAAACAAACCAATGGCTGTTTCATTAAAGCTCAACCTTGACCCATATGACAAGCAGGCTCAGCCCTCACCTGGGCTGCTCCACTCCTCTGGTTCAGGTTCCTTGTCTCTTTCTCCCTCAACCACCATCACCAGTCCCACTCCATCAACAAGGGCAGTCCTGCAGCAGGAGCCTTCTTCCACACAGGTGGCACAAAGGCACTGGCTGCTCCTTCCTCCTGCTGCCAGCAGCTTTATTTCATCAATAAAACCTGTATTTCATCAGTCATGCTCTCCAGTATTTAAAGCCTCAGTAGTGTTTGCTAAAGGCCTGAAACCATCCCCCCAAATGGCTGACATGGCTGTACCACAACGGCCTCTACTGGCATGAGAGCCAGGTGGCAACAAAGGCACTGGCTGCTCCTTCCTCCCATTGCCAGAAGCTTTATTTCATCAATAAAACTTGCATTTTATCATTCATGCTCTCCAGTATTTAAAGCCTCAGTAGTGTTTGCTAAAGCCTTGAGACCATCATCCCAAATGGCTGACATGGCCCTAACACAATGGTTTCCAATGGCAGGAGAGCTGAGTGTGATCTGAGTGCTTGGCTGCACCATGTCCTGTCCCCTCATGGGGCACAAGGCACAGGGCTCCCAGGGCAGCCCAGGCTGGGCTCTCCTCCAGCCCTGTTTCAGTAGTGGCTCTCACAAAGGAAACAGCCCACAGACCAAGAGGACATGTGGCCGCCTTCGGTGGCCTTTGAAGAGCTGCAAGACCCTTTGATTTTTTTGCCCACAGCTCTCCCGGTGCAGGGGCCATCAGACAGCGAATCCCTCCTAAAGCAGGCAGCAAGTGCTGTTACAGGAGGATTTCCTGACGAACTAGAGCCATCCCAGGGCTGCATGGGAGCAGCTGCAGCCGCGGTGAGGGCGGCCCAGGGGGCGGTGAGGGCGGCCCAGGGGTGGGCGGGGGCGCTGCCCTCTGCTGAGGGCAGCCAAGGGTGGGAGGGAGGGTGCTGTCCTCTGCTGAAGGCGGCCCAAGGAGCAGCACAGGAGCTGCATCCAGCTGGAGCACAGGGCAGCACAGGAGCTGCATCCAGATGGAGCACAGGGCTGCACATGGCTGCACAGGAGCTCCACCCAGCTGGAGCAGAGGGCAGCACAGGAGCTGCATCCAGATGGAGCACGGGACTGCACAGGAGCTCCATCCAGCTGGAGCACAGGCCTACACAGGAGCTCCATCCAGCTGGAGCATGGGACTGCACAGGAGCTCCATCCAGCTGGAGCACGGGCCTGCACATGGCTGCACACACAAGACAAGAGCACCATGAGGAGCCCGAGGGCTGCACTGGCCACAGCCTGCTCCTGTGAGGGACAGGACAGACAGCACATCCCCACAGAGCAGCCAGGGTTAACCTCACAACCAAGCTGTTAATATTTACTACTCACAGCAATTCTCCACTTTGGAAGTGTTCCCACCCACCAGACTGCCTTCCTGAGCAGACAGAAGGACACATTGTTCATTTCATTTCAGTTAACTGAGAGACTGAGAAAAGGAAATGGGAAATGAATTATGTGTCTGCCTGGAATGCATCTAACAAGTTTTGCCACGGGCCTATGGCAAAGCAGCTTCATGCACCAAAGGCTCAGGGCCATCTTGTGCATGTAAAGGTCAAAGCTGCAGAGCTGAAGGAAACCAAAAGGATGAGGCACCTCAATATGCTGGGGATCCTTTCTTCCAGAAATTGTGGTATAAGTTAAATTGAAAAGACACCTTAAAATATCTGAAGATATCAGGTGATCACTTTGAGTGGATTCATATCTAAAAGTCTGACAAACCAGTGACTGCCAGTAAGCAGAGGATTCAAACTTGCTTCAGGCTGCATAGTAGGCATTCCTCACTGGATAACTAGAGCTAACAGGCAAACTACCATCAGTCTCTGTCTCGGTGAACCTCTATCTGCCATTAATTTCATGTGGATGGCTTAACATAAAATGTGGATCTGTCCTGCATAGCTTTGGAGATGAGAGCATGGAATAGGTTTCCTTCAAGCTTTGAACCTGGTCCATGTCTCTCTGTCAGAGAGACACACTTGCCTTTCTAGGCTTTGTAACATCTACACTTTTTGCAGCTATTTCCACAGATTTCATGCTTACCTGGAGTGGTCCTTAAACTTGTCATATTGAACATGTAGATACTGTCATCAGTGCAGTTAGCAAACAGATTAGCACCAGTGGAATCCAAAACCAGGCTAGAATATCCTACAGAGAAAGAGAGAAGTTCTTCAGAAAAAAAAAAAAAAAAAATTGGAAAAGAAATAGTCTCAAAGAAATACCCAGAGAAGGAAATTTGGAAAGGATCTGTAACATGTATGAGATTGTCATGGTAAAGTTTCTATGTTTGACACAGCACTTGCTGAGGAAGAAATGTTTCTACAATAGCATCTACATTTTCTCATGAGGATTCAGGGAAAGGATTTAGAAAGGTATTGCACCTTCAGAACAGGCAAGTGATTTATGTGATAGCTTCAAACAGATAACAGGAACAACCAGTTGTAGAAGCAGAGATGAAAAATAAAGATGCTCATGCTTTGGTAGAACAAACAATTCTCTGATTTGCTAGTGATTCAGGTTCAAGAAAAATCTTTCCCTTCAGGCAAATTATTTCACAACTATCTCCTTGGAATGACACTGACCATTACCACATTGATCAGACAAATCATCAGGAATTACTGTGTTGCATCAGAGCATTGTAAGGTATTAAAGGTACAAAGAAGACAGAGAAACATGGACAAGTGTACTATCATTTTTGATAGCAGTTTCAAGAGGTGATAATAAAAAAACCCAGTCCAGTCTGTTGTCTTTGCAAGATACAATACAAATAAAGTTCAATCTGAATTTTACTCGTATCAAAATGACTAGCTAAATTCCTCATCAAGAGCTCTACTTTTCTCCACTCTGTTTATGAAAATGCACTGCTGAAGCTTCTGCACATTTTTATCATTGAAAATTTATATTAGCAATGAAAATACCCTGCAGAGTTTGCCAGTCTGATCAACAATTGGCTATAAAGATAAGAAATGTCACAGACAGTACTTGTTAAACTCTCTCTGCACTATAGCACGTGCAGTGCTCACCAAGCCTGCGAGTGCTGGTCCCAGGGTAGCAGAAGGAGCGCAGGGGCAGCGGGTCCTGGCGGAAGGCAGCGTAGTTCCTGCGCAGGTCCCACACCTTGATCACGCTGCAAGAGAAAAGCACCAGTGCCTTCAGCTTCCTCACTTCCCTTCCCATGCTCCTTTAGGAGCACAGAAATCAGGGTGCTCATGACTGAGGAGTGTCAGTGCTAAGGAGACAACAGCTGAGCAGGAGCAGAGCTGTGCTGAAAGCCAAACATTGCTCTGCTGGCCATGGGTGAGGAGGCAGCACTGCCTTCTGGAACTAACACAAGACAGAACAAGAGCCTAGAAGCCAACTTCCTCCAGTTAGTAAAAGGAAACACATGGATGCATTTATACTCCTGATGACTAGTTTTGGTTTGTAGTTTTAAAAATTAAGTCTTCCAATTTTTTTGCTTGCTCTGTGGGAGCAAGTCTCTGTCATGAACCATAGGCAGGAGAGTCAATCTTATCTGCCGCAGAAAGGCTCTGACCACATTGAACCTGCTAAAGAATCAAGTCTAAGAGGATCATTTCCATGCTGATCATTAAGAGAGTTTGCTCAAGCTCCAAGATGCTGCAAGGGATCTGGCACCTAAGAGAATGCATCTTTTGTAACTCAAAGCAACATTTTCTCAAGCATGCCTACACATGTCCAGGCCCTGACCACCCACCCACACCCATACAGGCTGTCTAACAATAGTCTGTCTATGTGTGGTCTCATAGGTCCATGAGAATGGAGAGAGAGAAGAATTGCTCTCATTCTGCCCCACAGCTAAGACTAAAATGAGCATTTACCACATATCACAGTTTGTCCAGTACTGCAATCTCCAGCAAGGGAGTAAAGTCAATGCAAGCTGGCAGCATAGCTGTTGATTCCACCTAGCAGTAGCTCTAGGCCTTGTTGGCCACTGAGTGATCTTAGAGAGAAAATCTCCCAATGTTTCTATGCCACTGAGCACACAGAATAGACAGGAAAGCAGGCATCCTCCTTCCTTACCCATCAACAGCTCCTGCAGAGATAAGAGTATGCTCATCTTGAAGCAGCACCACAGTTACACTCTGCTGGAAATCCTTAAAAAGAGAAGAAAAAAGAACTTTATTTTCTTTTAAGGTCAGCGAGATCTTAGTTCAAGGCCATGTGAATGCAGGGAAAACCTCCTCCTAGGCAGGCAGCAGAACACAGAAACAGCAGATGTCATTTAGGACACAACAATGCTTTGAACACTCCCTCCAGTGAAATTGCCACTGAGAGATAAGTGTTTGGGCAGCAGTTTGAGATCACATCTTTCAGCTCACAGATAAGAGAGCTGCCTTCATCCCAAGGCCTAATAGATCAAAAATGATCAGGTCTTACTCCAGTAAGGCAGTAATTTGTCTGGTCAAATTAAGGGGGCAAAAAAAAGACAGAAAAAAATGTACAACTCTCCCTATCTCTCCCCTCAAAAAGGGAATGTTTTCCTCCCTGGGGAGGGGAAAAAAAACCAACATATATGTTCATATAGCATTTGCCCAAAGTTGGCTTTTATGGCCTGTGGGTTGTTAGGCAACTAAACAATGTCTAAAATTAGCCACTGCAAATGACCATGACAAAAAAACCTCATCTCTGCAAAGATAAATGGAAGTATTTACCATGTACAAACCACATATTTCTCACTCTATTTGCTTAGGAAGAATTCTGTGAATAACACTGTCCCCAGAAGAGACATTTTGTTTCTTGCCCAGACACCCACCACCAAGGGAGCAAGTCCTCTCAGGTTCTGCCTCTTCTTCTTTGGTTTGGAAGGAGTCTGCTTGTCAGCCACGTTGTGTGCTCCACTGATTTGATTTACCTGTCTGTAAAAGCCATCTGAAAGAAATCAAAGACATCTCAATTATTAGTTTACATGCAATTTTGCTATCACTTTAATAAAACAGACATCAGCTTGGGATTAGACCTAAAAGGTGGCTTAGTTTAAGCTTGAAAATTATTACTGTATTCTGAAAACAAAAACTAATTACATACAAAACCACTGAGAAGAACACACTGCAAAAACCCAGAGGTCAGTGTAGCATGGACAATGAAACTAAAGCTGATCTAGGCAGGCTGCCTTTGGAAAATGCTACCCCTTGGTCTTTTTTTCACATGAATCCTGATCTGGAGTGTTCAACCCACCTCATCCCAAGCAGAACTGCCTCACTGGAACATGCCCGGTGCTTTTCCACTCTATTTTATATTTTCATGTTCAGCCTTTTGTCTGATACCTTGTGAAATGTACTGCCTTACTAGAGTAAGGGAACTTTTCTATTTCTTTTCCTACAACTTCCACTTCAATCATGTGGAGTCAGTCAACTTTTCCTTCACTGGCCTGTTTGAAAAGCCAGGAAATCTGGGACAGATGGAAGAGCAAGACAGGCAAAGAAACTGCTGTGACAGGGCAGGGAACTGGGAAATGGCGTAAGGGGAAGGGGCTGGAGAAGGAAAAGCTCCAGGAAACAAAGAGGAGCAGAATGAGCTCACATCATCTTCATAGTAAGTGTTCCCACAATATATTCAGTTGCTACCAGCACTCACAAGCTCTTTTTTTCTACACTTTCTACCTTCCTTCCTATGCTGGCAGGAGTCTTTCCAGCTTTTCCTCACCCCTCTGGATGGCTCTGACCTAAGCAATCTCTCCTGTCTCACCTGCTTTTACACTGCCCTAGCAGGATGCATTCTGTACAGCCTCACCTCCTTACCTACACACAGGGAATTATCAAACCAGCCTGTGGTTTGATGCTGCACAGCTGGGACTGCTGCAAAGTGGAGAAATGCATTATACATAGGTAGCAGAGATACCTATTCCATCCCCTTACAGTACCTAAAGCAGTACAGTTATCTGAGAATCCTCTGCTGCCTACATTGTAATCAAAAATATCAGTCCAACCAGGCCATCTGAGCAATCCTTTTACATGAGACACCAAGCTTTTCTGATGCATAACTGAAAGTTTATTTACCTTTCTTGTTGCACCTGGTATCCCAAACCATGATGTTTCCATCTCTCCCTCCAGTACAGAAAACAGCTGAGAGAAAAGAAGTGTTATTAGCTTCCAAAAGCATTTATTTAATTAAGTGAATGCAGTACAATGCCATCAGTGTACCTGTCTCTCCTGTCCCAACACTTGGGATGCCAATCCTGGAAATACAAAACTCAGGCCATTGTTTTGCCATGCTTTTTAATTTGTTCCCTTACTCTTGCTATCCTTTTCTTACTCCCAGTAGAGAAACCAGCTTATGGAAAGCATATTCACACCCTTGGGTATGGAAGCAGATCTTATCTTTGCCCAAGATCAGAAATGTGCAGATTTTAGCATCAGGACTCCATCACGTTCCAGCTAGACAGTTTTGCTTTCCTGGCTGGGTCATGGCTCAGGCCTGTGCTATTGGTACCTGTCAGCTTCCAAAGACCTTTAACCCTTAAAGTACTTTGCCAGAGGTAAAGAAGAAGGAAAAACCAGACAACAGACAATATCAACATTTACCTTTCTCAAACCTAGAAAAAGCAACTGACTTGAGGCTACACTGGTGACCTTTGCATATGCCAAGAAGCTCGCCAGCTCTCACATCCCACACCTTGGCTGTCTGATCTCCTGAAGCAGTGACCTTCAGAGGGAAAAATAAAAAGCTTCAGTCATTTTCTGTACAGTTGCCAAAGCATTAAAAAAAAAAGTCAGATGGCAAAAAACTGCTTACAATTCTGTGTTCTCCCGGCACCCAGGCAAGGTCAAATACAGCATTTGAGTGAGCCTGCCATTCTAAAAAGAAAGCAAAAGCCAAGATTAGTTCAGTGCATTGAAGCATAGTGTTTTGCAAAAGACTAAATGACATCAGACACTGAAATCAGAAATCTTGTCAACAGTTTGCCTTAGGCATGAAAGACAACACAGAAAAATTCATCTACTACTGCTCATTGAAGAGCACATTCATGCTGCTGCTTTGTAAAGAAGACTCAGCAAACTATGTGGAAGAAATAAAGTACTACCTACAATTTATGTTTCAAGGACTTGCAAAAAGCTCTCCTTGATTCCTACAAATCCCACACTTGTCACATCAAATGAAGATCACCTTCTGTAGAACATCTACCTTTAAAGATGAGCTTGCTGGTGGTCTGTGCTTCAGTATCATACAGTCTAACAAACCCTTCTTCATTTGCAACTGCTAGGATGTGCTCCAAATTTGGGGCTGAAAAGAAATTGAAATATATTATGTAGCTAATAAAAAATCATGCCCATGCTCTTTGTGAAAACCATAGGTGCTTTAAATAGGGAATGCGGCAAATATAAAACTGTGAAATAAACAGCATTTACATAGCAATCTAAGTGTTAAAATACAGAAACACTGGCAAGCCTTTTTTCTAGATGCTCCATTCAGGAATGACTATACATGGGCAATCAAATGGCTCCAGAAGCAACTTTTGAGATTACACCTCTTTCACCACCTATAACAGTTTTCCAGTTACAGTTTTCTGTATCTAGAGTACCTATCATCTACAGCCTCCAGCATTTTCTGTGATCTGACCTGGAAAAGCAGGAAGCCTCCTTAGAGAAATGTAAAGTCTCAAGCCAAAACTAGAGCACATCAAATGAAGATGTTTTGCCCTAAAGATCCAGGAGCTTCATTGCTTACTCCCTTCCCCCATCATGGGGAAATGCCGTGTGTACAGCACAGCCTGGTGACATCCATCCATATCTGACGTCTACCTAATGCTCTCCACCCTATTATAGCCTTTATATATTTTGAACAAAGCCCAGTTTTTCACCTATGTAGCCTCACACTGTCACCAAGAGGACACACCTTGAAACACACCCAGATGAAACAGAGAGACACTAAAATAAAAGCTTTACAGTTGCTTCTCGGAGGGAAAACTTTCCATCAGTATCTAGGTGCACCACGATCCAAAGTTTATCACGTGTAGGAGCAAGCACACTGCAGGAGTAAGCTCACTTTAAAACAGAGCCCATACCCCGGCCCCGCAAAAGGGCTTTCAGGAGGTGACTTTACCTGTAGAAAAGGTGCAGCCGAAAGGAGGGACCGGCATTCCCGTCTGCCCGTAGGACAGGTGATCATCTTCTCGGCTGCATTGGTAGCCCTCCAAGAGATGCTGCAGGGGAAGCGCTGAGCACGGACCTACAACGGGACAGACGGACCGTAAGCGCCTCAGACACCGCAGGCTCGGGCGCCACGAGCCGCGAGGCGGCCGCCGCGGCTGTGCGGGCGGCCGGGGATGGATTGGGACGGGAGGGGGTGCGGGAAGGCGCGGTGGCAGGGGCAAGGCGCGGTGGCGGCGGCGACAAGGCGCGGTGGCGGGGCAAGGCGCGGTGCCAGGGACAAGGCGCGGTACTTAGGGGCAAGGCGCGGTGGCGGTGGCAGGGGCATGGCGCGGCACTCAGGGGTTAGGTGCGGTATTCAGGGGCATGGCGCGGTACTCAGGGGCAAGGCGCGGTGGCGGTGGCAGGGGCATAGCGCGGCACTCAGGGTTTAGGTGCGGTATTCAGGGGCATGGCACGGTACTCAGGGGCAAGGCGCGGTACTCACGGGCGGGCGCGGCGGCGGCGCGGCGGAGCAGCGCGCGGCACAGCATGGCAACGGGAACACGGCCGGGGCGCACGGCGCCAGCTCCCGCCAAACCTCCAGCCCGCCAAGCCCGCCGCGCGCCCTCATTGGCCAGCGGAGAGCGCGGAGCGCCGCGCCCGCCTCCTCTGATTGGGCAGCGCTGAGAGGAGGGCGGGGCCACCAGGCCGTGCCCGCCGCCCGTTCCCGCGGCCGCGCTGGGCGGGCGGGGTCAGGCGTGCGGTCACGCATGCGCGGGGCCGGTGGCAGCAATGGCGGCCAGCGGCAAGTCCTTCCTGGCCGATGCGGGCTATGGCGAGCAGGAGCTGGATGCCAACTCCGCCCTCATGGAGCTGGACAAAGGTGAGCCCGCGCGGGCCTGGGTAGCGGGGCTGGAGTGGGGGCTTCGCTCGGTACCGCTTTACCCAGGCAGGGCGGGGTGCGAAGGAAGGACCCGGGGCCGGTGGAGGTGCCTGCGGTAATATTCCTGTGTCTCCGTTAGGCCTCAGGTCCGGCAAGCTCGGGGAGCAGTGCGAAGCCGTCGTTCGTTTTCCGAGGCTCTTCCAGAAATACCCGTTCCCCATTCTCATCAACTCGGCGTTCCTAAAGCTGGCCGATGTTTTCAGAGTGGGGTGAGTGCTGCCCGTCTGCTCCTGTCTGTTCCAGTCTGATCCGTGGGAACGCGCCGTGCCTTGGCGTGCCCTGCAGTGGAGGCTGGCGGGTCGTGCTCGCCTGCCAACCCCCCTGTGGTACCCAGTCTGTTGTGGCTGGGCTTCATTGGAACTTGTTTTCCACTTCTTCAGTGGGCTTGAGTGGCTGTGAGTGGTAATGACACAGTTCCTTTCCTGATTTGAGGATTCTCTCCCTGACTGGTTTAAGATCACTGGTTTTAAGTTTGCTCTATAAGCACATCCAAATCGTAACTCCTAAATGGATGGATGATCACATGTGCAAATCTAATCTCTAGTGTGAAAAGTGCATATTATGTGGCTCTCTGCAGATATTTTCTGTATGTATTTTGATGTATTGATTAGTAGTGCTGTATTAACATTTTAATAACATGATAAATGTAGGCTTGTAGTTAAAATGGTAACTTTTGTATTTAAAATAAGAACTATGTAAGTGGGATATATTTTTAAGAAAGGAATGAGGCACTCACACCAGATAGCAGCCACAAGACACCTAAATCTTTAGAGAAAAAGAATTTATTGCCCTCTTATCAGAGGAAACGAACTTCTTCCCACCTCGAAGGCGCTGTTAGGATTAAGAGGAAGAAGTTGACACTGACCAGACTGAATCCTTTGTTTGAATGGAATTTATGCATCGTGTATGAGATGTATGAATATTCAATGGGCTATTGCTTTTAAGGGTTAATCCTCTGTTAACGTGTGTCCTTTTATGGGCTGTGCTGCCCAGAAAAAGGTACCCGGACGTCCGTAATTCTTTGTCTCTATTGTCTCATATTTTCCTAAATCAATGTGTTCAAATTATTATTACTCTAATTGTATTACTGTTTTTATAACCATTTTATTACTATTAAACTTTTAAAATTTTAAAAACAAGTGATTGGCATTTTTCACATCTAATGAAACTTAAAGCTTTTCTAAGTGCCTGCTGTCTAAGTGATGTATATATGATGGAATCAAAGCTGCTTCTTAAAAGCTTACAAAGGTGTATGCTGTTGTTGTGGAATCTTCACTCTTGTCTTCAGGAAGGAAAATAAATTTGCTCAGCACTTGACAGTGGTAATTAAGACTTCTCTGTCTTAGTCTTGAATGTGTTTTTCCAGCAGATTTGGATCCCTGTGTGTGCACAAAACAGGCATTTGCTTACACCCCTCCTCACTAGCATCAGCAGCTTCGTTTCCCTGGAATTGGGCTTTAGTTTGACACTATCTGAACTAGAAAATAAAGCAATAGTATGTTAATAGTCTCTATTTTACTATATCAGTCTGCTCAAATGTTTCTAAAGCATAGATATCTCCTTGTTTTAATTTGCTCCCAAAAGCTGTAGTTAAGTAATTTTGTATTTAAAGTGCTTGAATTTTTGTTACAAAATAGTCTGACAAAGAAACATTTGTATTTTCTAACAGGAACAACTTCCTGAGGCTGTGTGTGCTGAAAGTTACTCAGCAGAGTGAGAAGCACTTGGAGAAGATCCTGAATGTGGATGAATTTGTCAAGAGAGTTTTCTCAGTGATCCATAGCAATGATCCAGTTGCTCGGGCCATTACACTCCGGTGAGTGTGGCAGGAGGGGTCCTCATTTCCTTCAGATCTGGGAATGGTTCTGATTTACTGCCAACCTGTAGGTAACTATCAATGTGCTTGTCTGGAATAACAAGACCAAGTGCAAGGCGTTGCATCTGGGCCAGGGCAGCCCCTGGTGTCACTCCAGGCTGGGGATGAACAGATCAAGAGCAGCTCTGCAGTGAGAGACTTGGGGTGCTGGTGGATGAAAAGCTGGACATGGCCCAGCAATGTTCACTGGCAGCCCAGAGAGCCAAATGTGCTTTGGGCTACATCAAAAGGAGCCTGGGCAGCAGGCCAAGGAAGGGGATTCTGCCTCTCTGCTCCCCTCTGGTGAGACCCCTCCTGCAGTGCCGTGCCCAGCTCTGGGGTCCCCAGCACAGGAAGGACAGGGACCTGTTGGAGAGAGTCCAGAGGAGGCAGCTGAGATTAGAGGGATGGAGCACATCTCCTGTGAGGAAATGCTGAGAGAATTGGGATTGTTCAGCCTGGAGAAGAGAAGGTTTCAGGGTGCTCTAATTGTGGCCTTCCAGTACCTGAAAGGACCCTACAAGAATGATGGAGAGGGACTTTTTACAAGAGTTTGTCGCAACAGGACATGGGGGAATGGATTCAAACTAAAAGAGAGTAGGTTTAGATAAGATGTTGGGAAAAAATTCTGTATTGTGTGTGTGGTGAAACACTGGAACGGGTTGCCCAGAGAAGTTACAGATGCCTCATCCATGAAAGTGTTCAAGGCCAGGCTGGATGGGGCTTTGAGCAACCTGGTGAAGCAGAAGGTGTCCCTGTCTATGGCCACAGGTTTGGAACTGGATGATCTTTAGGGTCCCTTCCAACCAGGCCATTCTGTGAATCTGTGAGTGAAATAAAGGAGGCTTTTTATACATTCCTCATAGAGTTAAAAGCAGAGACATCTGTCTTTGAAAAGCATGAATGATAAGGATTGGTGATAATAAGAACAAGGTTATTAACCACTTATGATGGGGAGAATTTTGTGGGTGGTCCCAGGCAAGACAGAATTTGCAGTGTTGAAATTTTGTGTACACCAGAGAAGAAAACTGAATCTGTAGTGTGCATAGCCCAGACAGTAGCTACATGCAATATATCACATCTTGCCTAGGATATTTTTAGGCCAAGTGAAAGTGCTCCCTTTTGTGTCAGAATAGTTTTTGTTAACTTGAAACCAAAAGTAGTTGATATCTGATCAATAACTTATAAGGAAATCCTGTTAGATTACTGATTGCTTTGAACTTCTGGAAATCAAGTGGGAAAACAAAATTAATCTGTCTTCCATGCCACTGTCCTGCTGGTTTGGTGTCTGTGTCTCTCATGCTATCCAACATGATCCCCTTAACTGCATCTTCCAGCCCCTGTGCAGGTGAATTCAAATGTGAGGAGAGCATTTGTCTTTCTCTTTTTATGTTCTTTTTATACCTCCATCTGTAACTGTTACGGATTTCACTACTGGGGAGGGGAGGCATTAACAGGGCTTTGGTTGATTAGGTCATGTGTCCCCTTCTTTTTTCTTTGAATATTTCATTTTAGATTATGATTTCATGCCCTGGTGTCTCAGAAATCTGTAAATACAATATGTCTGCATGTTTTTTTGTAGTTTCTGTTCAGTGCTCTAATGTAAGATTGCAGTTGTTGACTGGCATTGAGGGTTATCTTCACAGGCTACTACAAGTCCCAGGAATCCTCTCAGTTTGCATAAGTACTTTAATTACTAAATTCACAGGATGCATCAAATAAAATGTTAAAATAGCTGTTGCTTGAACAGTTTAAATTTAAAATCTTCTGTTGATTTTTTTTGTCCTACTTGAATAGTCAATAAGGAAGAACGTGTTGAAAGACAGAGCTGCTTAAACAAAACTTTGTCTGTGGAATTTTATTGCTAGATAACTGTGTAAATATTTGTACAGAGCTGTAGCTAAAATTACCATAAGTATAAATCCTACATTTATTCTTCTTTTAACTGGATTATGCTAAATATGCCTGAAAGGCATCTTTGAAATATTACTGGCAAAGTATAGGCTACTATTTTAGCAGTTACACAAAATGTAATGCTACTTTTTTCACTAATAACCTTATCTTAGATCAGTGAAAGATGTTGGAAATAAATCATGCCATAGTGAACTTTTAATTTTTAAAGAATTTTGGTAGGTTTCTCACTGTATCAATTTCAAGCTAAAAGGTATCAAAATGTAATTTTTATCAAACCACCAGCACAACCCACACTACAAAATCTGTTACATTTAACTGCATGCTTAATTTCAGCATTTGCTTGTTTCTGTAATAGTCACGAAAGAGCACATATTTATATAAACACAGCCTTTTAACCAGTCTTTTTTACATTTTTATTTGGTTTCATCATTTCTTCATGCTCACTGTTTGTCCTGATTTTGCTGTGATTTATTTCTGCAGGATGTTGGGCAGCATGGCATCTATCATTCCAGAAAGGAAGAATGCCCATCACAGTATTCGCCAGAGTTTGGATTCCCATGACAATGTGGAGGTTGAAGCTGCTATATTTGCTGCTGCCAACTTTTCTGCACAATCTAAGTAAGAACTATTTTTTTCACTTTTTCACATTACAGAGAATGGAAACTCCATTAACACTGACATTCACAAACCTTTCTGTTTTCTGTTGTGCTGTCCTTTATAGCAAACAATTATGTGCAATAACGATGTAAGGAAATCTGAGTATGGGTACAGCAGATTTTTTTCTGAAATGGAAAGCTCATAACTATGAGAACTGGAATAACAGCTTTAATCATGAATTATTTGACAGAAATTATATTAGTAAAATGTAGTGCTGCTTGTCAGTTTTTGAAAGCTTTCATTTTCTCATTTGGTCATGCCTGTGTGCAGGGGTTCTTATTTTCGGCAGGCACTCTTCTGTATAACTTTTAGTTGTTAAAACACAGTGTTTGGTGGTTCAGTCGAATTTTTTTTTTTTTGTATTTTTAATGACTTAATTTTTTATTGTTCATTTCACCTGATACTTTCTTTTCTCCACAGGGATTTTGCTGTTGGAATATGTAACAAAATCAGCGAGATGATTCAAGGTACATTTGTATGCTAAGTGATAAAGAGGAAAATCCTTCAGAGAAAATAAAGTTCTTTATTATTCATATTTACATATTAGATATCAGAATGCTGTTGCCCTTAGATGATTGCAGTTTTTAAATTAGCTGACCAATAATCTGTCTGGTTATCTTAAATCCTCCTAAAATTTAAGTTTTTGAAGGACCTGTTTGGTACAGAATAAAAGCCCATCTATAGTGTGATGAATAAACTTGCATAGACTCTGATAGGTTGCTTCAGATGAGTTAATTTGTGTGCTACCTGCAGGGAAGCAAGGAGCAGCTTTCTCAAACAGCCATGAAAGTGCTTGATAGTGCTGTCATCTCACACCCAGCTAGAACATGAGTTATTTGAAGCCACTGCAGGTGTTTGCACAATCTCCTTTCAGCAGTGGTAGCAATCCAGACACACTCTGTGCCTCAGAGCTGCCGCAAAAAGCCAGCCCAAGGAGTAACTCTGGCTGTGTTTCTTTCCTTATTGCAGGTTTGGCCACACCTGTGGACCTGAAGCTGAAGTTGATCCCTATTCTGCAGCACATGCACCACGATGCCAGCCTGGCCTCCAGCTCCAGGCAGCTGCTGCAGCAGCTGGTGACATCCTACCCCTCCACCAAGATGGTCATTGTCACCCTGCACACCTTCACTCTGCTTGCTGCTTCTTCTTTGGTTGACATTCCCAAGCAGGTAACTCTTCCTAAGGCATGCCTTCTGTTGAAGCACAAAGTACATTTTAAAAGCACTCAGGTTCTGCCTGCTGATCAAAGCAAACAGTGATGCCTGGGCTGGGCTGGTTGCTCCCGTGTGCTGTCAAGGAAGAATACCCTAAAAGCTGCTGCTACTTTCGTATTTTTTTGCCTTTTCTGGTTCCATTTCCAGGTGACTGTATCAAACACACTACTCCTTTTTTACAGTTCATAACATGTCTTTTACTAAATCAGGGATTCAAATCACAAGCATAGACCAGCATACAGGAAAATAAACATCCTGATTTTTTCAGAAGAGAGTTCAACTGGCCTGTGGAAGCCAGGCTTTACTCTGCACTTCTGTATATTGTCTTGGGTTGTGGACACCCACAAGGCCTTTTGCCTTTCTTTCATGGAAGCACAGGAATATTTCATGCATTTAAATTGTATTTCTTGGAGAATTTTGAGGAATTTCAATCAGTTCCTTAAATTCAGGACTATAAACCAAGTAATGGGAAAGGAGTGATGGAAAAATGCAATGCTTTTTATGTTCTGATAATGAGCTTTGTGGATGTGATTAATAGAGGAGGTCTGAACACAGTGTCACTTGAGACTCATCCAGCTAATCATTATAAAGGAGTCATGAAAATCTGTTTGCTTTCTTTCATCCCTGTACAGCCATGCAAGGCTGGTGTCTGTTAGATAATGGCATTGATCTGTCTGAAACTCTCTGCTGTGGCTCACTTCTCTACTTCAGATGATGCTTCTGATGGTGCTGAACCTAAGTCTGCTGAAGCAGCACTTAATGTGCTGCTTTTATTTATTTATTTTTAATGGCAGTAAACATGGAGATTTAGGCTGTACTTCTGCAGCACAACAGCCAATACTGCATAAAACTGATGGAGACTAAAAACCATGGCTGGCATGTTCATACTTTCTCAAGTTAGTTTTGGCTCTGTGTGCTCAACATTTCTTCCTGAGTGCTTTAGAAAACACTTCCTTCTAGTAGCATCACTTTTTAACAATGAATTTATTTTCTTGCAGATTCAACTTTTGTTGCAGTACTTGAAAAATGACCCCAGGAAGGCTGTGAAGAGGCTTGCAATCCAGGATCTGAGGTTGCTGGCCAACAAGACACCACATACATGGAGCAGAGAAAATATTCAGGTCGATTAAATATTCATGTTTTTTAAGCCAAAGTTTATTATGAAACTTCCCAAGGAGTTGTAGAATTCTCCCCAGAAGAATGATTTGGGAGGTGGAGGAAGGAGTAACATGCATCTCCATACCCTTAAGTTAGGTTACTCTGCCAAGCAGCCTAGCCAGGCATAAATGAGCAGCTCACAGAATGCCTTCAGTTGGATAAGTTGGCACTCAGTTGGATAAGTTGGCACTCAAGGATTAAAGCTGAAGCATTATTACAAAGGGAAGGGCATGTGCCATGTAGGAAGTCTTTGTACCATGAGGAAGTAGATTTCCATCTGACAAACCCATTCCAGGCAGCAGACATGAGAGCTGCATGTTTTTACACTCATCTTACCACAATGAGTACACACCATCTCTGGTGCAAAACTGCCTCTGGGATTTGTCAAAACATGTCATCCAGCAAGGGGTACCTGAAAGGAAAAATGGGATTTTTGTTTCATTTTGTAGAATTAATGGGGTTTTTGTAATAGTAGCCTTGTGACTCCTGTTGTATCAGTGAGAAGGTGTTTATAGTGCACCTGTGCTATTTGGGGAAATTTGTGTTATGTTGTAGATGTTACTGCTGCCTTCTTTCAATCACAGTTGCATATTAATTTTTTCTCCTTCCCCTTTTTCTGGTAGAAAAGAAATGGAAAATAACTTCAGTTTAGATTAATGGGAAAGTAAATATTTCAAGAACTTAATGACAGGGGGTTACAGCTCTACTTTTTCCTGGGTCATTTTTTCTTTGTTTTTGTTACTCTTGGAAGCTACTTGGATCCTGTCCTGTTGGAGCATAAGGCATCTGGGAGAAAAAACTATGCAGGTTTTTGTTAACAATCATGTGAGAAATAAAGCAGGTTCTGCTCTGTCCCCAGCTCTTGGAGATGATGGTTTGGAGTGTGCAGAGCTTTTTGCTTTAGTGAATTGCTTTTTTCTTCATAATGAATTAACTCCAGAAATTTATTTCCTTTTAGGAATTTTAAGGAATTACGGATTTTTTGTGAAGAAAATGCTGCTCTATCTCATATTTCAATAGTACCTATGTCAGTACAAGTGAGAGGGATTGATAATGTGGCTTTCATTGTCATGTAGTGTGTTGAAGCAGAGTGGGTGTCCTGATGGTTGAAATTCATAGGGAAAGGTTCCACTGATGTCAGAACTAAACCCGTGGCTAGGTGAAAACAAAGCTAATTGTCTGAAGCTTGCAGAAATAGAGTTTTTCTGACTTCTGAAATAACAAGTTGACAGTTTTGTTGGGAAGTTGTTCTCCCTACAATTGGAGATAATATAAACAAATACCATGCTTATACAACAAGGATGGAACAGCCTCTCCTTTTCTCATGGCAAGGCCTGCCTCTTGTACCTTTTTACAAAAAAATATTGGTTAGTTTCTTCAGCATTTTAAGTCTGTCCTGTGTAGGTAGATGGGAAGTTTGGTGTTTGCACTGTGGAGGCTTCACTGATTTCTGGACATCAGCCTCAGAAGGTGTTGCTGCCTGGAGCAGTCCATCCTGCTGACTCCTGTGTGTCCTGGCAGTGTTCAGTCACTGTTTCAGATGTGCCCTGAGAGCTGATCTGACAGCGCTGGAGTAAAGCGTCGGTGTCTTGGGAGACATCAAGACTCATTTTCTACCCCAGAGATTAGATCTTCCCCTGTCTGTTGATGCCATTCTAGTCAGTGGATTAGCAAAATACTAATTGGTACAAATCACAGATATGTTTAGAATTTAACCCTTACACAATACATACACCTGATAAGAACACTGTAGGGTTTTTTTTTTTTTAATGTTCTATGGAACTAATTGTGTTGTTTTTCTTTATTTCGTTACTGGCTCTTAGCATTCAGTTTTGACACACTCTAAAGCGGAATATACTTATATTTTCTATTTATGTCTCATACTACTGTCCCTTCTGTTGACTAAAAAAGCATCCAAAACCAGTGAATGACTAAATTGTGAGCAATGTTGGCATAAGGAATTGAGAACAATGTGCATTTGCAGAGTTATTCAAACCTAAATGTGACAGGACCTGTGAAAAAATCTGGCAAAAGGCACAAAAGTAAGATATGAGTTCTGCTACAAATCAGTTAGAACATAAAATACACTTTAATTTATTTATCAAGAATCTTAAACTCCTGTTGGACACCAATGCTGCTAAAGGAAATTACACTTGAAATCTTGCTCTTCAGAGATGTATATTTATATAAAACCTTGCAGATTGTTACAATGCAAGATAATCAGTATGCCTGAAACTGTCTTAAAATCTTTTATAATATTGGATCAATAAGACCAGATAATATTTTTGCCATTGATTTTTAATTAATGAATGGCTTATAATTGACATTTTCTAGCATATGGAACCCATTATCACTTTTCTACAAGCCACATCCTCAGTCCTCTAAACCAGATGTTGAGGACTTGGCTTTTGATTTTAGTACAGTATTTTTTATGGGAGAATATTGATTCTTAAAACTTCTCAGAGAAGTGCAACTAAATTCTTCATACAGATAGCTCATGCTACTTCTCACCTCTGTATTTTTTTCCTGCTGATTTTTAGGCACTCTGTGAATCTGCTCTAAACACTCCTTATGACAGCTTGAAAATGGGCATGTTATCTGTTCTTTCCACGTTATCGGGGACCATTGCCATTAAACAGTACTTCAGCAGTGCTCCAGGTAAGAAAACTGGATGAGATGGTTACCTCTGGCATTCTAATGGATTGGTTTTCTGCTGCTGATCAGTTTCATCTCAACACTTTGTGGCATTTTCTAAAACTATTTTTGAACTTCAGAACCCTGAGAGTCAGACTGTGTTCATCATGTGTGTAAGCTGAAAATGGGACACTGTATAGTCATGAATAATGATGGTTTTGTTGTGTTTTGTGGGTACTGTGGTATATTAAAAGGGTTTTTGCCTTTGGGTCTTCAAGTTTTCTTCATTTTGTGAAGGAGCATATTGCCTCTCAGGTGGCTGACCTGCATCCTGCTTAAGGTGCTTTGAAACCATGGATTTGCATAATTTTGAGTAGTAGGGAGCTTCATGGTGTAAGAGTGGACTGGCCTGCTACTCTTCCACCTTTGTGGGCTTGACAGTAGTACCAGGTGTCACCAAAATATTGTGACAATATTCTGGAGAAATTTTAGAAAAAGTATACATTTAAAAGTGATTCAAGGTATCTTGTTCTCAAAATTCTGATCACACTCTTTCTTCTTGAAAGCCAGACTGCCCAAATGAGTGCTATGAGCTCAAATACATGGGCTGCAGAAGTGAAAAAAAAATAGTACATCCTAGTACATCCTCTTCAGTCATTCTGGCATGGCTTAATAATTAATAGGCTCGCCAGCTTTTTTTAATCAGACATAATATTTCTTAAGGCAGTATTTCTCTGAGTCCTGAAACAGAACATTTGGAGCTAAAGGTTGATTTCTTATGTGTCTAACGTGTGTAGTGTTCAAGAATGAGAGTCTCTGGGTTTGTCTGAAGAGAGAGCAATATTTTCATCCTATTGTTTAAACATAAGAAAAAAACCTAAATCAATATAATGGTTTTTCAGAAATGTACTTAAAGATCTGTGGTATATTTATGGACTGCAGTTTCATGTTCCATTTGCCTTGCTTTTATTTAGGAGCAGCAGCTACAACTGCCAGGTCATTTGATTTGGTAAAACTAGCACAGGAGTGCTGTTACCATAATAACCGTGGCATTGCAGCCCATGGAGTGAGAATTCTGACCAATATTTCAGCCTCTTGCCAGGAGAAAGGTAAGGGAAAGCAGGGGCACTGCAGTGGCTCTGTTTGCAGCCAGGCTTATGCTCTTAGCACAGATTAACTCGTCCTGTCTGTGAACCTGGCTGTAAGTCTGTCTGATCCCTCAGGCTGGTTAGGGAGAATGGGGACTGTCATCTCGTATGGCCTTATGAATGGTTGGGAAGGTTCCATCTTTGTCTCATTTAGAGAAAATTACTGCCCACAACAGAACTCGTGCTAAATGAATGCTTGTTTTACCTTTGCTGTAAGATTAGTGAATTGTTGGTCAACCTTTGAAAGCCCTTTGCACAGAGCCTGTTGCAAAATAATAACAAGGCATGTAGAAGTCTTAGTCCCAGGATTTATGCATGCTTTGCAAGTGTCAGTGGGGCTGCTGAATAGTTACCTACGACATGGAATGGTAGAATTGTTTCTCATCAAATTAAGGCAAAGCTGAAGTGTTAGGAAGATTCTTAATTGTCATGACTGCAACAGCAGGGCAAGCATTACACCAGCTATGGTCAGAAAACAAACTAACTCTTTTTCCTTTTGTAGATCTTCAGCCTTTGGAGCAAGATGCAGTTTTTGGCTTAGAAGCTCTTCTTGTTCTCTGTAGTCAAGATGACAGCCCAGGAGCTCAGGCAACCTTAAAGGTGACATTACTGTTGTCTTCCCCTTCACAGCTGTAAGTTATTATAATAGCTTGTGTGACAGAGAGGCTGGTGTGCACCAGATCCTTTCTGGTGGAAGCACAACAGACTGGAGGGAAAAGATGATTTTTCTGGCTTGCCCATAATCAGAGTTCAGAGCAGTAGAGAAACTGAGCATGGCCATAGTACAACTCCTCTCAGCTGTGGGATGAGGATTGTTGCAGGTGGCCAGGAGCATTCCTCTCAGAGGAACAGCTGTAATAAAACATGAACATTGGATTGAGCTGTCTCTGGAGGACAAAGAGAATCTTGGAGACAACTTGCTTTTTGGAGATGGAGATGCATTTTTATAAATGATTATTATTTTCCCACTTCAGAAACCATCAGTAATTTTTCTAGTTATTTACCTTTCAGGCTGGTGGCGTGAGACACTATTAATGTTTCTTGAATTTGTGATGTGTTTTAGTGCTGGTAGCTCAGGGACAAAGACTTGGAAAATCTTTTGCAGGGTACACAGTTGTGAAAATACCAGATGAGTGTTTGTGCAGTCCTGCTTGCAGCCAAGCAGCTGTGCCTGCTTTGCTGCTTTGAGGCCATTGTGGTGATGTTCCTGTGGGCTGTGTGAGTTGCAGATCACGCTGACGTGCATGGTGAAGCTGGTGAAGTGCCGCCCCCACCTGAGCCAGTCCGTGGTGGAATCCCTGCTGGCACAGCTGCACAGTGCCCAGGACAATGCCAGGATCCTCATGTGCCACTGCCTGGCAGCCATTGCCATGCAGCTGCCTGTCCTGGCGGATGGCATGCTGGGAGACCTCATGGACCTCTATAAATTAATTGGACAATCTGCCACAGATAAAAAGCAGGAACTCTTGGTAAGACCTCCCCTGATGGATAAAATCTGTATTAACAATTGGGGATGGACTGTATTTTAAAAGGCAGCTAAGGCATTTGTTATGTGTCCGGGTTGATGTGCCAGTCTGTAGCCACTGGATCGATTTTGTTTCAACTTCTGACTCTTTATGTCAGTGTTGAGTGTAGAAATATCTCCTAGATGGAGCTGTCCTAAGCAGTGTATTCCATTAGATTTTCCAGCAGATGGCACTGCTTAGGCAAACCTGGCTATTGAAATTATTGGGGTGTCTCTAAAGTAGTGTTTAAAGGCCAAATGGCAGCTAGCTCCATTTATATAGGGTGCTCTGAGGCAAATGACTTAATATACTGTAAGAGAGAAAAATGCTTTCATCATATATATTTGGAAAAGAATTTGAATTTTAAAAAAGAAATTACAAGATTTCTGTTAATTTACTTGGAGCATTTGAAATATTTCAGCTAAAAGGCAGAGTTGAGATTCTTTAAATGAAAGTTACTTTTATCTACAAGAAATACTTGGATTGCTGTAACTATTTAAAAGATAAATGACTGAGAAGTTTTGCAGTTAAAAAAAAATATATATGTCATCTTCTATGTAGTTTTGAGCCCAAAATAAAACAGAAATGGCTTTTTTTTTTCTTCTTTTCATTAGTTACTGAATTATAACTTTCTTTCTCACTCCTCCACTCTCTACTAGGTTTCTCTTGCCACAGTGATATTTGTTTCCAGTCAGAAAGCTTTGTCCACAGAAATCAAAACTGTTATCAAGCAGCAGCTTGAGAATGCCTCCAATGGATGGACAGCCTACAGGATAGCCAGGCAAGCTTCCAGGATGGTAAGTGAAAATACCTGCAGAAAAATGGTTTCTGTGATTGAAGGAATTGCCAGGGAGTTCTTTGAATTGGATAAGGGAATAAGGAAAATTGTAGAACTTGGGAGAAGGAAGTGAATGGGAGCAAAAAATAAAAATCACTTTCCCTTCTAATTCCCTGGAATGCAGATTCAGATATTCAGAATTTGTGACATTCATCCCATCAAAATGACTTTTTACTTATCCTTTTGAAGTATTTGAGAAGGAAGTAAGTGATGCCCTGGCACTTTCTTGAGCACATGCCTAATCTGTATTGTCTGACTGCTCTTCAGAATGTAAAGGTCATCCCGATGTGTGGTTCTCTTTCTTCAATGTGAAGAAAGGAAGAAAAATATACTGTTTCCCTTTTCCCTTAAGTAAATTCACAGTTGGGGTTAGAATTACACAGAAACCCTAGTATGAGATGCTGAGGTAAATTTCCATGGATTTTTCTCATCTTATTGAATTATCTTGTGTAAATAAATACTATACTTTTTTACAGCCTGGTGTTTCTATAAAGTAAGCTCTTGTGCTTTTATTTATTATTAGTATTGCCACAATCAAATAATTGAAAAAGGTTTCAGTATTTCTGTTTGAAAGCTGGCGATGTTCCTGTTTTCTTCCTTGTGTAAGTTCTGTAGAAATCCCCAGCCTTCCTTCACATCCCCTTTCAGAATCATTCTTGTCATTACAGGGCAACCACGACATGGCCAGAGAGCTGTACCAGAGCCTGCTGACCCAGGTGGCCTCAGAGCACTTCTACTTCTGGCTGAACAGCCTGAAGGAGTTCTCGCAGGCCGAGCAGTGCCTGGCAGGGCTGCAGGAGGAGAGCTCCAGCTCCGCGCTCTCCTGCATCGCCGAGGCCCTCAAGTCCTACCACAAAGGGATTGCCTCGCTCACGGTCAGCACACACCTCTGCTGATGCTTCTGCCGCTGCAGGGTGGCTCCTGGGGTTCTGTTGTTAGCTCTCTGAAAAGTTCTGTAATATCTCTGGCATCTGCCAGACTCTGTTTGGTTCTCCTCTGCAGCCATCACACACTGTATCTTGAGAGAACACGTCCTGTAACTCAGCCAAGTGCGATTAGCTAGATTTCTCTTTGCTTTTTCTTCTCCTTCCACCCCTCATTTCCTGCCTTGATCAGATCAAATGAAATGTGACAGATCTTGTTTAATTAAAGTGACAATACTTATAGTTTTCCACTCCTTGATTTGGGTGAATAAAAGGTATTGTAATAGTCAAGCCTGAGAATTGGCCTGAATTGGCTGCTGTCTTCTTGAAATATAGAGAAGGATTCAATTGTCTTCCTCCCTCCTTCTGAGTTCATGTTGCCTTCTATTTGACAATGTGATCTCATGGAATCCTAAAAGCAATCTAGTAAGAAGAGGAAAGACAATTCAGTTTCATCAAATCCAACTGGTACCTACTTTTATGCAAATACTTTCTGCTTCTCTGAAGTAGTAAAAATACCAAGAAGCTGTGTGATGTCTGTGAATGTAAACAAAAAAAAAGCATTAATGATTAGGGACCTTCAGTTCCTGCTGTAAAGTTGCTTCTTAAGCAAAAATGTTCCAGCTTCACACAATAGTTCCTTTCATATTTTAGTTTCCATGAAGCAATCTTTACATACAGTTTCTGTATGCCTTTTCAGTGAAGCTGCATCGTTGCTTTAGTTTCTGGACAGTTAGGGTCATGAACATTCAGACATTAGCATTTAATAAAGTTCATTCAGATATTACTATTTATTAATACAATGTCCCTGAATAAGCTGCAATGACATAATTTTCCACTTTTGTCCTCTGAAAGACCCATTAATCCTGAAGTGTTTGTCTTTAAGTGTTGGCTGAGTGAATCAGGCTTTTAATTCAACACTTCAAGATTTCTCTTACATCAAGAAGACATTGAGAGGAGGACCTCATCTAATTAGATGTTAATATTTAATACAGGCAGGAAAATAACATACTTAAACAGGTTCATACTGTGATCCAGTAATTTAATTACCCCTTCCATGGAGTTTGGGGCTTTTTTTCTGTTGAAGGATTCCTGTCTTCATCTCTTCTGCTGACTTCAGTTCCTGTTGCACATAGTGCTTTTCTGGGCCCAGCGCCCTCCTTATGGGTGGTTGTGGTCCAGAGGAGTGAGTACAGGATTTGTAGGCTAGAGGGGAGGAAACTGAGTTTTACTGCTGGTTGTTGCTGACTTGTTGCATCACTCTGGACAATTTCCCAGCCATGCTTGAGTGTACCAGCTGTAAAAGGAGCCACTGACTGTTTGTCTATAGAACTCAGCCTCTCCAAGGGGAGCAAAGTGCCACAAAATGCAGAGCTGTTTCAGTGCAGAGCATGACTCAGCCCTGCTGGTACCACAGAGCAGTGGTGCATGGGATGAGCCTGGTGTAGCTGCTCCACTCTGTAGCTGGGAAACACCGTGGCAGTAAATCTCTTGCAGATGTTCAGCTAGCCCAGTTTAGCAACGATGAAATGTTCAGACAGCGCCTTGTCGGAAAATTTCTCAATTCCTCCTTGATAAACATAAAACTCTGTCTTGCACTGCAGAGTGTTTTTTCATTGGAGTTAATGCACTTGAGGGAAAAAGTCCCTCTGCTTTATGGATAAGGGGTTCTCCCTTTGGGAGAGCAGGGACTTGTCAGGGAGCACATTGACCATGGTCCCCATCTGTCTTGCTGTGTGCTTGGTTGTAGAGTTAGCAAAGGTTTTGAATGGGTCCTGCTCTTTCTGGCACAGATCCTGTGTGTCATTGGAAGCATGGGCTTATTTTTCCACTGCTGCTAATCTAAAGAAGATACAAAACTTGAGCACAGCGCTTATACAGCCATTGGTTGAAAAGCACCAATTCCAAATATGTCAAGTGGTGGTGTTTGAAGGACTTGGCTGAGCCAAAGAAATACTTCTGTCATTTTCAGAAAGAATTGTAACTCACTCACTGCCCATGGCAGATAAGGTGAATTGCAGTATTAATGAGACAAGCTTGTATTTCCATTTACAAGATTCAAGTCCAATTTGTGCTACTAAAAAGTCTGTATTTTCTGATATGAGTACTTTACTCTTTAAAAGCATGTAGTCTCTGTAGAATAATTACAGTGCAGTATAGCCCTCTTCCACAGAGGCTTTTCTGAAACCATCCTTGCAAAATAAAGTGAACAATTCCCGTTCAAAAGGGGGTTTTTTTTGTGCCCTTGGAGAAGGAAAAGCAAAGTGATAGATAAGAGAGGCTTAATGGTTTAAATATGAAATAGTCTTCCTTTTTCAGTTGAAATCTAGTTCAGTAGTTTAAAGTGGTTGCAGTGGGCTGATATTTCCTCACTTTAGTCAGTAGTGGGCCAGTTCTCAGATGATGTGATGCTTTGTGTGAAACTACTTAGCTGGTTTTCTGGCAGCAAAGAAATGGTTCTTAGTAAGGTTTTGGGGTAGATTATAACTTCTTGCTTTGAGAAGTGACCTGGTATGGAATAAGAAGCAGTGGCAAAGACAGGCATGAGTCCAAGAGGAAGTACTGGTGCTTTGTTTTTGGAGAGGGCTTGTTCTTCTCAAAATCCAACAGTTTAAGAAAAATAAGCAGTGGGTTTTTGGCTTAACTAGTATCTAACCTCGAGTACTGCAGTTTACCCCCTCCTGGGTGTCCTGAGCTGTCATAGGTGCTTCTGCAAGTCAGATAAGCTTTTAGGGAGCAAAGCTTCATAGAACTGTATTTTCTGAACAATAGCAGCTTATCTACCCTCCTGGAATTCTGTTATTTACTGTTCTTAGTTACCACTAGACTGTGTTTCTTGCCTTCATCAAATGCAAGGTTCAGTGCCTTCATCATGTCCCCATCCATTCACAGTTCCAAAAAAATCACCCTTTCCTTGTGCTGGGGGTAACTTGAGCCAATTCCTTCTCTTGTGGCTGATGCAGAGAATCACTTTTTCAGTCCTTGTGTTTCTTGTTTGCCATCCAATTCAGTGTACTTCTTCTTGTGGTAAAGACTATCTGGCCTGATGTCATTTGAAGCCTAATGGCTTGGCCTTGGAAAAAGGAAATATGTGCCCTAGCAGTATTTATTTTAACTGCTTAAGTCATATTTGTTACAAGGGTGACATGCTTGGAATATGACTTAGTAATTATGTAACTTCTATGTCATTTATATTTAGTGTGATTGAAATTGAGCAAACTTGTTAAATGTAATTTTTAAAAAACCAGCTTTTAGAATTGAACTTGAGGGTTCAGTTTTTTCTGATGAGACTGTTCAGTGACACTGCAGTGTAATTTTATAATTTTTGCTTTTGACCTAGTTTGCCAACATTCCTATTACTGTGTTTCAGGCTGCTAGTACACCACTTAATCCTCTGAGCTTTCAGTGTGGATTTGTGAAACTCAGGATTGACCTTCTGCAAGCTTTTTCTCAACTTATTTGTACCTGCAACAGCCTAAAAACGAGTCCACCCCCAGCTATTGCCACAACCATTGCTATGACATCAGGAAATGATCTCCAGAGGTGTGGCCGCATCTCCAACCAGGCATGTGGTCCTATTCCACTCTTGTGCAGTTGTGTTTGTGACTCTGGTAGGAATTCTGCTTCTCAGCAAACATTTTTGAGAAAAGAAATGAAAAGCAGTTGTGAAGTGTGTTTTGGTTTTCACCTGTAGCTCTGAAAACACCTGCCTGTAGCAGGCTGTGTTTTGAAGGTGAATGTGCACGTGTGTTTTCTCCCCCAGTCACACACACAGCTTCCAGGGATGTGCACGTAGCAAGTGACTTGGTACACTCAAACTTGCAGCAAGGCTCTTCACACCTTGCTTTGAAACACCTCAGACACTCTGAGTACACTAAGGAAGAATATTATGTACACCTGAGGATGATCCTGCAACTCCTTTTGCTGGGAGTTGGCAACTGCCTTGGTACCGTACAAAACTTGCCTTGTACCTCCTTGGAACATCAAGGAGGTTTGCTTCTAAATCCAGCCAGTGAGTGGTCACTGAAAGACAGGGCAGTTTGATTTACCAGTGGGGGATGGAAGTTCTTTCTTTTGCTTTCTTTTTAACCCAAGGAGATTTTGTTGGTGCAGGAAATATACCTGTTTAATGTGTGGATAACAGTCTGTCACGTTGGTAATCATTATCTGAGTGAAGAGGCAGGAACTTCATAAACTTTTCTCCAATGTGCCACCTTATTCCTTCAGTATTGTATGTTACAGTGTAGTGGTTTTCTGGATTTGTGGGGTTTTGTTTTGCCTTATTTTGTGGTTTTTCCTAGTAACATTGTCTCTGCAGATGAAACACTCAATGGAGGAATTCCGAAACTTGGCTACACGATATGGAGATCTCTATCAGTCATCTTTTGATGCAGATTCAGCAACTCTAAGGAATGTAGAACTGTATCCTTTAAAAATCCTAGAGTTTGTCCACTTTTATTCTCATGTGCACAGCATAAAGCATAAGAATCCTCTTTTCTTTGAAGACTGCCACAAAGTAATTTCGAAAGTTAATAATGTAAAAATTGGCTGCCAATTGTTTAAAACCTGTTTGAAAATAAACCTTGCCATATTATTGTTTGGAATTACTTGATAAACAAGTTATGACACAAAAATTGGAGCAGCTCATAACTTGGTATTTTTACAGTTCCTGCTCTCTGTTCACTAAATGAGTAATGACTGTAGGATTACTTCACAGAAGCAAGGAAAAGTGCCACCAAATACACAGCATTTCTTGCTTTAGGTGCCAACTTTGAAAGTCTTTTAACTCCTTAGTATTAATATCAGACAACAGCAGAGCTGCTTGTTGATTTCACATGCAATAGAAGCTCTGATTTTGGATCCAGAATCTGCAAGGTAGGTTTGATAGTTAACTGCATACTCCTTTTCTGCTTGTTAATAAATCCTTGGAGCTTTAAACCTAGGAATTCAAGGAATGTTCAGAAAGTTTCTCAGTAGACATTCCTAATTGTATTCTGAGCAGGCTTGAGGATGTGTTGCTGCTGTGGTGTACCTGGCATATATACCTGGAACTCTCTTGGGTTCTGTATTTCATACTGATTTTGCTCTTGAGAGCACTATACTGGAGTTATCTTAAATATAGACTTGAATTTCTGATCTCTCCTTTAGCCACTTATTTCAGTTTGTGTTGTTGTGTGTTAGATCCCATGCCTGTTGCCTGCACTTGTAAGTGCACTTTAGCTTCCTTCAAAGTTGTGAAACACATGCAATAAGATAGTTCAGATTTTTAATGTAAAGCCATCATCTCTGGCTCTTTTTCAAACAATGAACTTAAATCCACTAGAAAAAAATGTTGAAGTACTGATGAATTTAATCACTGTTTAAAACTTCTGGGCTGAGATTAAATGGAAAACACTGTGGATAAAATCTCTAAATCTCTCAGTGATTTTATAGCTGGTAATAAAAGTGAACATCCTACATGACTGTAGTACTCATTAAGAATTAAGCATTGCTTAGAAAGTGTATTAGTCAATGAGATGTTCAAAGGAGAGATTATAAACCTGGAGATTTAGTTTTAATTCTGACTGTCTTTCTTGCTTTGTGTTGTGAGATTTTCATGGCTGTTACAAACACTGCAGGGTTAAAAAACCCAGGGGAAGTAAGTATGCTGAGTCTGTTAGACCTGTCACTGCTTTAGCTGAGAGGGTGGGGACAAGAAGTGGTGAATAAATGGTAGGTAAGAAAGATTTAAATGTAAAGGGCAAGTGTTTTAGTGGAAAAAAAATAAAGAAAGAGTAAACAGTTTGAAAGACATTTCTTAATGGATTTCATGTTGTAATGTCTTGCCACATCTGTTTGGTAGTGTGCCTTCCAGGTTATGATGAGGAAAGTAAGTTAGACATACTGAAAAGTTTCGGTTTTTTCTTTTTTCTTTTTTTTTTTTTAGTTTCCAGGAATATAGCTCAAATGGAACAGCTCATGTTGAAAGTGAATATGAAAGAAGAATGATGTCTGTGTTTAATCATGTGCTAGAGGAAGTGGAATCCCTCAACAGGAAGTATGCTCCTGTGTCTTACTTGGCAAGTAACAGTTTTAAATGTATATTGTCTAGAGAAAAGGGGCCAAAACCCCAGAACTCCATATATCTGTGGTTGGCAAGAAACTGGGAAGCATTCTTAGTTGATTAACATTACTGACTCAAATGGTCTCTGCAGAGACACGCTTGTTTAACAATACTTCAAAAATCATTTTGCTAAAACATTTGTAGCCTTGCTGGTCTGCTGAAAAGTAATATTTTTAAAATTCCCATCCTAAGAGCACAGCAGGTGCTCACTGCAAGAGCTGTCAGACCCCTCAGCACACTCACATGCAAACCCTGCAGCACATTCTCCTCCTTCCTGTTCTTGCTGTGAAGGAATTGTTCCCCTGCCACCCAGCAGCCTGGCTTTGCTCCCTGAGCTGCTGGGGGTGAGCCCTGTGCTTTGGGAGTGTTGTGTTTCTCTTATCAGTGCAGGGCATCAGGGAGCACAGAGTGAGTGTGCTGGTGCACACAGTGAGCTGATAACACTCTCCTTGCAGGGCTGGTGCCTTTGGCTCTTGCTGCTCTTGAGCCTCCTGAAGCTGAAGTGCATGTTAGTGAGAGCAAGGTGCTTTGGCATGGTTGGCATCTGTTTGCCTGGTTTCTAAATCCAACAGTCCTTGCCAATTCCAAGCAGAACAGAGGAGTAAATCATGTAAACCACAGCAAAGGTAAACCCTGTACACTTAGCTGTGGCTTGCTGCACACCAGGGCAGCTTGGTGACTCCAGTGGCACTGCTTGTGTTCATCTGAGCCAGAGGCATGGTGCAGCAGGGAAAGGGAGAGCAGACAAGAGCCTTAAAACTTAATTATTGCATTAAGGTGTGATAGATGCCAGGCTTTTTGCTTGGAGGGGAGTTGTTTTTTGAGAGTTTGTGTGTAGGAGTGTTTCAAGCAGATCCTGCTCTGTCAACTCTTAACACTAGGACTGGAAAGATCTGTATTTTTCTTTTGCTTGACCTCCTTGTTTTTTTTCCAGAGCAGAATACCTCCTTCAATAAGGGGCAGAACATAAACAGAGAGGCTGAATATAGACATTGTAATCTTAGTGGCTATAATTCTATGACTATTAATATGTTTTTGGACTTGAAATGGAAAGTCCTGCTGTTTCAGTAGCTCAGGTACATGTATTTCTCCTGTGTCATGAATTATGTTTTTTCTCAGTTGTTTTGGCTCTTGTTTCTTGCAGCACACAGCTTGTCTGTGCAATGCTGTCATTGCCTTGTTGAAGGTGCCCCTTTCATTTCAAAGGTACTTTTTCCAAAAGCTGCAGTCTACAAGTATTAAGGTAAGTATTGCTCAAATATGGCCTCAAATTTTAGAAAGTCTTTACTTCATGAGAAAAGCCCTACTGAAGGCACAAAGCTTAAGGATTTTTAGTGAAGATACATAACTGCAAATAACATTTGGTTTAATGTGTTAGGAGTAACTTGAATAGCATGTGTGCATGGTTGTTCAGAACCACTAGACTGTCCCTTAGGCAAGTAGGATTCAGTTATTTGATTGCAAAATCTTAAAAGTAAAATGTACCTGGATTTTTTGTTGATTCTGAGTCTGCAAAGCTAAATAATTCTAGTCCTGGAAGGGCAGTTTTTATGGATTTGTATTTGGTTTTTTTCCTTTCCCTTTAAAAAGCAATGTTCACTATCTTGGAAGAAAATTGCCCTATATATCAGCTTACTGACTAAGAATGACTAAATATGACTAAGGTCATAGTTTGGTTGGTTTTTTTTATTTTTTGTTTTACTCAAGTGCTCCTTTTTACTGGGAAAAGTGAAAGCCTTAAGTTTTATTACTTACTCTTATTGCATTTTGCTTTTTTGTTCAGCTTCATTTACCTATGGCTTCTGTGGAAGATTTTTTTCCACATCTTTTGAAGAAGTGAAGTAAATTAAACTGATACAAAGATAATAGCTGGTATTGCTGATGATGTTTATTAAATAATATAGTCATGAGTCTCTGATAATGTCTGTGTTTCCATTTGCTGATTTTTCCTACCCAATCTCTCTTGGAAATTTTCCTATAAGATGGTGTCCTGTTTCATCCTTGAATTTTGTTTGCTTTTCTGGAGGCTTATAATTACATTTTGCTCTGTTTATTGTGTTCCAGCTTGCTCTGTCCCCATCTCCAAGGAACCCAGCAGAGCCTATAGCAGTACAGAACAACCAGCAGCTGGCCCTCAAGGTGGAGGGAGTGGTTCAGCACGGATCCAAACCAGGCCTTTTCCGTAAAATCCAGTCTGTCTGTCTCAATGTCTCTTCAGTGCTGCAGAGCAAATCTGGACAGGACTATAAGGTGTGGATAGAACAGAGCCAGGAGGAGCCTTAAGCTGTTTTGCTGTTCTTTTGTTTGTCTCTGGGTAGCAGAATTCCCAGGATGAGAGGAATGGGAGTGGTTCTGTAATCCTTTCACTCCTGCCAGTTGACATGAAAGCTCTGGCCAGAGCAAGCATAACTAGTGGAGGGGATCTGGGATTTTTAAGTCTGCAAGATGTCAATACCTTTTTGTAACAGCTCTTCTTCCAAACAAAGAGGCTTTGTGATGTTCAGAACAAGTCATTAGGAATCTGCCTGAGATGAGGAAAACAGCCTAGTTATATATCATAGAAAACACCACAGGGAAAAACAAGCAAACCAGGAGTATATTACTCTCTGCCACAGAGTCACTAGAATTTTTTATAGTCATTTTATGGTTCTTTTATTTTGTTTGTGGAAATCATGAGGACAGGCTGTCCAAAACAAATAGCATCTGAGGAGACACATATTAAACTTAACAGTTTTATCAAAGGCTGCATGCCTGAGGTTTAGGTTCTGCTAGCATGTGATACTTAGTGAAAGGCCTGTTTTGGTGGGTTTTGGGGTCAGCTTTTTGTTTGTTTTGTTGTTTGGGGTTTTTTGAGGGAGAATAGGAGAAAAGTCAAATGGCTTGTAAAAGAACAGGGCTAGGAAGTGTGTGATGTTTGACTCACATTACTTTGTGGAAAAGTAGTACTCAGGTGGAAGATTACTTGTTAGCTTGTCAAGCTGTCCCAAGTATGCACATGTATTGGTTTAGGAGAATTGCAAACAGATTTTTCCTTTTTTCTCTGCTCTCCTTCAAGTGAAGACCTGAAAACTTATTTTTGGCAGGTTCATGATGTTTTAACTTTCCATCTGTGTTCTCAGATTCCTCTTGACAGCATGACCAATGAAATGGAGCAGAGGGTGGAACCGCACAATGACTACTTCAGCACCCAGTTCCTGCTCAACTTTGTCATCCTTGGCACCCACAACATCACCGTGGAGTCCTCTGTGATAGACTCAAACGGCATTGTCTGGAAAACTGGGCCTAAAACAACGATTTTTGTGAAGTCTCTGGAGGATCCCTACTCGCAGCAGGTTCGCCTGCAGCAGCAGCAGGGCCCGGCCCCAGCGCAGCAGCAGCAGCAGAGAACGGCGTACTCGCGCTTCTGAGTGCACAGCCTGCCCTGCTGGGGCTGCAGCTATTCTGGACACTTCTTTTTAAAAGCTTTTTTCAAGGTTTTTTATTACAGCCTTCTCCTACAAAGTCTCAGATGCCAGTTTGCTGCTTCCAAATTATCTGGAGTAAATTCGAACTTGATTCAGCAGAGGCAGCTGTTCAAATCTGGAGTTGTGCTCTTACTATAAGGACTTCTACCTGATCTCTAACTTCTGTTTACAAACCTGTTCCAGCAGGCTCCACAAACTGCAGTAGCAGGGGACACTGAACTTGTTGACTGGTACTTTCCATGATGTTTTTTGAAGCACATAGGTTCTAATGTCAGGCTGACAGGACATTGGGAAACACTTCACTTTGGCTGGTTATACAGAAATGAGTGTAATACCAAGTGTGTATCTTTCAGTGTGAAGCAATTGGCAGGAATGTCCAGAAATTCTTTTTCTGACATTTTAATAGCAAGTTCCAGTATTTGGCTGGTGTATGTATGTTATTAAAATTCTTCAGCACTACTTAATGCATGCAGCTGGAAGAAAAAAATCGCAGGTCACTTGTGATACCCAGTCACTGCAGAGGGAGGAGACTGTGTGAGGGGTTGCTGTCTGCAAGGAGCAGAGTTTTACAGGTGGGAATAATCACTGTCTCTCAGATGATATGGAAGATGTTGTTTTTAAATTTTCATGCATCTGTATTTCTGAAACCTTTTGTTTTGTAGGGTTTTTTTAATTTTTTCTTTTTAGAGGGAAATTAAAAGGAATGACAGCTTGCAAGTAAGCAGCTCTGGTTTTTAAAAGGAGTCCTTTCTACCAAAACTTTCTAATCTTATGTGTTCTTTGACCAACTTGCAAAGCTTAATTGTTAATTTTACAAGAACTGTAAATAGAATTTTGCCAATTCTAGAAATTGATCCAGAATAATTTTGGAAATACACTGCTTCATACATCATTTTCACAGTTCCTTTGTGATATAAAAGGCTGAACTGTATCCAGACTCACAGGCAGTGGATCACATAACATGACCTTCACCTGGTCTGCATAAATAGTCTCTGCTTATCACTCTGTAGCAAAGCAGGACCCACTTGAGTGAGAAGGAGGAGGGTTGGCTCTTCTTACATACTTCAGCTTGTTAATCTCTCTTGGAGAAGAAGTTTTTGGTTTTTTTCTCAGCAAAATCCCATGATACTGTTATTTCTTCAATATGATTTCATTCTAGATCTGACTGGAGTTCACAGGTTTTGCTTGCTTCAAGTGCAGAGAATATGATGATGAATTGCTGTAAGCTGAGGCTTCTTTTGCATAGCAGGATGAAGAATTTTTTGCTGTGTTTTCCCATAGTACCTCTTGGCTGGAGACTATCCAAGAAACCAAACAAGCTGGAAGTGATGATCATACCTTGGTCAGGCTGTAATCCTAACTGGAAATGGTAACTGGGAGGCAAGGTTGAAATAGAAGACAGAAAATTGGTGAAAAGTTGAGCAGCATCCTCTGTAAATTATTTTCCATTTGAGCAGGGGACGCAAAGTACCACTGCCTTCCAAGCTGACTGAGCAAAGTGGTGGTTTCTGTCCCACTTTTGTGGTTCCATGCCCATAGTTTGGGGTGGGTGTGTATTCAGCTGTGTGCACACAGGCATATCTGTACCTGTAGCTACAGCTTGTTGAATGGTCCAGAAAGAGGTGCCTGGCCTGCTGCTGTGTGTGCTTTCTGTCAGATTGAAGAGCTGAACTCCTTGTGGTCAGTTGGGTTTTTTTTATTAAAGCCATAGATCAGTTCTTTACCACAAAAACCTCTGTATTTAATGTAAAAAAAAAAAAAAAAAACAACAAAGGAGACATAGAGGTCAAAGAGGTTTTTTTATCCTGCATAATGAATGTGTTTTTCTTGCTCTTATTGACCAGTCTGTTGGTGGAAACCTTGGATGGTGCCTTTCCAAAACAACTCAGAAATTACAAGACATTTCCATGCTGGGGAACAAACTTTTCTCATAAGTCATGTGGTGTTCAGAGTGGGAAAGCCCTGCTCTGGCCTGAGGCTCAGCTGTCTGTGAGATTAACCCTACTACAGCTGAAAAAAGTGTTCCTTCTTTAAACACATCATCTGCTCAGCTGATCTGAGAGGCCTCTGGAACTCCAAGAACTTGTATCAGTTTTAAGGCCCAGCAAATAATACTTGAAGTCTGAGAATCTGGATGTTGGGTATGGGAGATGGCAGGGGAAGGAAAATTGCAATTGCTGCTTTATTGGAAATTCCTTTGTATAGGAGGGTGGCTTGCTGTACAAATACCTGTATTTCTAACAAGCTCTGAAGAGTTTCTCATGCTGATTCATTTGCAGGTTAGTTATTTGTGTGTGCTGATCAGGAAAGGCCCTGGACCTATTAGTAAATTCTCCTTCTATGTAAGCACAGTGCTTTATGTTTTGTTGGATTTGTAGTGAGGTAATTTTCTGTGTGGGGAGATTTTTTTGTTTTCTAACACAGTGTATTTTTTATTCCTAATAAGCTGGGATATATAATAAGCTGGTTTCAAACAGAAACCAGGGGTTTTATGGCACACAATATCTCAAAATACCTAAAGAGAAGTGAGGAAGAGTGTTAAAGTTACAGCAATATACAGAAAGCTGCTGTTGGAGCTATCAGCAGTGAATGTGACCCTTCACTATCAGTGGAAGCAGGGAGGTTATTCTTGTTTGAGTCCTGAGTTTCTGGTGCCTGTACTTGAAGATGTGCAACAAAGAATTAGGAAGGCACTTCTAATATATGGACCCAACTTAAATCTCCTCAGTGTTTCTCAGTAAACAAAGCAGTAACCTGATTACTATGCATAGCTGCACACTGATAATGGAAGACAGTTCAGATCTGTTTCACTTACTGGCAGAAGAAAGCAAATACTCAGTGGCTAGACATTGGTCCTGAGACAGCTGCTAAGAATTCAAAGTACAGAAGGGCTTGTGCAGACAGCCACGCCGTGATCTGTTCCTGATCACTGCGATATGCCTGCATCTAGCTTGGATGAATGGCTGGGCTGAGCAGGAGGAGGTGATGGAATGAAGATGCCTGGAGGTGCTGGCAATGTGTGCAGTGCAGCATGAAGACAATAGTTTAGTTCTTGGTGCTTAGGCTCTGTAATTTGACCTGACTTCCCACGGATGGTGGAGCCAGTTACCCTCGGAAGTAGTTGCCTCTCATTCCTGTGAACATGTGCTCAGGCATGTGTCCAGAAAGTGTCATTTCTGGATTCCTGGCTGATCCCTCGCTCCAGGCAATGTGGAACTGAATGCAGGGCAGGGGAGGAATGTCCTCTGTCAGATTCTACCTTCCCCTGGAATTTGGAGTGTAATCTCCTGCTAAGGTCATGCAAGTGATTTTCAGAAGTGATTCCCCAAGTTGCACTCATCGTGGGTATTCATGGAATCTCTATTCATGGAATCTCAGACTTCCTTTCCTGTTTTTGTTTCCTTGGATATGCCCTCATTTTACCCAAGGACTGATATGCCTTAATATAGCTGAAGTTTTTGTATTTCATAGGGGATATATTTTGACTTAAATCCTATGAAACTGTACAGGAATTGCACAGGTCTGGAAGCAAGGTCAATGGTTCTTTAAAGATATGCATAAACTTTTAAGAATTATTTTATGTAGTGATACAACAACTTTAGTTGAAAACCCCACCAACCTACTGAAGGAATTTATAGGATCTGAAGGAATTTTATTGCATTCCTAAAAATATCTTTTGAGTGATATTCAGTGTACATGTATGCATATAGAGAGAGATCTCATACAATACAGTATGGAGGCATCTTGCCTTCAGAAAAGCTTCATTTCTTTTCTGGTTTGTTGTCTTTGTTTGCCTTAAGTGCTTGCTGTGTCCTTGATCAGCATATTTACACACATGTGTCCTTTTAGTTCCTGACAGCATCTTCTCTGAACAATCTGTTCCTTTTGTGGCAGTGCAGGTGTACTCAGATGTCTGCAAACCAAGACAGCAGGGGGGAAAACAGGGTAGAGGGGGAAGCTTGGGAGCCCTGCCAGCTCTCAAAGCAGTTCTGGTTTGAGTAAAGCCCAAGAACTGCAAGTTCTCTCTGCTTGACTGCTGCAGTTCTGTGTCCAGCACTATGGGAGCTGCTCTTGCTTCACACACACATAGGTGCCTCCAGGGACACAGCCTGAGATGCTAAGGCAAGAGCAGATTTATCCAGAACCTTGCTATTTTCACCTCCAGAGTAGAGACAGGTTGACAGGTAGAGACAGTGACTGAGACAAAAACACTTCTTGAAATCAAAGGAAAACCCAGAGTTGCATGCTTCTCTAGCCAGGCATGTAATGCAGTGTTGCAGTTACCCTCTCCTCCCCTGTGAATCTTTAAGCCAGGTGCTGTTTTGTCACCAGGAAACAAGCCTGTCTACCTTAGTGACCCCTGATAGTTCCTGAGTTGTTTGTACTCCAAGGAACATCTCTGTGCTCAGACTCACTCCTAAAGTCACAGATTGCTGCATTCCAGTGAGCAGTCATCCCAGGTTGGGCTTCAGAGAGTTGCTCTACTCTGCTGATTGTTAGCTGAGGAATAGGAAGCATTTCTTTGGTGTTCTTATTTGCTTTTAGGATATGGTCTTTATCACTTGCTTGTGCACCTCCAGGTGATGCTGTCAAAATTAAGGACAACTTGGTTGTATGTTAATGAAGTTTGCACTTAGCCTCAGCCTCCTGACCCAAGATCTTAGATCAGCTAAGAGCAGCATTCAGTGAATTTTGAGAGGAAAGTCTTTCTGAGGTCAGAAAGAGCCTGTAACAATGCCTTGAACACTTTCTAGTCACTGAACACCTAAATGTAGTAAAAAGCTGATTTTTCTTTTTACCAGTGAGCCAGTAGAGCAGTCAAGGGGATACTGAAACTGTTCTATTTTATAGATGATAAAAAACTTAGGCTATAGCCATTTCACAGTCTTGAAAATCATCCTTTTCCCCTATAGATAAGGAGTCTTATATTGACATTCCCTCAGATAAGATTGTGGAGTTCTCCAGAAGTCTTTTAAAACTTTGATTACTAAAAGCAATTGTTTGTAAGGGTTTTTTTTAGGGATATCAATGGTGACTACAAAGCTCCAAGGAGGACAGGATAAAATAAGAGACTAGTGTGGGTTGGCTGATTTAAAATACCTTTGCTCAGCATTTTAAGTATGTGGCTTGCTGGCAATCCATTTTATAGAGTCTGTCCTTGCTTCCCAGAAGCTCTAAATTTAGGAATGCAGTTAATGTGAAATTAAGAGCTGTCCGTGCTTAACACACAGCTAGCTATGGAGAAAACCCAAGGAGGAGCAGTTGAGCTGGAAGAGACTGGGATAAATATAAACTGAGTGTGATGTGGATGGATGGACTCTGCCAAACACGGTGGGTGAATCTCCAGGGTACAGTTTCATGCTTCACTTGACACCTTCTAGGTGTGTGGCAGTGCTGAAAAGGGACTCTCTCTCTTGTGCTTATTCCTGACTCCAGCTTTGCTCTTTGGATCACATCACAAGTTTTTCCACTTAAAACAATTCCAGTTGGCTTGAGTGGTTTTTTCTGCTGGTTTGTAGAGTGACTTGGCCAATGCAGTGAGTACCAGACAGGTGCTGGGGAAGAGAGTGGTGTATCCTGGAGTTACTGGTGAACTGCTGGCCTGGCTGCCTGTGCACCTGCAGTGTATTTCTGTGTTCAGCAGGAGTCTGGAGGAAACTGTGAGTTCATGTGCACCTGAACTCTGGCTTTTGTGCTTTTGTGCATGGGCACTGGAGAGGGCAGAGAGCACTGCAGAGCTCCCAGCCAGCTGCCCGGCCTTGCTGCCGCTCTGAGTCACTGCCCAGAGGTGACACAAGGACAGGAAGGAAGGAGGGAATGCCCTTTGGAGCAGTGTGAGTGTCAGTCCCTGCTCTGCAGCAGCTGAGGATGCCTGAGTGTGTCCTGATGTGCCAGCAGTGCATGAGGGCAGCAGCTCTCAGTGAGGAACCACGACGGCTTCTGACTCTCCTTGTTTCACAAAGTCCCACGGTGTGCAGAGGCCTGATTGCAGGTTATACCAGTGATATTCCTACAGGAACACTTACAAATCCTGGCTAAAGCTAGGCTTTTATCCCTTAGCCTGAGCTTCACTAGTTCCATGGATATGTGTTTGCAGAAATTGGTCTGTGCAAATGACAGTGTCCAAACCAGATCAGTTGTATTTGGAGGGAGATCAGCTCACTGCTTACATACATCAGCTTTACTGATGAGTAGCAATAATTAGCTGTTTGTGGAGGGCTCCACTGTTTTGTGGAGGGCTATTTTTTCGTTTGCAGAAATTGGTCTGTGCAAATGACAGTGTCCAAACCAGATCACTGAGTGAAGTGGATGGAGACCTCTCAGAGCTGGTCACCCCCTGCAGACACAGGGGAAATTTCAGCAGTTGTAATAATTGACAAATGTCTGACCTCTTCAGCAGGTCTCTCCCTCATTCCACAAGGGAGGAGCAAAAGCAATTGTAATTAATTAGGCTCATTACTGCTACTCATCAGTGAAGGTGATGTATGTAAGCAGTGAGCTGATCCTCCCTCCAAAGTACAAACTCTAATAGCTAATTTCCTTTATCTGTCACCTGTACTGAACTGATGTGCATTTTCACCCTTGTAGAGGAAAAGGTTTTCCTGACAGCAGTCTGTGCCATGTGAGAGAGATGCAGGAGATTTCCTTGATTCTCCTTGTTGTAAGGGTTTAAGTTTTAGAGTGGACCAAGTCTGTGAGTTGGGTAGGAGTTTCTGAGAGTATAATCCTGACTGCATCTGGGTAGTAGTAGCCACATCACAGATCCACTGGAGAGATTTGTATTTCTGTTAGTGTGTGTAAATTAGGTCAAGAACAAAAATATACACTGATTTTCATTTTTGGGGGAGTTGGGCAATAAAGATCACCCAGAAGAACAGCTTGAAGGCTGTATGTTTAGTTGTATTTCAGCCTGACCCTAAAAGAAAGCACCCAATTGTGTTGGTTTTCCTATTTTAAACAAAACAAAACCATATAATGACAATAACAGCAGCCCTCAAACCCCTGATTCAAACCCCCAACTTTGTTTTGCTGTTCAGAGTTTTAGGAATTGACTATGGTCATAGAAAATATTGTTCTGTTTTGTGGAGGGTTTTTTTTCTTTTTGCATAGGAAAAAGGAGGACACTCCCCCATGACTGTTAACTGCGTTGCAATGCCTCCAGTAGTTCAGTTTGGCAAGATAACAAAACCAGTGCAGGACTTAAAAGGTAATTAATGAGAAAAAAAAAAAAAAAGTTTAAATGCCATGCTGATTAATCTTTTTTTTTTTTTTTTAATTGAACCTTTTTTCAACAAAACCCAGGGCTGCAGATCAGGTACTCATGTTCAGGTCTGCCCTTCAGTGATGTGAGTACTAAATGGCAGATGGGAATGTTGATGATTCACTCAATACATTTATGTGTCAACACTACCTCACCAGAAAACAGCTTACCCAGAGGGATATGGAACTTAAAATCTGTTTTCAGTGCAGCCTGCTCTGTAGTACAAATGCAGTGAGCTCTTGCTGTGAGAGGACAGATGCGAGAGCCCTCTGTGATGCCTGTCTGAGCCCCTGAGAGGGTGATCTTTGCCTTCCTGCTGCTCTCTGTGCTCTCTGCCCTTGCAGCCATGGCTAATAACAGCACCCACAGGCTGTGCTGGTTTTGGACACCCACTGCCAAGTCAGCCCCTGTTCTCTGTGATGTGGTTTGTCTGACCTGGGAGTTCTCACCTGCGTGTGGCCACTTATCTCCTCCTGGCAGAGATGAAAATGTTCTCTGCTATGGAAAACTGCTGGGAGCTTGACATCCTCTTCCTGCTGTAAATCTTTGACCACTTCCAGCAGCTTCCAAGGCAGCCCAGGGAGCGGTTGGCATTGACCACCTCAAATACTCAGCTATGCAATCCGAATAAATTTGAAAAATGCCACTTTTAATCTCTTGAGCTTTTGCTTTCAGCTGCTTCTCTGCAATCATGATAGCCATAAATCATGTTTAGCCTAATCTCATTCCTCATTTTTATTTTTAGTATATGACTCCAGGAAGTGTGGCTTAAAAAAATAATTTTAAAAAGAGCCAAATGCTCAGTAAAATCTGTCCTTCCAAACAAAAATATAAAAAAACTGTCTTTTCACCAGTATTGTTTGGCAATTCAATTAGTTTTGGTTGACCTTCAAATGCCCAGTCTTGCTGGGCTGTGCCTGACATTTTGCCATTGAAGGAGTAAAGGATTATCAGCACAGGAATTTAACAGTGCTTTTACAAGTCAAGTGGCTGCCGCTCCATCCTGTGGGTGGGACTGGGGCAGCGCTTGTGTGACTTGCAGTCAGCAAAAGTTGATGGCAAATTACCAATTTAAAATTTTATCACTGTAATTATCACCTATTTTATTTCCTCATCTTCTCCCTTTAGAAGAGATAAAAACCCCAGCGTTCTTGTTGTGCTCACAGAAATGATTACAAGTAATAATGTTATTTACTTAGTACAGTAGATTATGTAAATAGTGAGATCGCATGTGAACAGAAACAGAACTCATTTTGTCCTTTATCTTTCCCTCAGGAAGACTTTGACCTGTAAGTTGTAAAGAAGCTGTGGAGCAGCCTGGGTCAGCCCCAGCAGCTCAGCTGTTGGAGCAGTGATTCATTTGTACCCATTCTCAGTTCCAGCTGTGGTGCTGATAATGAAAAGCTGACAGCTGAAGGGCAGAGGCGGAAAGGACTTTGTCCAGCAAGACAAGAGCAATCTACAGCTGGGCTGGGCTGCGAGAGATGTAATTTGTTCACCAGTGATTTGATTACTCAACAGTCTGCATGGATTCACAAGCCGTTCACAGGACTTGAATTTCTAAACAGAATGTAGACAAAAGTTTCCTTTAATGTAGGACAAATCCCTGTAATGCTGTAGGAGGGGTGACACAGGACACAGGATCTCTGCCACAGCTCTGTGTTGGACTGCTGTTAAAATCAGGTGCATAATTCATGCTCAGCACAGGCAGTTGAGACCATGACTCATTTGTGCCTCTCTAAAATATTAAACTTCCAGGCCACTTCAATTACAAGCCTGGCAAGACATACAACCTGATACAGTAAAATATTTATCTGTGTTACCCAGGTAATGGCAAAAGAATCCAGTCATTGCAAAGAATGCTGCTTGTGATTAATTATTTAATTAGTTTCTTTAATCATTTTGGCTGCCTAGGAGTAGAAAGAGCTGCAGTTGCATGGACATTTCACTTATTAAAGTATTTTGGAGATGCACAAAAGCTTTGCATCTTCAGGAATATAAACCTTTAAGGTATTTGTGCATGTGTAAGCAAGTGTTAGTTAGAAGAAGGGTGAAAGTTAAAAGAAACTGGACAAACTTAAACTTCTGTAATAGCAAAGATTAAAGATGAATTCTAAAGGAGAATCTGGAAAAGACCTCGAGGTATTTGAGTTTTGAGGAGGGGGAACTACTAACAGTGCATTTAATAAATGCACTCAAATAGCACATGATAAGTAATGAAGATCTCCTGATGAAACACTAATCTTAATGTTCTTTATGATTAGGTGCAATGTAACAGATTTAGTGCTTCCAAACTGCTAAAATGAGCTTTCTTTTTAATCTAGATGGTAGCAAGAGCTAGATTTCACATCCATTGTATCACAGGTTCAAAATTCAATTTTTTTGTGTTTATCTAGGCAGCCCTGTAGAGCTCTGTGTGCAGACAACAGATGTACCTAGCAGTGGACTTTGCCTGGAACTGCATCCATGCAAATGTCTCTAAATGTGAAACTGTAGAGTGCACTGAAAAATCTGAGTGTTCCAGCTCATGTTTCCCTGCATAATGAAGTCACTGACTAGCATGATCAGATTATAAAAAGTCATCTTTGGTGTTTATATAATTCCTAGGTTCAGCTGAACTATTTTTAATCAGGAATTCAATTGTTTATCTTGTATGTTCTTTTATATCCTTTCATCCTGCATTTGCATACATTGTGATGACCTTTTGTGGAAACCCTGCAGGATTTTTATAACAGTTCAGCTGAAATTCAATGTGAACTCCATCAGCTGTTCCAGGCTGGGTAGGATCTCAGCAACACAGCTCACAGGGTGAAGAGCTTCTGTGAACCAGGGTACAGAGAGTTTTTCTGTGATACTCATTGCTTTTCTACTGGAACAGAATGCTCATCCATTTCTTTTGGAAGGATATTTCATTTTTCATCTGTTTTTAAAGATGGTGACCAGAGACTGTAAGGTTTTGGCAGCTGCTGATCTCTGAGCTGCAGCATTGCAAAACTAAAATTGCAAGATTTATCTTTTTGTTTTGAACATAAAGTCAAGTAGTGTTTTCTGAGGCCTCTGGCAAGTACTGCTGAGGAATGACTGCTCCTGGGTGTGTTGGTTACAGCAGTGGTTTGCAAATCTTCCTGATGTTCTGCAATGATTGAGGCTTCTGCAGAGTGTATTTGAGCAAGCTTGGTCAACTTTTCCCCCTGCAATCTATTGCCTTGATTTTGCAAATTCACCAGTGGATTCTACTCAGTTGTGTCTTCACTCAGCTGTTAGCTTGCACTTTTTCATCCATCTCCTCAAGACATAATCCTCAGCTTATAACAGGTCATCCTGCACAGCAGTGCTTGCACCCAGTCCTTCCAAACACACCCTTGGATTCTTTCTGTAACTCCCTGAAGTTGCCTTTGCAAAAGCTGTGATGGTTTGAGTTTCTTTCAGAGGAGGAAGAGCAGAATGAGCTGGGCAGTGCTGTGCAAGTGTCCAGTACAGATCACCCTGGCTGCTTTACACTCAGTGGCAGCCTCTGCCTGACCATGTGTCAGGGCTGTTCCCTTCCCTCCTCACCTTTCACATGGAAAACTTAGTGGCCAGGAGCAAGTGTGAAGGTGTCTGGCAGCATAATGAGTGGCAGAGATTCCTCACCTGGAATGTGAGCCTTTCTGCTCTAGATTTGGACACGTGTAATTAATGCTTGCTCACAGCCCCAGCTGCTGCCATCTAGGAGAGGGAGCCCAGGGAATGTTTTTGTGCACTCCTCTAATGACTGATGTTGGTCTAGGTTTGGGGTTGGTTGGCTGGGGGTGTTGTTTGTTTGTTTTTTATGTGCACCACATCCTTAAGGGAGAGATGATCAATAATTGAGGAATGTAACAATTCCTATATTACCTCCAGTTGGAGACAGAAGTTACCACAATAAGAGTGTGTGTTGTAGGGAGTGGAATGTGCAATATAATTTACATAGTCCAAATTACTGGCCTCCACCCCAACCTGAGACAGCAATAGCTGCTGTGGAACAAGAAGGTGTCAAGCTTGTGCTTTCATTCCTCCCTACCTTCAGGAACAGAAAGAGCTTATCACTGGGCATGGTAGATACTCCTGGAATATCTGAGACATTGCCCTGGCCAGGGCTGCTCCCTGCCAGATTGGCAGCTGGTAATCTCAGGCACCAAGATAGTCTGGAATTCAAGTACCATCCCATGGTATGTCCTGTTTCTTCACCAGTCAAGCCTGAGAACCCTTGCTCTCACAAATGCAACATAATTTGTTCTTCAACTGTTGTTTATTTTTGAACTGGTGTTCATCTTTGGTAGCTTTGCCTTGAAAGAAAGAATCTAACTCGGTCATCACTAAGTATTAACAGTGGAAAAGAGGATGCAAGGCTGGGTTTGGGGGGCAAATTCCTTGGAATACACAAGAACAGAATAGAACATGAAAGAGTAGGTTAAATACTCAAGCCTACACTCTGCTGTACTGAGCTCTTTCTCCAGCATATCACTGCTTTGATCCACACTTACAGTTTGCTAATCAAGACACGTTTTATGACAAGATAACATTTTGCTTACTATTGCACATTCTTGCTCTGGCTGGGACTTTCTGCTTCTCTGTAAATGTTTGGCCTAAAAGGTTTGAATTAATGTCTTCACTTTAGACAGATGCTGCCATTTAAAAGTGTTATCTGAAAGACATGCAATTAATTCTTGACCTCAATTAACTCAGTACACCATTCTCAGAGCTGAGTGTGATAAGCAGTTATGGTCCTATGATACTGAATTTGCTGTGATGTTCATTCAGCACTACCACAAGGCACATCTTGTTTGATAATTTTTCAGAGCCTCAACACATCAGCCTGTTCTTCATTCTCCTTCCTCCCGCCTTCCAATACTTGTAGTGGCTTCCACTGATGTCTCAGTCTTGACAATTTGAAGTGGAAGCAAGTGGAAAGATCTGAGTTCTGCCAATAATGAGACTTCATTTATCAATCTCACTGCTGAATGTAATGCCATTTTTCAATCCCCAAAGCTGGGGATGGATCCCCACCTGAACAACGTGGTGAGTGTCTTGCTCAGGGCCTCCAGTTTCCCTTGGAAACCTTGGGGCTGGAGAGCAGGGAGGTGACAGCTGGGACTTTAGAGAAACTGGCATTTCACACAGTGTGAGATGAGGCACAAAACACTGTAGGTTGGTCAGCCTCAGCCTGGGCCACACTGGATTGACAAGGGGGTGCAGGGCTCCAGAGGAGCTCAGTGGAACTGGGACTACTGATACTTCCATATGGAGAAAAAGGGGTAAGAGTTGAGCAGATAGTTGAAAGGGTTTTTATCTTCCACTTGCATCACTTCTGTTTGACAAAGGGAGTTTCTGTTATGCTTTTACTTTCCTCATTTTTTTTTTAAATACATAGCCTTACAAAAATAGTATTACAGTTATAGCTATCATTAGGAAACTGTATGATTTTGAAACCTTACTTTAGTTTCTTTGCTCCTTTTTGTTGACTTAGGCTGAACAAATCAAACTATGTAATCCCTTGTGGATTCATCCATGCCATTAGGATTGCTTTTCTTAGCCACAGTTAACAATGGTGTAATGGGTTTTACAACATTTTATTAAGTTGAAATGCATCAATAGCACTAATGATAAACATTTGTGGTATTTCAGGAAGAACAATTTCCAGCTCTTACTGCACATGCCAACCTATGGAGCTTTTGGGCAGCACATGACTGTGTGGCATGAAAATAGGAAATAATTGTCCCTTACAAACATGTTAGTGCTGTGGCACAGATTAAGGGAACTGGTCTTGGATGTCTGTGGTAAAAAATACATAACAGCATTTCTATCATCTAGATAAAAGCTCCTCTTTGACTGATGACTGTTGCCCAAGTCTGTGCTGATGGCTGGTGTAAATCAGGATAAAGTGGTTTGGATTGGCTGTAGGGAGGACAGGAATGGGCTTATTGTTGATGCCAGTCATAGGACAGGGTGTGGTGCCTCCTCCCTTCCTCTCCTGCTGAGCACATTGGGCCTGGCCAAGGCTTAGGGTGAAAAACTTAATATGAAACTACAGCTAAGGTGTATAAGGGTTTTCTGGAATCCAACCTTCTCCTGCATCCATGGAAAAAAGAAGGCTTCAGTTAGGACCTAACTGTGGCCTTGCAGTACCTGAAGGGAGCCTGTGAGAAAGATGGAGAGGGACTCTACAAGGGCATGCAGTGACAGGACAAGAGGGAATGGATTCAAACTAAAGAGAGCAGGTTTAGATTGGATATTAGGAGGAAATTCTTTCCTGTGAGGGTGCTGAGGCTCTGGCACAGGCTGCCCAGAGAAGCTGGGGATGCCCCATACCTGGGAGTGCTCAAGGCCAGGTTGGATGGGGCTCTGAGCAGCCTGGTCTAGTGGGAGGTGTCTCTGCACAGAGCAGAGGGGTTGGACTAAATGGTCTTTAAGTCACTTCCAACCAAAGCCATTCTGTGATTCTATGATCTTTCCCTGTAGGAAAAAAAAAAAAAAAAAACCACACAAAAAACCCCAAACCAGGATATATTTTAATGCTTAACTAATAGTGTTGTCTACCTTAATTAATGATTACTCATTAACCAGTGCCAAGAGTATCTTTAACTGAAGTTTTCCCAAAGAAATGATTAATTGCTGTTAACAGTGGACATCAGTATTCTGCATTCAGCAGAGAGAGTGCAACTGTGTTTTTCAGGCAGGTAGCAAGGCTGCAGAGGATGTGGGCAGCTTGGATGCAAATCATGGTGTGACTTCTCCTTTTGGATTTCCTTGAGCTCGTGCAAAAACTGTATAAGCAGCTTGCACCACGGAAGTGTTCATGACCTTCTCTGGGTAACCAAGTTAAACATAGTCTTGAGGAAGCTCAGCAAAACAGTTGCAAAGCTGCATATGGCATCATAAGACAAGGAGGTTGCATGCTGTGCTAAACTGGGGGAGGGAAGATGAGGAGTATTTCAATAGATCTCTGTCCTAATCAGATTTCAGAGATGGTATTTATTTTACAATACTGGCTTCCTGGAAATGTACAGGGGACCTTGGATCAGACCTATTAGTTTGTCCCCAGGTCTTCAGTCTGCTCAAACAGGATGGATCTTTGCACTTTGACCAGTGCTGTTTGAAATAACTGGAATTCAGCACATGGACAAACCGACTCCCCCACAAAGGCAGCTGTTGTTGTTACATTGGACTCCCTACTTTCTTTTTCAACTCAAAAATCACCACTTTCCTGAAACATCAATATTAATTTTAGATTGTACTGATATGGAATTCAACAAACATAAGAAGGATAAAGTAGTGTGAATAACTCTTTTATTTTGTAACAAGCTGTTCACTAGGGATTGAAGTGTGATAATCACATTTAATAACAGTGATAAGTATTTATTTAGTTCTCTTGTATTTATGGTTTGATCTACAAACACTGACTTTGTATTAAGAGTTTACCAAACCCAAGTAGGTCAGTCTGGTAAATGGTGACTTGAAGTGAACTTAAGTGACAATAAGAGCTTCATCTGATCTTTATGCAACATATGAACTTTAGGATCAGGACCATACAGCATAGTGCTTAGTTTGCCTCTACAGATGGAGAGAAATATTAGAGATTACTTCAGGGCTGTCAAATTCCTGTTTTTTCTATATACATTTTTTAAAAATGGCTAATCACAAAACAGTGTGATAACTAGAAAATGTTAGGAGTCCCATCTGCCTAAAACCAGGTTGGCTTCATCTCTGTGTTTGTACTAGGCTTCCTTATGCAAACTTAATGGGCTTACAAAAAAATCTTGCAAAGTGCAAGCTTATATATAATCAGCATGTTATCATTGCCTGAAGTAGTGAGATTCTGTAGATGGGATTGAATTAAATCAATGTTATGGACAAAAGATTTCATAACCAAGCAAACAAAGAGGTTAAAGATTAATTAGCTGGAGTAACTCTAGAGCTCCTTTCTTTCAAGAATGCCAACAAACCAACACAAAACAAGATGCCACAAAAATCAAAAGCAAACCCTCAGCTCAAACCTACCTTGATGACAGCAGTGTCAATGGGGTGAAGAAAACACCCATGGAACTGAGATGAGGACCCAGCTTTGTTGTCAAAGCTGCCCATTGACTGACACACATGGAGTAAGGTTAAAAACATTCCACAGAGCAGCAAAGGGAGTGCTGCTCACTGACCACCTGGCTGCATTGTGCTGTATCTCTTACCCATCTTTAATAAGAGGCCTCTGTCAAAGTCTTCAGTTTTGCTTTAATGTGAAATCAGACACCTCAAAACACCTGAATTATTCAGCTCACAATTACAGGGGCTGCTATGGAGACTTTATTACAGTATGAAAAGGCATTGTAATAGCAGGAACAGCCTCTCTGGTTTTTAAGATTATATTGATTTGGCCAACTGTGAAATACATTGAGTAACCTTACCAGGTCTGCATATGAGTTACAGAACATGTAGCTGCAATAAGAGGCCCTATATTAATCATATGCTGGACTGAGAGTAACCCCAAAAGTTATAAATATGATGTGTACATCTTATGTAAAACAGATTGAAATGGAAAATCCAAGAGTGGCATTGTGTGAAGGTTAACAAGCTCTGCCTAAGAGGAAAATTATGAAATTTGCATAGAGCTGGTAGAAGAAAGGGAGCAATGGCTACATCTGCCTCACCTTCTTCCTGCTAGTCTGGACTAGATGGCAAGTTGTTCCAATGGGATATATTCTGGGTTTTGCTATCTTACAAATGGTGAAGGTTATGAACAAGATGACTGCACTGTTCTTAACAGCTCCAAAATTCCTTGATTTCTTCCTGTTGTACTGCAGAAAGAATAAGTACATTCAGATATTAATGTGCCCAGATTCTTTTGGGAGATCAAGATAGCCTTCACTGAAGCACCATCTGGCTTTGTCCCCTCTGTAGCTTATCCTTAGAATGTCTTTAGATCCTCTGTGGTGGCAGTAGTACAGATGCTGGTTATCACACACAAAGGAAATAAACGCATCCAAAACCAGTTAAAAACAAACCCTTGACAAACATCCTAAATAACAGAGTACTTTTAAACATTAGAACATAATCTACACCTGAAAAGTTTATGAACTATCACCTTTCTATGTGTCCATACCCAGTAAATCTATTTTGACACTGCCTTGGACTCAGCAAACAATTGGAAAGCGCATGATAAATAAAAATTGGGTATTAAATGGGACAAAAATACCTTCCCACAGAGAAAGCCCAACTATGCTGGCCAATTAAATTGAGCAGCAGCAATCCACCAGATGAGCTCCATCTGAAATGCAGAGCAGGGAGGATGCAGTCCACGTTCTTGACAATCTCACTATATAAAGACCCAGTTTGATGCAGGGCTCAGTAGATGGAGTGATGGGACCACAGCCAGCCCCAGCATTAGACACAAGCAGTCTCCTCTCTTCCCCAGTATTTTTGTACACTGGAATTTTTATATCCTGATTTTGTGTAGCTGTGTCTTCCATGTTGCATGGCCTACTTGGCTTGGTTTGCTGTGAGAACACCCCAGAAGCTGTGTGTCAAACTTTAATTTTTACTTTATGTTGGACAGAGCTTCAAGCATTGCACTGGAATTGCCTCACTGGAGCCAGATTTTTTTCTCCTGTCTGTGTCTAACTGTATAAAATTCCCTTGGGCAAAATTACAAATGCAATAATGCCTGGTTATAAAATGTTTACTTGGTCTCATTTAGGCTTACAAAAATTTTGGAATGAAATATTAACTTAAAGAGCTATGTAACAATCCAACTTGCATCATATTTAATGATTCCTGGTTAAAAAAAAAAGCAAACAGCCAAACAAACAACATCCAAAACTCATTTCAGGTCAAATGTTGCTACTTCAAGGCTACTTTTTATTCACTCAGGAAAAAATACATTTTGTTTAGTCTGTCTTGCACTAGTGATAAAAAATGGTCCTCAAACAACTCAAGACCTTAACCTGGCATCCTGCAGTCTTGTTAAATGAACACTGTCTAAGATCTGATGTTAACCCAAGCTAGTAGAAGGGAGAAGAAATGTGCATTTATCAGGAGCCTCAAAGTTTTGGTCATGTTTGTGGTGTTTCCTCTGAGGCCTATAATTTTTTTAACATGAAAAAACTTAGCCTTTCATCCAAAGGTTTAAATATTAGAGAAAACGAGCAAAAATGACAACTCTGTGTGCTAGAGCCAGGGGAACTGGCGAGGCTGCAGCTGGCTCATCTTGGTGAAGGGACCTGGAGGTGCAAGCAAGGGAAGGGAACTTGTCAGGGGGCTGAGGTTCAGTTAAGGCCTTTTTACATAAATTCAGGAACGTGACAAGTGGTAAAGTCAATGCCACAATTTACTTCCTTTTTAACTGCTGCTTTGTGTTACCCTGAAGTGTCCTTAAAAGAATTAAAGTGCGAACAAAAGCATCTTTGACTAAAAGGTCAAATAGGCTGATAACATTTACTTCCTGGAGAGAAATGACAAAAGGCAAGTGGCCTGGGTTTTATGTTTGTGTGTGATAAATGAAGGTGAGCCTTCAAAAGGAACTTGTGTGTCTCTGAAAGATTACTGAAAATAGATCTTGTAAAAAGCATGGCTGCTGTTGGGTGACTGCAGGAAAGAACATGGGATCAGCTTGCCACTGAAGTTCAAGGGACTTGGACAAGCAGGGTTCCTCCTGAGGTGCAGCTGGTGGAGATGGAGTAACTGATACGGCCCTTTAAATTTGAGAATCATACTTGGAGAATGGAAGGATTTTGCCTTTCTCACAGAGGTTGCAGTAGAAACTACTGTTACAGAGTATTTTGGAAGGTCTAACTGTTGTAATGAAAATGTTAAATGTTCTGAAGACAGTAATGCAAAAAATCCTTCACACTGGGGTATTTGACACTGCAAAGCAGCTCAGAATTGAAGGTTAAATGTAATTTATTTTTTTCCATATCCTAAAACTTCCTCCCTTTTGTGCTTTTGTGTGGCTTTATCTTTTTTCCTCTTTGTTCATTGCAGATTATAGAAAACATAGGTTCTTGATGATTCTTTAAACCGTGACTTCCAAACCTAATGCTAACTACTTAATTCACTTCAGATGCTTTCTGTATTTATGTTCCCCTGAGTATATTCCCCGTTTCATATTATGCATCTTCCCGCAGCCTGTGCCCTGCATGTTCCCATCTTTGTAGTTCCTCATGGCAATTCAGTCTTCTTCCATGTTTTGTATCATGCTCTCTTTTTAAAATAAAATTTTAGCTAATTCCCCAAGTAACCAGCTGTTTTTTTCTGAGAGGCTGGAAGCAGTAGTTGTTTTCTGCTCTATGGAATTTCTGAGATTTCTCAGAAAATTTATTTCCTTGTCCTTGCTGTGTGTATGACAGAGATTATGATTTGTAAAAGGCCATTTCGTTTTTACAGTTGTCGGCACATGAGTGCATCCTCCTAACCCTTTCTGCTCCAACCACATGGCATCTGCAGCTTCAGTTTGCTGCAAGGAGAGCCAGCAGGGAGAACTGATTGAATTTGGTCGTGACAAATGAGCAGCTTTTGATTTGCTCAGTCACTTCTGGAAGGGCACCCAGACATGAGACACATTACCTTCTTCAAAGGCCTCTGAGGAGTTTGTGGCTGGCACCTGACTGGAATCAGAGCCAGAGCTCAGGTCCAGCCTGTGCAGTAAGCTGGGTGCTCCTCTGGACAATTGTTAAAGCAGCCAAATGCAAGAGATGTTTGTTTGTTTATTACTGTGTCACATCCACACCTCTAACATGTGCTCAAGCCCAGCCTTCTTCTGTGTTTGTGGTCTGTGGGTTTTTTAGAAAGGTAAGTGGGAGACAACTCCAATATTTATTTATCTGCTCCAGCAATCGTTGACATTGGTTAACGACCTAATTTAACCAATGTTCATATCCGTAGCACATTAAAATGTATTTTTACAATGATCAATAGTGACATCCCTGTCAGTTTTTCTGTGAGGCTGAAAAGAGGAAGTTTTGGGGGGGGTATTCAGTCAAAAAACATGTAAACTTTAGAGAAATTATTAAAAAGGACATAAAGTGAGAGCTGCTTATATTAATACTTTGCCCCTTTTTTTTGCATTTTGAATGGCTTCCAGAAAATGGAATTTATTTTCTTAAAATCGAAACCAAAAATCACTTGTGGTACTTCTGGGCTTCAGAGTTACTGACCTAATAAAAATTTGCTGCTTTTGTCTCCTTCTTTTTGTTTGCAGTAATGGCACACATGTAAGTTGGTACTAGAAAGGATTCCCCAGAGGCTCAGATTGGGTGGCACAGCTGCTTCTCCAGAGCAGTGGGGTTATTTCATTGTGCACACTTCCTAGGACTGGGCTGTCCATGGGAAGGCCAGGAAATGAGGAATAGGGGTGGGTCTTTGCTAGGAGCTCATTCAGCAGAATGCTAAACCACAGCTTCCTAAGCTCCAAGGCAGTCACTGACAAAGAATGAATGCTTTGTACAGCTGCTTCCCCATGTGCAATTCCTTTCTGCAGGATAAATCGCCTAATTCATTACTTGTCTAACATCATTTCTGCAGTCCCTCATTGGATGCATCAGGTTTCAGAATAGTGTTCCAAACTGTGCAGTGGGAATAAAATTAAGAGACTTTAAATTTTCTAAAAATTTATTATAATAAATATTTTTAATCTTGGAATGATACATAAAGTAAGCTTCATTTTGCTGTTTGATGTAAAAAACCTAAAATGAATCCTTAATAATGGCTTAAAAATTGTCCTTTTTCTACCTGAGAAAAAGGAGCAAAATTTTTTTTGGAGCAAAATTTTGATGAGAATAACCTCAAGTGTATGCGCAGAGTTGTTTGTATGAGATATATGGGGGAAAAAAAACCCAAACCAACATAAAACTCAAGTTCTACTGATGCTGGTAGCACTTCAGAACAGCTCAAGCTGACTGCATAATGATTACTGAGCACAACTGTCAGGTTTAACCTAGGAATAAAAATAACACAGGCAAAAAAAAGGCTCAGACTTGGAAACACTTATGCAAGATGTGTCCTTTTTGTCAAAAAGGTCAAAAGTTTAGTGTTGTTTTGTTTTTCTCAAATAGAATATGATGGTATTATTTGGTTGTTTGCATTTTTAAGTTCTCAAATTAAATTTATCTGCAATAACAACTTTGTTTGCTTCCTGGAATAGAGGTTGGGATTTAATTTTGTTGATGGTACAGTCATTTCTGAAGCCTCATTGTCTAGGAAACAGTAGACTAGCTTTACACATAGTATGGGAAACTGATATGTTTTTCAGTCCACATATTACAATTTGAACTTTTTTTTTCTTTTTTCAGCACAAGAGACCTTCTAGCATATCTCCTTGTTAAGGTGTTTTCAGCTGCTGCTCTTCCTTAGCAATGCAAGCAGAGTTAAAATCACTTGCAAAGCCATTCTGCTCAGCGTTTTAACAGCTCAAGGAAGCAGGGGGAGCAGCCTGGTCAGACCAGAGAGCTGATGGAAGTCTGTGCTCTTCCATGGCCTTTCAGAGGTTACAGAGAGGACAGGAGCAGAGCTGTGTCTGACAGGCACAGCGAACAGACAAGAGGCAACAGTCCTGTACCACCACAAGGGAAGATGCAGTTACACGGAAGGCAAAACATCCTCACCCTGGAGTGGTTTTGTAAAGGTGCAGGTTCTCTGCATGGGGCTGCCAAGTCTCTGCCCTCAGCTGCTTCTGTGCTGGCATCAGGTGTCTCTGTAGGCTGGGGACCATCACAGAGTTGGTTTGGAGGTGGATGATGTTTGTGGCTGCTGGGCAGGGATGAGAGAGAAAGAAGAAGACTGGAGAAGTTGAGCTATAAAAAGCACACACAAGGCACTTAGGACTACAAGGACAAGACAAAATGCACTGTTGCTGTCTGGGCCCACTGTCTGGGCCCAAAGGGCCTTTCTGGTGGTGCTGAGGGAATCTGCGGAGCATCCTCTTCTACCTTCCCCGACTGCCCAACGTTAACCAAAAACCAAGGGTGAGGGGGAGTGGTGGGGCCGAGCCCTGATGCTCCCTGCTCACAGAACCACAGTTATCCGGGATGCCCAGCACTGGTTATCCCATCCAGCTCCCTGCCCTGTCCAGGACACCGCCGGGAGTCACCCCGTGTGCCTGCCTGGGAGTGTGCTCCAAACTCTGCTTGAGCTCAGCCAGGCTTGGTGCTGTGACCACTGCCCTGGGGAGCTGTTCCAGCGCCCAAACACCCTCTGGTGCAGAGCCTTGTCCTGACATCCATCCTAAACCTGCCCTGACACAGCTTCAGGCCATTCCCCGGCTCGTCCCGGTGTCTCCCCGCCCGGCCCGGGACGGGCGCTGAGGGCAGCCGCTGCCTGTGCCCCCTCCGCGGAGGGCGGGCCGGCCCGGGATGCGCTGCGGCATCCGTCCCGGTGTCTGTCTGCCTGCCTGCCTGTCCGTCTATCTGTGTGTGTGTGTGTGTGAGTGAGAGCGGCAGGGCGCGGGGGGTGTGCGCTGCCCGGCGGGGGCGGCGCTCGCTGCAGCGCCAGCCCCGCTCCCGGGCGGTCAGGGCGGACGCGGCGGGGGCGGGGAGCGCGGCCCCAGCGCCCGGCATGAGCCCGCGGCGGGGCCTCGGAGGCGGCGGCGGTGCCGAGGTACGAACCCCCGCCCCCGGCAGGTGCAGGGTCCTCCCCCCGCCCGCGGCACCGCCTGCCCTTGCGGGGCCGGGGCTCGGCGCGGTCCCGCCCGCGGAGCGCCGAGCCGGCAGGGAGGGGAAGGGTAAGCGAGGGGAGGGGAAGGGAACGCAAAGCGAAGCAGAGCGCAGCGTGCCAGGCCCGGCCGCGGGCGCGGGAGAACCGAGGTGAACCCGCGGTCTGCGCCTGCCCGCCCGGCCCGGCGCTCCCGCCTCCCCCGCGCTCACGCCGCCCGCCCCCCTCTCCCTCCGCAGGGAGCCGCAGGGCGAGCAGCGCTGCCGCGGCCGGGCCAGCCTCCGCCGGGTCCATGAGCCGCCGCCAGCCGCCGCCGCCAGCCCACACCGCCGCCGCCGCCGGGCCCAGCTCCCCCAGCCCCGCCGCTTCCGCCGCCGCTCCGCCGCCCCGCCGGAGGTGAGTCCCGGGTCCGCGCCGCCGCCTCCCCGCCCCGCGGGCCCGGGCTCCTGTCAGCCGCGCCGGGGCGGGGGAGAGGCCGCCGGAGCGCCCGCCGCCTTTCCGGGGAGGGGGAGCTGGAGGGCGGCCGGGAGCACGCGTGAGTGCCCCGGGCCGGGAGTGCGGGCTGGGCTGCCCCGGAGCCCGGGCACGGAGGCAGCGCCGGCCGGAGGTCGCACCGAAGCCTCTGTGCCTGCCCTGGGGCGGGGGTCGCTGCCTGCCCGGGGACCCGCGGCCGGAGCGGGCCGGGGCCGGGCCGGGGACACCCGCGCCTCGCCCCCTCGGGCACCGGTCGCCTGGCACCGTGTTGTGCTGTCTCCACTTAGGGAGAGCTCCCTGTGCCACCGTGGGTTTGCTGTCCCCACTCGAGGAGCGCTCCCTGTGCCACCGTGGGTTTGCTGTCCCCACTCAGGGAGAGCTCCCTGTGCCACCGTGGGTTTGCTGTCCTCACTCGGGCAGCCCTCCCTGTGCCACCGTGGTTTTGCTGTCCCCACTCGAGGAGCGCTCCCTGTGCCACCTTGCTGTCCCTCTCTCCGCAGGACGGTCCCGCTGTGAAGAGCATGGCCGTGACTGTAGAGAAGGCCCAGAAGTTGGGCTACACCTGCCTGAAAGCACTCCTCAGGTTCGCTTTTATGGTCGCCAATAACCTGGTTGCTATTCCGTCCTACGTCTTGTATTTAATTGTGCTGCAGCCTCTCCGAATATTGGACAGCAAAAGCTTCTGGTATATCGAAGGAGTGTTATTTAAATGGCTTTTAGCTATGGTGGCTTCCTGGGGCTGGTGGGCAGGATACACAGGTAAGAATGTCTTATTAATTTAAAACATACTAATGTGTTAAAATACTGTTTTGATAAGGGGATGTATAGGGGAATATCTGAATGTAATAAATATGCAGGATGTTCTTCTTTCACTTGTCTTACAGATGTGTTTCTGGGTTGAGATGCTGTGTACTGAAACATTATTTAAGTCATAGCTAGAAACTTTATATGTTTTAAGAGATTTGCAGTCAGTATTTTGTGCTAGTGAAATGAGAAATATGACTTCTCCTTAGTATCTTGATCACATTATTTTAGTGTTTCATGAAAAAGATACATCTCCTCGGAAGAGAGTTGGTTCGTACTGTGCATGTACCTAGTACAACTAAACTTTTCTTATATTAAGTGTGTGTATCTCTAAATCATCTCCCCTTAGAAACATCAGGAGCCAAGGCTGAGAAATTTGACACGAAGCTTGTGTCAGAAGAGTAGGTCTTCTGCTCCTTGCCGCAGCGACTGTCTTTTGTGCCATCTCAGAAGGGAGGGAAGCAGAGGGAACCTCTTTCATTCGAGTAGTGATACGGAATATTTCCCAACCGTATGACTCTTCATTTACTGTTAGCAGGGCTAATTACAGTATCTGTAGGGGTTTTCCCTCTGCATGCTTGCTTTGTGGTTATTTCTGAACTTGTTTTTGCTCGTTTAGTATTCATAGGCTCATCAAGGTGATGGACTGAACTGAAATATTAAGGAAGGCTCTGGTCTTGTCCTCGAATGCACTGATTTTCATCCTGGCTACTGCACTTCATGAAAAAACCAGCCATGAGTTCTTTGTACGAGCTTTGGAAAGGGAAGAAATGAATCTATTGAGTGCAAAGTGTGAGCAGCCCTCCTAAAATTCTTCCCTTCTCTTCTGCCCAGGCTGCATCTGCAGGTCTTGTGTAAACAAGAAAAACAAGGAATGGCAGCAGACAGCTCTGGAGTCTGGTCAGACTCCTGATTAGTCAGAAAGGCAGTGTTGGCCCAGACGGAGCCTTGTTAGGCAACGAGAGCTGACGCCTCAGTGCCAGTGTGGCTTTTGGTGCCCTGTCCTTTCCAAGATGCACAGAGGTTCTGTGGATACTCTAGGTGAGCTTCCCGTGCTTTTTAAGGACTTGGTGGCAGCAGCAGCAAGCTGGACTCTGATGTGTCGGGCTAGAACTGTTGCAGCGTTGCACTGCTTCAAAACGCCTTGCCTGGTACGGCTCAAGCTTATCCAGAGATGCTGTTTAAAGGCCTTTTTATATGTTTGCTCATTAAAAGAAGTCCACATGGTGTTTGCAGTGGCAGGTACACTTGTAAAAGTCTGCTTTATGTCGTAAAGCACACAGGCCTTCCAGAAGGAAGGACTGACCTTCAAGGTGTCTTGTGTACTATTAATTGGAAATAGGAAAGTTTATGGCCGTAATGGTGATGTTAAAGTCCTACAGCTCGTGACCCCGAGGGTTCACTGTGTGTACTGAAGGTGCTGGTTAAAATTCATTGTCCCATGACAATTTTTGAGAGCCATTTCCTCCGGGTAGTTTCACTGCTGACTGCAGAACTGTGTGGTTTCTTTTGCCTATTGCTTGGAAGGTGGTCTAAGCATGATTTGCATATCCTAGAATCTTCCTGAAGCATCTGTTGGTTGGTGTTGCTGATTTGAAATCACTTATTTTACGGTCTTGAAATGTCTTAGTATATTTGTTTGAAGTATTTACAGACTGCTATGCAGAAGTGTTTTAAGGGATGGTGTACGGCTAAGGAGGCCCTTCTTTTTGCTTTTTACTATGAAGCATGGCTTTTGGGGAGGATTTTGAGCAAATGCTTGTACGAAAGTTTAGTTTAAATACATTTTATTTGACATTAAGGCATTGGTGTGTTTTATACTGAAATTATATGAGTTAGCAAGAAGAGTTTATTTCTTTGTCCTTTCTTTAACCTCATCAGTGTTCTCCTACCACTTGCAGAACAAACCTGGAAAGTGTATCTTTCTGGCTTCAAAATATGCAGACAGAGTAATTGTCGAAGGAAGGGGACCAGGACACCAGTTGTTTCATCACAGACCTTTCAGGTCCGGTCCGGTCCGGTCCCGGTCCCACAGGTCTTTCTGGTCCAGTTTATTGAAGAAAGTATCAAACACTTATACAGCAAATAATAAGCTTATGAATATTCTGTAAGCCAAGCAATCTATTGGTTAAACTATACCATGAACTCATCCTCATTCCTTAGAAATTACATCTCTCTTTTCTCATGTCTCTTTCACTGTTTGTTATTATACCACAGCTAGGCCCAATGTCACTGCTATCAGCACAGGTGCAGGACTTGGAATTAGCCATGGTTTTGTACTTTTCCATTTTCTAGCAGCTAAATTCCCAACAAGTAATCTGTGTCTTTTTCCAGATAATTACTTTTATAAAAACCTGCCACTAGGTCCCCTGTTATTTATACAGTATGACATAACTAACTCAGAACTGAAATACTGCTTTATTGGAGTTGGTGTCCAAGACTTGCAGTGGTACGTCTGCAAGAGACATTTCTCCAGAATTCTTCTGTTCTATCTTCCAAAAAACTAAGTCAAAGGTAGGCTTCAGTATGTCCTATCTTTGCAAAAGTAGATACAAGACAGTAGATATGCATGGGTTCATTGAAAAGATTGAAGTTTTTGTCTTTTGAGTAGCAGAGTAGTTGGTGAATGTTTTTTGTTGGTTTATTTGTCTTTAAGAGGGTAACCAGATAAATAAGTTTACTTGTCTTTTAGTTGGAGGGAGTGGTCTGCTTCAGTTGTGTTGCAAGTATGTTTTAGTTCTTTTGCTTATTTATTTTTTCCCTTTCCAAGCTTGGGTCATCTCTTGGGTAAGAAGCAACATAAATAATTTGTAATTAAGGACTTAAACTCAGCGTGCAGAATAGATTCAGGGCAGACTTTTTTTTGCTCCCATAATTTGTGTGTAATGTGTAGGAGAAAGCTCGACACCAAATGAAGAGAATATGGTGAGTGCTAGCTTAACCTTCTGGGCTTTGCTGCTGTTGCATAATTGTTGGTATATTTTATTGAATATAGCTGGAAGAGCTGAGAAAGAACTCCTGAATCATGTCTGCCCTTCTCTTTCTCTGTCTAAACCTGGGGGTTTCTGTTAGGAACATAGAGGATTTATGATCACAGAAATTACCTGATCTGTGTCTGTATCAGTAGCTCTAATCTGTGCTTTTTGATAAAGGTAGGTGTTTCTGTTTGCAGATGCACTTGGTATTATGTAAAGAAATAGCATATGACTGGACAAGCAAATTAAAGAAGGCACTGGAAAAGAAATTGTAAAGGTCACTGTCGTCTCCCTAATCTTTTTCTTCTTAAGATGCAAGTATGAGAGAGAACTTGTGCATAATTGGTTTACTTTGATTTTTAAAGGGCAGAGTATGATAAATATCTCTGTTGTTCTCTTGAGCTCCATAGGGTTTCTTACAAAAATGAGAACTGGATATCTTTTTATGAAGAGTGTACAGACAGTCTAGCAATGTTATTTTATTTTTATATGATTTCAGAAAGGCCTTCTTATAACTCTTCTAAATCTCCTTTTTAAAGGCATTTTTTAATAAATGAATTGCTCTTGTAGGAGCTGTTCAGTCAGGGCACTTGGAATCTGCATATTAGTGTGATTTGAAAGGCACCTTTGAATAATACTTCTAAATATTTTCCTGCATTTGTTGGAAGATGCATTCTAAAAAAAGCAAACTCAAGAGTGCTTGATCCTTTGTTGGCAAGCACCTTTTCCCCTGTACTATAATTTGTCATTTAATATATGAGTACACCAGATAGCACTAAATAGTGTGGTAGATGGGAGGGAGATGGAGCTTATCTGTGGTGGTGAATTCTGGCGATCTTTGCTCACCTACAAAACTAGTTTTAAAGCAGTCATCTTTGAGATTTCATCTTCTTTGGTCAAGTATTGCAGACCAAGTGTAATATCCATGTACTTAATCGAATCACCAAAAATAGGACTGCCAGAGAGAGGCTTGCTTAATTAATTACACACAGAGGAATGGTTTTGTTGCCTCTGTGCAGTCGGAATGCAGGAGCCCGTGATGGTGGTGTTGCAGTGTTGCAATGAGGAGTCTCTGGGACTCAGAGCACTCAGCTGGCAGTGCAGCCCTGGCGCTGGGCATGCTGATGTTCTGCTCCAGTGTGCTCCACACGGCTCGTCCCACCCTGGGAGCGGGGCTGCTGCCTCTGGCTGCGGCTGGGGAGGGGCTGCCAGGGTGAGTTGTAGCTAGGATATCTTCTGAAAAATCTTTTCTTTAAGATTTTTTTTTTCTCTTGAGAAGCTGAGAAGCCTCAAGAACAAAATGTAAACAATGATTATCTGCTGCTGTGGAATGCAACAGGTGGATCTATGGTTGGTCCCATGTGGTTGTTTCTAATTAATGGCCAATCACAGTCCAGCTGTCCGGACTGTCTCAGTCAGTGACAAGCTTTTGTTATCATTCTTTTTCTATTCTGATGAAATCTTTTCTTCTATTCTTTTAGTATAGTTTGAATATAATATATATAATAAAATAATAAATCAAGCCTTCTGAAACATAAAGTCAACATTCTCGTCTCTTCCCTCATCCTGGGACCCCTGTGAACACCGTCACAGTGAGTGTCACCTGGCTGCAGCAATCATCAGCTCTTCTGTCAGCACCAGGGGAGAGAAGCCCTGGGCTCTGCAGGCTTGTGTGCATCTGGGCAGGGGGTTTCTTCAGACCTGTACCTGTGGTATTTCATACTCCAGCAGCAAAGAGGAGACCTTGACAAAACCTTGTGTTTCGGCCTCTCAGTGACACACAGAGCAGTATTGGATAGATCAGTGAGCTATGGGCAGGGGGAAGGGAGTAATACACCTGTTAATTCACACTAAAACCTGTGAGTGCTGTGACTGTGCTTGCTGGTATAATGATGCAGTGCTTAATTAAAAGTGGACCCATCCTGTGGTGTTACTGTTCTGTGTCAGCCAGGATGGTGACTAATTTTAAAGAGTGTCTGTAAGAATTGTCAGGTTTTGTCAAGTGAGGAGAATTTCTCTTTCTATCTCTGTTCAGCCAAGTAAAGAAAAGCTGAGATTGAGATTTTGATTTTTAGTTGTCCCCGTCTCTTCTCCTCCCAAGAGATTTAGCTTTTATTGGCTGATTTATACATGTGATTAGAATGAGACCACTCTATAATTTTTCAGCAGTCATACTTTTTTTTTCCCCTCTAATGCAAAATCTTGTTTCCGTTTTATCAGTCAACAGCCTTAATTCCTGTAATCGTCTAAGAATGCAAATGTTTTTGTCTTCCAGAGCTGTAAAAGACACAGGTGGAGTTGCTGTGACAACACTTCCTTGGTGCAGACAACATGTGCTGTCTGTGCTGCTTCTTGTGACAGGTTGGCCCCTCTCCTTGGGCAGGAAGTGCAGCAGAAGCTGAAGGACAGCAGATGAGATAAAGTAAATTTTTTGTCCCATACAAGGAGGCAGTGTTATTTCAGGAGACCTGTCTCTAACCTTACCATTGGCTCTGCTCTCCTCAGTTCCTAGGGTGTGATTTTTCACTGGCAGTGTTTTGCTTTTGAGTCTGGTCACTACTCTGAGGATTGGGCAGGGAGAGGCACAGGGGAGCAACTTCTGTTTTTGAGGTCAGGCAGTGTATGAAATGGAGAAGGAAAACAGTTCTTGATAACATTTTCTTAGTTGTTCAAAGAAAATGTTCAAAAGTACCTGATTTGGCTCAGTAGATTTGGGTAGCAGAGTACTGCACATAAACTTCTGGTTTATGCTGGGGGTGTGTGTTGAATTTCTAGGCAATCTCTGACTTAAATTAAGCTTTCCTTGATGTGTAGGTTATGCTGAGATCAAGCAGGAGTTTTTGCATTCATTTTGCTGTTTGTAAGAGGAAGTTTGTGTTTACCTTTGGAGCTGACTGGATAAGAAAAGGTCAGAGTTGGATGAGCTGGGACATTGGGCTGTTTCCAGTGTGGCCTCGGAGCAAAGGCCCATCCCAAAGGCAGCTTTGCGTAAGCGGAGGGAAGGTGTGCCCTGAACTTGGTGTCATCTTCTGTGGGCTTGTCATGTGTCTGTGCAGTGCTCCACACAGACCCTTGTCCTTTTCTAATGGCATGAGAAATCACATCAGAAACTCCCCATATCTCCTTCTGGGGACATGGGTTACAGTTACCATACTTCTTTGTACTTCATCTAATGCCAGCAAATGTAATCTAATGTGTCAGAAGCAGTAAAGCTTGTAATTCATTTTTCTATTGTATCATTTCACTGTAAAGGGTCATTTCAGAAGATCAGATAATGAAATATTCTCTGAGTTGATTTTTTTTTTTTTCAGGAAGCTGCTGCCTCCTGGCACAAAGCTTAGAGTAAAAGCTCACACTATTGTTTTTGTTGTTTGTTACTATTTAAGTACTTTTAAAATTTCTTGTTTGTTTGGGGTTTTTTTCCCCTTTTTTACAGCAGGTTAGTCTCTGTTCCTGTTTCACCTACTGTGGATAATACAAGAACTATTGCATGCCTACCAAAGCATAGTAAAGATGAAATTATTGATGAATACATACACAGAAAGGTCTGATTCTATAATTTGAAGTCCAGCAATGGCTGTGGAATGTTTCTAAATTAGCTCATATGCTCACAGCCGAAGGAAAGTGAAGTTTTAGCAATTCTGGCTTCAATTCCTCTTCATAGCTGAGTTTGCTTTTTTTAGCATGTGTTTTTATCCCCCCTAGTTCATCTGGGCCTTTGTTTTTAGCATATCTATTCACATTAGTCTTCTTATTTCTCCCTTCATTACTGAAGGGATATGACTAAGAGTACCTGAAAGATGTGTCTCTGTTCTCTTTACCTTTTGCTGCTCTTCTCCTTGATGGTAGGCTTTTAGGAACCATGTGAAATAATTACAGGAGAGCTTTTGTCAAGCTTTGATTTGGATAATCTTTGGGAGTTAAATATTTTGTCCACAAATTGTTTGCAGTGAATTTTTTTTTTCACTTGAACAACGTCATCATGTGTATTGAAACATGTGAGAAATGATGCCTTTATGTCAAAGATGCAATTTCTCACTCCCATTTAATGTAACTAAAGCATGGAAGTTTTGGAGATTTTCAAGAAAGCTGGAGGAAAATAAAATTGAAATTTTAATGTGGAGAAGAAAACTCTTTTTCTCTAAAGTTTTGTTCTGGGAAATTACTTTTTTAGAATGAGTAACAGAATACATCACTTTCCCTTTTTCTGTCATGTGTGTGAGAGGGACAGAAGAGTCTTGCCAAAGGTTAGTTTGGCAAGGTTTGAAGGTGCTGAAAAATGGAAGAGTTGTGCAACTCTAATTAGACAGGGTAGTTAGTAAATCCTTTATGGGATATAATCACAGTGCTGTAACTCTGCAGGGTGAGCTGAGCCAAAGTACAGCTCCAAGATATGTAATCTGCTGGTGTTGCAGTGGGACATCAGCTCTGCTGCTGGGGATGACACATCAGATGTGGGGTTGTGTAGGCACAGAACTGCCCTGCTCTTGCAGCCACAGCTCAGTCCAGCCACTTGTGGGTGCACTCACTGAGATAAATAAAGCTAATATGTTTGCATTCCCCAAAATGTTCCATGACACCACTGAGGGGTTCTGTGTATGAGGCTGTTCTGGGTTTTTCCTCTCCCTCCACAAAGCATTTCGAGCAAGGAGTGCCACAGAAGAAGGGCAGTCCCAGCCTTTCAGATTCATCCCACCACTGCTTCAGTTGTATTGGCCAAATATTTAATGATGTGTGGTGGTCTGGATCACAGCCAGCTCTGGCCTGTACTAACACTACCCATCCTCCCCTTTTTTTGCTGGGTGACATAGAAGACACAGCCCCTAACCCAGTTCCTTTTGTGGGTGTGGTGAGAGAAAGTAGGTACAAGCAGCAGAGAGAAAGGGGAAGGAAATGCATCTTTTGGTGGCAGCAGCAGCTGTAGTGTATTTTTTAAACTAGTGCTTATGGCCTCAATTCAAGAGAGCAGTCCCATGCAGGTCAGGGCTTTAGTATGTGAATGTCGCTGAAGTAGATTTCTTCATCTTTTCTTACTATTTTCTTAACTGGTTGGTGTTGTTTAGACTGGAAGAGTGCCTTCTGCCAAATTCTTTTAGAGAAGAAAACTAAGCCTAGGGTGAGAACAAAGGGCTAGGATTAACTGAAAACTAGTTCATAAAGAAATAAGTTCTGGTGGTGGTTGTGGTGCAAACAGCAAGGGGGTTTCTCTGAAGTCTTGTATGTGTACTGTTTGAATTTGTCAGCTACAGAGACAGTTGTAGAAAACTTCAAAAGTACTTAAGCTGCATGAATAGCCAACACAATGCAGAAGTTGTTTGGTGTTGAACAATATAAAGAAATAAACATTTAAGTAAAGTAGCAGTTTAGGAAATAGATAAATATCATGGTGGAGAGCTTAGGGAAAGTTTTGTCCCAGTGAACAACTATACCTTCTGTTACAAAACTTGTTAAGAGCAGAATGGAGAATAATACTAAAAAAATATCAGTGGTTCACCTTCACAGTTCAGTAGTTTCATCTCAGTTGTTCTAAGGGTATTGAAGAATTAGGACCTCTCTAAGAGGGTCACCAGCCTCATTAGTGTGGGCTGAAATCAAACCAGAACCATTTCACTCACAGCTGAACTCAAAGCAGAACCAAATTGGACAACTCAGTGATTCTGCTTCCTGGGCAGAATGGAAAAGATTCAATCTCCTTGACTCTGTGTAAAGGAGAAGGTAATTTTTAGTGTCCCCATTAAAAGGTAGAACATTGCAAGTCTATGAGATTTAATAAGACAGCAGTACCTGGAGGTTATGTTTAATTTTTTCCTTAAATACTGTCATTATACCTTTTCACAAATGCTTTGCCAGATAATGCCAGTGGTGTTACTTCTTTTGATTCATACAACATAACCATAAAACTTCTTGTTCAAATGTTACAGTTCTAAAGGGTAAGGAATTGTCCTTTTTTAAGGAGTGTAATAGTTCATAGCTTAGAGACTCATCTCAGTTTTGTAATTGAAGTAAAGGAGGAGAGGAAAGATTAATCGCTTTATTACTGCTTCTCACTTGTGTGGAACTAAAAATAGAAGTGGTGTGCTAAGAGCAAGGAGCAGAGCTGCTGCTGTTTGGGAGGACATGGCTTCAGGAAAGTTCACTCTTTAGAACAGTGGCATGAGTGCTTGTGGGTTTGGGGCTTTTTTGGTGGCAAAAGGGAGGACTTTGTCTGACTTCTCTCAAAATTCAGTTTAATTTGTTTTCTAGCATCCTATAGTTACAAGCATGTGGAGTTTCTGTGAAAGTCCATAGTGTCTATGTTTGCCAGAAATGGGGGAGAAAAAACCCCATCAATATTAAGAACACATACTTTTGGTTGATTTAAGCATCAGTTGTGTTTGAGTGTGGTGTTTAAGGTGGGCCATCAAACACCATTTTAATGTAATTTTCTGACTTGGGTGTTTATTACCCATGTCGATAAATGTGACCATGTTTAAGTATAGTTTCCTGATGAGATTCAGCTACTTGTTTAACAGCTATCCTTTCTCTCAGCTCTCCCACACTTCTGATTTGCTTCCTTGCAAATCTGTCTGCAATTGACCAGATGGTTGAGATTTCAGGCATAATTGTGTTCTCATGAGTTTTGTGAAAATTGACAGCTGAGCAGAGGAGAGAGACCCAAGTTGGTGCCTGAGCTGAGGGTGCTGCAGGCAGACTCAGCCATTGTATGTCTTGTTTGACATCTGCTGCTTGTTCAAACAGTGCATCAGTGATTCAGGGTCTGCCACAGTGCCAGCATATCTTGTCCATCCTGTTGGGAGAAGGAGGTTAGACAGTGGGTTTTTGGGAAATCAGCATTTGTTACTTCTGCTTCTGGAGCAACACATGAATCTGGCAGTGGCAGATGGTGCTGGGAGCAGCATCCTTTCCTGTGGGACCTTGCTGTTCATAGTATTTTAGATCCAAAAGGCATATGCAGAAAACTCTTTACTCCTAATATTAGGGAAAAGGCTAACTGGTAAAAGAACTTAATGTATTGAGATTTTAATACCTTCTACTCTGTATTGAACAGAAGTTCATGTAGCCTTCTAAAAAGAGGACTGGAAGGACATCAACCTCACTGAAACTCCATCCTGATTTTGGCTAGGATGGTGTTAATTTTCCTCTTAAAACCACATCAAGCTCTCAAGAAAGAGCAGTGATGCTCAGATTCCTGTAGGCAGGTCAGAGTCAAAGAGAAAGTCAGTTGTGAATCTGACCCAGGGACATGTAGAAACATGAAGGTCAAGGCTTGAGTATATTTGGGAAAACCAGGGAGAGAGCAATGGTGTGGGTTGTAAGGAGCATGAGAGTGTCAGGAAGGGTTCTGTGCCACTGTTGAACCACTCTTGAAGGCATCACATTAAAAGTGTGGCCTCTTGAGTTATGTACCTGAGCCTGTCCTATTTTGATATGCATAAATATATATAGATGGCCTGGCAAACCTCCAACTCCAATAGCTACCAGTTTGCTTTCCAAATGCATTCTTCTTTCTTACCCATTTTTATTTCCTGTGGTTGTCTCTGGCATGAAATTCAGTTGTTGTTGCTCCTGTCAACAGCATTATTTGGAAATAAATAGAACCATAGTCTGGTATATATTAATAGAGAATGAAGGACCTGTGAGGTTCAGTTTACATTTGCAAAAATGTTTCCAGATGCAGGCATGGTTAATATAAATGTCTGTTAAACCTCTTGCATGGAGTGGGGGATGTGAAAATGAACAGATGAGTATTTTTTGTGTTTGGAACACTTCCATTTATATTATCAAACCTAATACTTTGGTCTTCTAATGTAGTAACAGAGGAAGGGAATGGGACAACAGCAAGGTCTTTGCCCAGATAATTCTGTAGTCTTGGTTAACACATCTCAAAACTCTCAAGATCATTTGATGCCTATCTTGGGCTTCTCCAGTGTGACGAGATTTTTGCAGGCTGGAGGATCACTTCTGTTCCTCCTCTCCTTCAAAGGGAGCAAATACTGAAACATACCTTTTGTTTTCCTTTGTTGCTCACCTTCTCTGATTTGTTTTAACATCCTACTGAACTTTAAAAGCTAAAATGCACTACTGAGTTCATGTAACCATGAGTGGTATCACTGTAGGAAGGCAAAGGGTTATCTTGGGTGGCTGCTGTGGGAAGGAACCCTAGCAGGTGGCCTCCTCCCTTCTTTTCCAGTCCCATTCCCACCCTTTCCTGATACTTTGCAAGAACTGTGTGGTAAATGCAAATCTGGCTGTCTGGTCACTCACTGGGTTTGATCTGAGGCATTTTCTTTGAGCAGAGTATGGAGGATTTGGTTGGGTAGGTAGAATTCTATGTTTGAATGGTACTGACCAAAGTTCTTACTCTGTGGGAGTGCTAGACTTGTGTAGCCTATTTTTTTTTTAATTTTTTTCGTAGCTTTCTTTTTTGTTTGAAGAAAAAGTCATTTGTAAGACTTCTGGCAAGAGTTTCAGGAGTAGGATAAGCCAAGGCACTAGTAGCCACATGTCATAAAAAGGTGCATTTAAAGTGCTTACAGTGCCCATTGCTACCCACAGACTTAAAAATATTCACATTAATCATTTAATTGTAAAGCAGAAGTTTGAGAGTCCTCATATCTTTATTCATTTGTGGCACCCTTCTATATTTGAAATGGAAAAGCTTATTTCCACAGTCTCTTTCACAGCTCTGTTGTTCAACCCCTTTATGGGTGCCCTCCAGAGAAACTGCTCTGCACTAAAGTAGTTTTTAACTGAACTACTCAAAAGTCTGTTCTTTTTCTTTTTTTGTTCCCTAACATTTTTCTGCTGTCATTTCCACCATTTGTTCTAAATCTATTGAAACTTTTTTTTTTTATTTGAGCTGTGGAATTCTTCTTTAATGTGAGGAGTGAAAAGAGAGGGGAAAAGAGAAGCCTCAATTACTGTCATTGCAGTAGCATATTTCACAATTTGAGCCTGAGTATTTCATTGAAAGGTGCATTCAGTACTGGTCTGTGCACCAAGCATGAAGGATAGGTGTTGGAATCATCCACTCAGAATGTTTCAATAAATTTGTTTCTAGGGATTGACCATTTCATGTTAGTAAAAAGTATTGCTGAAGTACTTCCAAGTAGTGACCACAAATCCAAGGTGCTTCTTGCAGTTGTCAGCAGGTGTAAGAGGATTATTTGTTTTGTAATAGTAACATATGCCAGAGAGCCAAACTTTTTGTAAAATTAGAAGCAGTAAACTTTCTGCTGCTGCTTTGATGTACATCAGCTAGAATAATATAATGAGAGAGGCTTTTTTTTCCTGCTAATTGCTGAATTTGTGATAGCCTGACTATGCCATCAAAGGTATTACTGCTGATGTTATGGTGGGCTTCTGCTTACTGTCAACCTGAAACCTGGCCACATGCTTAATTCTTAAAAGTCACTGAACTGGTATAGGACAACCTGGGGCAAATTTAATAAGAGGTTTTGTTCTCTTGAATCATTTGTTGTGTCATACCAACAAAAGTAATACTTAAGTTCCCAGCTAGAATTGGTATCATACACATTCCAGCATGCCTTTCAGACTTACTGTGGCCTCTTGTTTTAACAATGGGATTTGCATAAACAGAAGCGTAAAACTAAATATAGGAATTTGCTATTATATTTATTTGCACCATTAGCTTCTAATTGGTTTGTGATTAAATTATTTCATTAAATTTGTGGTAACTGAACATCATTTCCCCCAGCCTTTATAAAATCCAGTATTTGGAAAAAATTAACCTGGTATCTAACAAGTCCAAGGGACAATCTTTTCACAGTTCATGTTACAACTTCCTTGTTGTAAAGACTATTTTTAGATGAGAAGTTTTTTAAAGTTCCTGAAACATAATGATGGAAACATTTAACACTTCTCTTGAAAGGTTTATCCTTTTTTCTTGCATTTGAATCTAGTTATTTTGTGATTCTTTGCAGGCCTTTCATTTTGAAGCGTGCCCCTCCGTGCTGCAGGCTGAGCATGTGCAGTGCCTGGCTGTGTTCTGTGGCACATGGCCACACTGTCCTGGTGGGGCTGGAGGGTGGCACAGAGGTGGGTGGGTGGAGAGGAGACTAATGCTGCAGCTGCTGATTAGCAGCCAGTTTTATGGCTTGGAGATATTGATTTTCAGATTATGCTGCATCTGCATTCTCAATGTTCTTGTGCTCATTCAGGTGCTCAGTATGTGTTTTTTCTGTCCAAAGTTGAAAAGATTTAAATGGTCAATGTCCTTGAAGTGGAGACAAGCTCCTCAGTTCTGAGGTCACTGTAAGGAGACAACACATAAATGCAGATAAGGGCCTTTTGCCTTTCCCATGTAGGCTGTTTGACCAAAGTAATCTAAAAGTACAGGATTTTCCTGGCGCTGCTTTTGTGTGGTGATTATTTGTACTGGACAGTGAGCTGGGCTGAAAAACATTGGCTGTATAAAAAGACATCATTGTGTCTTGTTGTGGTAACTCAGGCAACAACTGAAGAATATGAAGAGGTAACTGGAAGGTGTCAGCTTGGTTTAGGCAAACAGAAGGTAATGATCACAGCTGGGATATAGGGTGGGCTTACCTCAGGTAGAATCTTGACTTCCACTAATAGTATTGTTCTCTTGACTTGAACCTTCAGCCAGTGGTTAAAGTCATGCAGTTTGCTTCCCTGGAGGAAAAGTAGATTTAGATCTGATTTTGTTTCTTTGTATTCAATCAATATGACTTATTTAAAGGATATATGAAATACCATGTTTTTCTGAGCCCAGTTGATTTGAACACTGAGGAAATGGTTTCCTTTCTTAGTAGTGTAATTAGATTTTTTAAATGTAGTTTATATTTTGAAAAGCACAGTCTCAGTCCTTAACTGTTGTCACTCTGGCAGCTTTTCTTGCTGTGTGCCCTCTTGCTGTAAGCCTTGCCTGCCCCTGGTCCCAGTGGTGCAGTTCAGAGCTGGAGTTGAATGCTTGGAGCTGATCAGGCCTTTTCACCATGCTGTTAATTAGGGTTTCTGTGTAGGGAGAGATTAATGCAAACTCTCACTTGGAGTTCAGGCAAGTTGCACATCTTGTATAAAGAAAAAGCAATGTTTGCTCACTTCCAGTCTGATTGCAGCTTTGTGATTCCTGTATTTCATAAACCTCAAGGCACTTCAGAGATTTTCATGGCTACCAGAAAACCCTTGATGAGTTACCTCTCTAACTATTATGTAAGTGCTCTAGAACAGCTGTGTTTCATCAGTTTCCTGTGAGAAATTGGGTTGCAAGAAAGGAGAAAGCAGGCACAGCTTCCTGCATTCTGCATGCCTTTTACCTCAAAGAGCCTCTTGGGTAGTGCTCTGAAAAGTTTGTAGTCCCAAATCATACAGTAACTTAAAACTTTCAGTGAAAAATGTGAATGAGGCTTACAACAAGTGTCTTTTCATTGCTGGCCACCCTCTCCAGTCCCCATGCAGAATGGAATAACTAAATTTGGCTGAGTTCTTCTGCTGTCCCCAGAAAGACTTGGTATAGCATGGCCTTGGGATATTTGTTGGAAAATTGCTGCATATGTCATGTCATTTCTGCAGCTGCATTTTTTGTGAAAAACATCTGAAAAGCTTCAAGATGCCCTGGTTTCCTTGTTATTATATTGGAAGCTTGCAATCTGCAAATCTGAAAAGGAGAGGAAGTGGCCATCTCTTCCTGGGCAGGTTCATTGCTATTTGCCACCAGTTACTTGCTCTTTAAAGCCCTACTTTTAACTGGGCTTACTGGGGGATCTGGACTAAGTGAGAGCAGAATTTTCTGTATGGCTGGAACTGTGGCTTTCAAAATACCTCAACACTTTTTTTTTTTATCTCCCTGAAGAGTAAAACAGCAATTTTTGCAGAACTTTGTAGTGGTAGAGCTTGCTTCTTCTTAAGTAACAATGAAAATCTTGGGCAGTCTTTATCAGGATTTGTTTTGAGCACCTCAGCAGTTATCAGCAGAATATACCTAAATTTCTGTAATAAATTCTTTCAAGTGTTATGTATTTGATAAGTATTGATGTACTGATATGTATTTGATATCTATGATAATAGATGATTCTTATCTTTATTTCTTTATAGCCATTAGACTTTATAGCCATAAAACAGCTCATGTTTTATTTTCTTCTTGGAACAGCCTTACGGATTTTTTCCCAATTATTTATTTAAAGCCTTGTTTTTGCCCTGCCAAGTGCATTTTTTTTCAGTGAGTCTTTATCCAATTTCCTCATTATTTACATTATTCTGGACTACACAGTGCAGACCCTGTTCTGTCACGTAAAGAAGAAAATTTGATCCCAAACAGCATGCACCTCTGGAGATGCAGCTGAACAGTTGAATGGAAGCAGTGGGAGTGCTGTCCTCCTGTACAGTGACTTGTTGGTTATTAGTTTTGGCCAGCTTGTTCTAGGCTGGCCAGTTTACATCAGGATTCCCAGAGTGAACAGCTGAGGTTGCAAAGCAGGTTTCAGCCTTTCCCCCACTCTGAAAGAAAGAGTTCTCTGTCTGGAGGAGACAGGCCTGCAAGTTTGTTCTGCATAGACCATTATCGTAATGGGATTTTTTCACACATTTGGGTTGGATATACTGTTTTTTGGTGTTGATGGCATAATCTGAGCTGCATCCCTTTGCTCTGGGGCCAAAAACCTTGGCTCTCTTTTCTGGGCATTGTCTCCCCAGACCCTGACTGGGTTTTGTCTGACTGCTTTATCCCTTTATCTATTAGCTTGTTAAGGCTGAATGATGTGTGAGCTGTACTTTCTGAGCCACCTTAGCAGCTGAGGCAAGTGCAGTACCTTATGAATGAGTCTTTTTGGCATCAGGGGAGTTTCACATCTGGAAAGGCAAGCAGCAGGATCAGATTAGTAATGCATACCATTGCTAGTGACTCAAAAGGAAGCCCTAGTAATGTTGTTGTAGTTTTTGGTACTGCCTCTGGGTGATTTCTGCTGCCTAGTCAGTTGCTGCTGCAAAGACAGCTCAGGTTATTGCTGGGATGCAGAACTTTTAACTGTGACAGAGGGTGTGCTTTCAGACTGCTCTCTTGGGGTAAAATATTTCTGTGATTTGCTTTCCCCAAACAAATCCAAAGCCCACTAAAAATTAAGCAGCTGTCACCCTGTCCCTGCCTCCTAAGTAGTGGCTCTGTATCTCTGTGACATATGGCTACAAAAATTTTGTACCAAGGATGTTTTCCTTTATCTTGTACATCAGCCCACAAAAAAGAGTGGGGAGGATGCAGGTTTTTAACATGTTCTAAACATGTTCTTTAAAAGAACAAAACTCTACACTTGCTATGCTTTAGAGACCACAACATGCCTAACAAGTTTGTTTCAGAAAGAAATTCACAGCAATTTTGAAGGCAACCTGGGTGACTCGTCCTGATTGTGCTTTTCTTGTTGGGCCAACCAGACTTGCCCAGCAGGTCTTCCAGCCACAGTTCTGTGAGGATTCATCCTGGTTCAACAGGTGCTTGCTGCCCCATCATGCCATCTTCTGATAGTCCTGATTGTGCTGACCTGCCCCTTCTGGTTTTGTTTTTTTTTCCACCAGCACAGATTGTCCTGTGATGTTGCAGTGACTCTCTTCTGCTTCTCAAGTATAAGAGCAGCTTAGGTAACTATTTTAGATAAATATCTTGGATAAATATAATGCAGGAAATAATTGGGGCCTTCCCACTTGGCATATTGGGGTTTTTTGTTTACTTGTTATTACTCTTAAGTTTTGTGTTTGAGTAGGTGTCACTAGCTGTATCTGAGTATTAAATAGTAATTTGAGTATCTGGGTGTTTGAGTAACTTAAAGTAGTTTAGTTTCAGTCTCACTGCTTTCATGTTTGTCATGCAGACAAAGCAGTGTCCCATAGAGGAGTTCACTTTTCCGTAATATAGCTAAAAAGAAAAACATTTAAATGAAGATCTTCAGATGAAAATACCAAGACTTCCTAGCAGTGAACACAATGGCTTATTCTGGATGGCTAAAATGCATTGTTGCCTCCAGCTCCTGGGGTTGGTCCCACCTTTTTTCCTGAGTTTGATGATCTCAGATGAATAATATTCTGCTTCTTTCATATTAAGATTTGCACTATCTTTCAGATTTATCTTTGCTGCAGTTCTGCAGCAGTAAGACAGAAAAATGCTGCTAGTTTTTATTTGCAATATGTGCTTTGTGATTGTAAAGGCTGTTCCTTCTCATGCTGCAGGATGAAGCTGTAGGTTTTGTTGTAGCTGTGCATATCCACTAAGAGAGAGTTCTCTTAACACTGTGTTTTCCTCCTGGTATCAGGCTGTTAGAACTGTTTAGGTTGGAAAGGACTTCTGAGGATCATACAGCTCAAAGCCAGGTTAGTTGCACAGGTTCATGTCCTGTCAGGGTTTGAACAGCTCCAAGGATGGACGTTTCACAACCTCACTGTGCAACCTGGAAACGTACTATAGTAAAGATGCTCTGGTGGTGTGGTTGTTTTGGGGTTTTTTTTTTTGCTTTGTGTTGAAGTGGGGTATCCTTTATTTTATTATTTGTCCCTATTACCTCTCAGCCTGTCACTGGACACTGCAGGGAAGAGTCTGGATAAGCCATCTTTACACTTTTCTCTGGGCCTCCATCAGGTACTGACACATGGGTACGATTTTCCCTCTGAAGCCTTTTGTTCGTCAGTCTGAACAGTCCCAGCTCCCTCAGCCGCTCCTCCTATGAAAGATGCTCTGGTCCCTTCATCATGTCAGTGGCTCTTTGTTGTGTTTTAACCCCAGCCAGCCCCCAAGCCCCACACAGCTGCAGGGTCACTGGATCTGCAGAGAATTGAAAGTAAAAGTGAGAAAACCCATGGGTTGAAGCCAAGTTTAATGGGGAAAGCAAAAGCTGGGCACACAAGCAAAGCAAGGAAGTCTTTCTGCAGTTCCCCATGGCAGGCAGGTGTTCAGCCATCCCTGAGAAAGCAGGGCTCCATCACACAAGTGTTTGCTGGGGAAGACAAGCACCATCCCTGCAAACATCCTGCTTCTTCCCTCTTCCCCCCACTTCATCTACTGAGCATGAAGTCCTATGGTATTTTCTGACTTGAGCCCAGGAGGGAACAAGTTCTCCACTCCTGCAGCAGATGGGTATTTTTTATAACATAGCAGTAGTTTTTAAAGGGAAAATAAAGACAAAAGTGCCATAGCACTTATATTCCTGTCGGTGTTTGCTGAGTCAGAGCCTGTTTGTCAGCTCTGTTCCTGCTTTTTTAGTGGCACAGCAGTGATGGGGCAGATGAGCATGGGTAAAGTACTATGGCAACCTGCTGGGTTCAGGTCATTAAAAATACAGAGCCTCAGCCAACTGCTGTTTGCTTGAAAGGGTGATAAGGGTAACAATAATAGGAAACTTTGTATTTGTAGCATATTTTCCTTACCCAGCAGCCCTGGTATGTTTTTTTACCAGAGAAAACCAACACTTTCCTTCTTTCTTGCTCCTCTGTAGTCCTTAACCTTTTGCAAAAAAAGCACGCTGGGAATGTTGTAGTGGTGTTGTATTCCAGAATTGCTGCTTTCAAAGTAACTTTTCTTTTTACTTCTAGAAAAGCCAGGCTGTTCTTCATAAAGCAGCCTTACAGATAGTTTTCTTTGCAATTAGGATATGGTTTGCATTGTAACCATAGTTAAATTACTGTCATTTCAATATACAGTACACTGAAAAGGACTTCTAAGGTGTTCACTTAGGGTAGTCCAACATCAAATTTGCCTCTTGTTAAAAAGCAGACATCAGTGTTACAGGTGAAACCCTGAAATGTTGACTCTTGCATTTTAAAACAATGGAAAAGTATTACATGGATTCAGTATTTAAAGTCATGTGCTTAATTGGTGAGAATCGTTTTTCACTTGTAAAAATTATTGCTGTGGATAAAGAGACCAAAATACAGGACCCACAGCCTTGTCTGACAACAGGTCTAGTTAAGTGCTGACCTGTGTGATGGGATGTAGTCTGTGCTGTTTCCATCATCTTCTCTGACCTTGGAATTATATCACAAGGTGTAGAGTGGTAAAAAAAAAATTGTATGTCTTGACTGTCTCTTAAGATTTTCAAATTCATACTCTCTGTTTAAGGAGGAATAAAACATCTCTGGACCAAAATTCCAAGGGGACCTTTTTTTCATACGATAGGTCTTGTGATTAGTGATCGTCAAATGAGGTTAATTCCATTGTGCAGTCTTACTAAGCTGAAAATCTTATCTTTGCACTGTGTATCAACTTAGCTGAGATCCTTCTATTCAGAACCTCTTGATATTTGTTTTTTTAAAATATGATTCTTTTCTTCCGTCACTTGCAGCGTTACATCTTTTTGGTAATCCCCAGTATTTAGAGGCTTTTGACCAGGAAAAGGCAAAAGTTCTTCTTTAGTTTACATCCTTTTTTTGGTTTATGGTAGTCTTAAAGACAGTCCTGTAAATTTAGTCTTTATTTCATGTTGGAAATAGATGTTTTTGAACATAGGTTGACATTATTTCTTTCTGCTGTAACTGAGAATAACAAAAATGGTACAGGATTTCAGCTTTGCACATAAACTGAAGTGGTGGCAGTTAATCTAAACTGTGTTTACTCTTGGCTCAGGTTCATCTGCCTTTTTAGGGCCTTGGTGACAGTGTGCTTCTAACTAGGTAATTTTTGTATGCGTACTTTAAAACTTGTCAGGATAACTTTCAACTTTTAGGCCTGGTCATTTGATTGCAGTATCCCTTAATAACCTTTACTTGTGCTGATTTTTTATTTTGAAATATTCTTTAATGGTGAGAAAACTTGCTAGACTATCCCACTGTTTCGCTTGTCTTTCTAGACTTCAAACAAACTATTTTTTTTCTTCTGGCCATTATACCATCTGCAGTATGTAAGGTATTAAAGCTTTAGGATATTAGTTCATGAATGCATTGATGTTCTTGTGAGTGGTTAATGTATTTTATCTGTCACTGGGGAGGAATGTGCTGCTCAGCTCGCTCCTTCTGCGAGTGCTGTGACTCATGAGCGCGAGGTGCTTCAAAAGGATTTCAGCACTCCATCTCCTTCTTCAGTCTTGCAGTTGCTTTTCTAAGAATAGAAGCAGCAAAACAGACAGTGGGGTTCCTTCTCAGCTGCTGCAGTTCATTACTACTGTAGTCATGAAAGCTGACATCCATCTTCACATCTCACAGTTCCTGTTTACCTGTGGGGCTGCACACACTGTGACTTGTACTGCTCCTTGGGAGCAGGCACCACCATCTACAGCCGGGCTTAGAGTGTGGATGATCAAAACTATGAGATACAGGAATTGGGTGCCTCTACGTGTCAGGCAGGTTTGATGGGAGCAGCATGAGACCTCCAGAAAATGTGGGGGGTATGTCCAGTGCAAGACGTGTTCTTGTAATACTTAAGATAGATTGGAAATCTTCCTTAGATATCTGCTGTGGTCATAGCTTGTGTATTCTGACAGGATCTTTTAATTTAAAAAGTTTTCTCATCATGTAAACCGCTTGCCTAATACAACTGCAAAGTGCTGAAGCTCTTGGAATGGTATTGGCAGAATTTAAGTCAGTGGAAGAAGTTTGCTTCCTTGAAGGTGAGCTAAGGTTTTGCTGATTATTGATTCTCATTCATGTATGGGTAAAAGCAGCCCTCTCTTCAGCCACAAGCGTCATCTCTTGTGCCAGTGAATTACAGAACTCAAGTAAACTGTACCCTTGAGGTCTTGAACGTGCACTCCAGGAAAATTAAGTCAATCTTCAGAAGCAGTCATTGCTGGAGCCTACTTCCAAAAGGAACTGCTGTGCTTTAGGAACAACCTGGTTCTTGGCTTGGTTGGAAAGGTGACAGAGCCAGGGAATCCCTGTTGTAATTGTCTCCTGTTTTTAACCCTTTGGATTGTTGGTTAATTGAAGTAAGAGGGCGGGTTGACTTAGGGGATAAATATTGTGACTACTGAAGTGTTCTTGTCCACAAAGCACATCTGACTTTAAACTGCAGGGAGGGGGGGGAACAGAAGCTAAGAAGAACTGAGAGCAAAAAGAAATTTGTGTTGTTTCATACAATGAAGCATAGAGGTGTGCAAAATGGTTGGTCACAAAAAACCAAAGACGGTGACTGGGACATCTTAAACCCAGCCTTGGCTTATTAACATATATTGTAGGAATAACCTCCCTTTATTTGCAGCCTTCTCTTCCCTAGCTTCTGTTCCTACTGTGAATTTTCTATTTCAAGTATTTTTCTTCATTGAAATAAAGGGAAAAATTGTCACTGCAGTCAGTTAATCATCATAAAAATCTGAATCAATTATCTGTAAAGGATGCTCTTTTTGTTAGCAAAATCTGGTTTGAAATGGCATGTTTACGACCTAAAGATATGGAAATTGTGGTAGTCTTGAAATAAAAAAAATCTTCTGTTAGGAAGAATACATTCTTTAATAGAAGAAGGACAGTATCTGAAGTGAAGATATGTTTAATGAGATATGATATTGTATGTATGTGCTTTTCTTCCTTTCTGTCCTGTATTTTTATTCATGATCTGTACCTCTTATGTGTGCTGTTAAAAACATGATATGAAGCCTTCCTTGGCAGTAGGAATTTTGGAAGGAATGGGTGGGATAAGAAGAGCTATTTTTCTCTTTCAAGTAGTATATGTATAATTTTATGTAGGTGTTTTGAAATATATTCTGACCCTAAAATACATGCTTAATAAGTGTAAAAGACTAACTGTATGATAATTAGCTTAGTCCATTTTTTGTTTTCCTTTTGTTCACTGTAGACAACCAGTTCTTAGAGATAAATACCTTAACCTTTTTGTGAAGGGTAAAAGACCTCTAAGTAGTATTTAACCTTTGGCATAATTTCTGGGATTTCGTAATGCCAGCTATCAAAGAATCCCATCTATTAAGGAGAGACAAATGAGTTGAACAACTGTACATGATTACTCCAGTTGAAACATGCATTGAGTTGTTTGTGAATAACAGTAAAGCAGGATTGCAACTTGCCAGACATAAATGCTTGATTAAGAAGGGAAATGTTTAAAACACAGAAACCTGGTTGTCAGGCATTAGTCACTGCCCAGTACCTAACAATAACATTCTTTCTGCTAGATAGCTTTTGAGGAAGGCTGTTCCTCAGTAATGCTGTTTATTTGTTGCTGAAGGTTTCCAAGTGATCAACTAGAGGTGTTCAGTTCTAACAGTTTCCAGTCTGCACCTTCTTGGAACAAGTTTTCACGAAGTCTTGTGACATGATGCAAGTGATCAGAAAGGAAAATAAGCTATGGATGGGTCTAAATGGGGAAGGTACCTGGGGAGGAGTAACCCTGTGCACTGGCAGCACAGTCTGGGAGCTGGCCTGCTGGAGAGCAGCTCTGTGAGAAGGACCTGGATGTCCTGGTGGACAGCAAGCTGTCCCTGAGCCAGCAGCACCTTGTGCCAAGAAAGCCTGTGGTGTCCTGGGGTGCACTGGGGACAGCATTGCCAGCAGGCTGAGGGTGGTGATCCTGCCCCTCAGCTCTGCTCTAGTGAGGCCACATCTGGAGTGCTGTGTCCAGTTCTGGGCTCCTCAGTACCAGAGAGACGTGGAGCTACTGGAGCTGGTCCAGTGGAGGCCTGCAAAGATGATGCAGGGACTGGAGCATGTGTCTTGGGAGGAAAAGATGAGAGAGGTGACTGAGAGGGGACCTCATCAATCAGATTCCTAGGTGTCTGAAGGGAGATGTCAGAGGATGGACCGGGCTCTGCTCAGTGGTGCCAGGCAGTAGGACAAGGACAATGTGCAGAAACTGATGCATAGGAATTTCCACCTGAATATGAGGAAGAACTTCTTTACTGTGCAGTGACCAAGTGCTGGAACAGGTTGTCCAAAGAGGTTTTGGAGAGTCTCTCTCACTGGAGATGTTCAAGAGCTGTGTGGATGCAATCCTGTGCCGTGTGCTGTGGGATGGCCTGCTTGAGCAGGGAGGTTGGGCTGCATGAGCCACTGTGATTCCTTCCAGCCTCACCCATTCTGTGATTCTGCGCAAAGTTCTCGAGTGGAACTTCTTAACTTCTCCCAGTTTCTAGAGAAAGTTGTGAATATTGTGTGGGCTCAAGTCTAAGTAGCAAATAAAGTGGATATCCAAATCAGTGACATGTTTACGCAAATTGTAACTTTTAGGTGATTTGTGTTTCAGTAGTTGTGATTAGTGATTAAGGTGACTTCCCTGACCTTGCCATAAAATGTCAGTCTTTAAAACTCAGGGCTTTTTGAAATAATAAATTAGGACTTAAGTTGTTATGAGGCCAAGGAGATGTATGCCAATTCTTAGGGGACACTGTAGTGAAACTACTGACTATAACAAAGAAGAGATGCTGAAAGTTTCAGAGCATTTTTTAAGTTTTAAAATACAGTATGCAGAATGAAGTTGTTCATATTAATGTCTGGGCATTTGCATAGATCAGTAGTGTTCATTCTTCCAGGTATATTCAAAACTAAAATAAATCTAGTGAATGGTTAGTTAGGTTAGTAGTCCTTTGCTCAGCCTCCTGACATACTGTAATTGAAGTGCTTGAATATTTATTCATAGCATCACTTGCATGCAGACAGTTACATTAAGGACATGATTACAAAGTAGCCAAGTGTTCTGAGAACTTGAAAGAACAAGTAATAGTTCAGTAAAAATATGGAAAAATTGTATTACTTTTGTTCTCTTCTTGGAGCTCTATAAGGATTAGCTCATAAAAAGCTAAGTCTGTAGCTCATTAAATGAAATATTTTCTTGATGTTGTACATCTTGCACTCCTTTTTATGAGAGAAGGATAAATATTTCTGTCCTGGGGCTCATGTAATTGCAAGTAGATTTGTCTTCATTTCTGGTGAAGCATTTTGCTCACCACCTGAAGTCACAAGTGAAGTCTCTCTTTAAGCTAAATCACTTATGTCTTGCCACATTAAAATGATTTCCTGCTCTTTACTCCCTTTATGTTATTTTACTATGTTAAACTGCATTTGCAGAAATCTAACTATTGTCAGGCTGTAGACACAGAACTGCTGTCTTTAAAAAATGTGCTCTGGCAGTAGAATGAAGCTGTGGAGGAAAGTTTGTCGGATCTCAGGACCTCAAGTAATAAATATTTGCCTTTGAGCTGTTTTTTGTCTTCTTACAGTGGAGCAAAGCAGTGTTGTTGGTTCTGCTGCCATCCAGCTGAGGTTTTGATTTCAATGTGTTCAGCTGCAGTGGAGGAATGTAATAGTTCAAGTATTTCTTAAAGCAAAATGTTCTCCTTTGTGTGGGGAGAAAATTGAAGATGAGCATTTATTCCCCCCACTGAATTTAAAGGCACACAATGAACTTTAAACTCTAGAGATTTGAGGGTTTAGGTTTTTTCTTCTTTATAAAACTGTAGTAATGACAGTGGTTTTTCTGCACACTTCTGTGGTTTGCTGTTCTCTTTTCAATCCAGTGAAGGACGTGGACAAAGTGATTCTGTTCTCCTCGATAATCAGGTCAATCAATTGACCATAGAGCGTGATTAAGCACAAGAGACAGCCTGGTTGCCTGAGGAGGAGTGACAGAGAGGGAAGAAGCAAGAGGGAGGCCAGCTGGTACCCTGGGATTTAATAACCCAATACCTGTCAGCTGAGCTCTTGGCTTGGCTGCTTGATAGGTGCAGTGAGTGGAGTCAATCAGCTTGAAGAATTAAATCAAACTTCATTTTTCTTCACCTTGTGTTTGGAGTGGGATCACAGAGCTTTTTCTTACTTTGCAGCTGAAACCTGTTAGTGCATTGTGAGCTGCTTGTTTGTTTTATGCCCTCTTGTGTTTAACAACAGTAGGTAAAATTGGTAATGAGAGGTTTTTCCCCCTCTATTTCTTCGACTGGGCCTACCTGAAGTTTCAAAGTCAGACATTAGTCTTCACCTAGTATGTTAAAAGTGTATTTTTTTATAGCAAATTGAGCTTCCTAAGTTCTCCTCTTTTGCTGTTTTCAACTGTATGCTGCTTCTCATGGCTTGTATTTTTCAGTCATGACCTTCATTTTAATCCATTGTGAAGTTAGATTTCTGAATCATTTTTGGAGAGCTTAATTTTAAACTGTTCTGCAATTTAAATTATTAGTATTAAATTGCTATGTTCCAGGGAAATATTTATAGTAAAGAAATGCATTTATTTTCTCTGAGTGATCTAGAAATAAAATAGTTTTATTTGGAAACAATTAGCTACTTGTGAGAAATGTGATTTTGTAGATATTTGATACATTTAGTACTTAATTTTTATTACTTTTAGAAAGCCACAGTTCAGTACTATTGTATATTAGCTGCTTAATAGAAAAACTGAAGTAATAATTTCAAAGTTGGTATGTGGTTGATTCATTTCCCTTTAAAACAATTCTCTTTCATCTTAATTTCTTGCTCTGTGGGGTACTGCCATGGTGAGATATGTGGAACACTTGATAAGGAAGGAGCACGTCAACTCCAGCTGCCACGGCCAGGCATTTTCCAGCATTCATGGAGTGAGAGAGGGCATTGCAGGGAATGTGCACACAGTGGGGAGGAGGGATAAAGGGGCTCTCCCAAGTTCATGGTGAGACAAACAAGGAAGGATCTGTGCTTAGCTTTCCCAGGGAAAGGAAAGGAGATTGAACATTATGGAATGAGTAGTTCTCTTCACCCTCATGTCTATAGCCTGATTTTTGTCTATTTGTGACCAAACACAGCATTTTCTTTTTTTATTTTGTGGTCAAGTCTCAATTCAGTACTAATTTTGGAGCTGTAATAAAGTGGCAATTTTCAAAAGTGTGATACTAATTGATTTCTTCAAGGACAGGGAAGCTATGCATGGATTATTGCTTCTTGTCTTCAGTGCGTAGCCAATTACCTTTGCATCAGTTAAACCATCTTTTAGAAGACAGTAATTAGCCTGTGCTGAGAGTTTTTCACTGCCTGAAGGACTTTTAACTATACAAGAGAGTCAGAAATATTCCCTTTGTTGTCAGAACTGAAAATAATAGCCAGTAGGAACCTCTCAAGGTACAGAGCAAACACAGAAGTTATGTCCTACATGCATGGGCAATGCATCTTAGTTTTCTTTTTGAACTTCACGGAGCTCCTCTGCCTGTCTCCATCCTTTCCCTTAACCCTGCACTGCAGTGTCCATTATTGCATTGTCCATCCCTCTCACTGAAGAAAGACAGACTCTACTCACTTGCCTCTTTGCCCCAGTAGCAGCATTAGATATATTCTGGTCTTTAGTTTACAGCACACATTTCCTGGTTCCCCATCCTGTGTTCTTTGGGAGGCAGTCTTCTCTTTCTCCACTTACTTCATGATGATGGAACTATCAATTTTAACCCCTCTTCCTTATCTCAGCATGGTTTTGATAGTCAGTTTAAGTGTTGGGTGATAATCAACTGTATCTTCCTTCTGACATCATTCTTGCCACTGGAGCATCTGGTATATAAAGTATTTGCTAATAGATTCTGTCATGTGAGCAGCATTTTCTGAACCGCTTCCTTGCCTTTAGCTAACTTGCTTAGATTTGAATGAATGAGTTTGTTTAACGTAGCATTTTAAACCTAGTGATCCAAATACAGATTTTTTTGTTTTGCTTTTACTGGAGTAGAATAATAACAGTGAGTGTGGAAATGAAAAAAACTTGCTAAATTTAAAAAAAACAAACAAGCCCAGCCAGCAAAACCCACAGCTGACAATATAATTTTCTTTTTAATCTAATGAGGTGAGATAGATGAATATGAAAGCTGGGTCAAAAAGCTTATGTAATTTTCAGACCCTAAATATAGAATGGTGTAATGACACAGAAAGATCAATCTCTGTGCACATGTTCTGGTGGAGCATTTTTGTTTTGTTGTTATTCTGCGCATGCAGTTTCAAACTGAGCTGGATACCCCCTGCTTGGATAAACACTCTTGCTAATATTCCTGCCCTATGTTATGTGCCAATATAAATTGACATGTAGCATGTAGGTTTCTTTATGATTGTAGTCTGGGTGTGGGGTCGTTTTGTTGATAGAAAAATGTCCATGTTCTCATTGTTAAATTTACCTTTTTTTTTTTTTTCAATATAGTAGTGGAATGGGGTGATGATGTCAAAGCGGTGTCAGAAGATGAAGCCATGGTGCTGGTGAACCACCAAGCGACGGGCGACGTGTGCACGCTGATGATGTGCCTGCAGGACAAAGGCACGGTAGGCTACAGCCGGGGCAGGGGTGGTGCTGGGCTCCCTGCTCTCCTCCCTGTGCAGCCCTGATAACCCACCAGGGCACCTCAGCAGGGAGCTTTTTGTTTGGATTTGGTCCAGTGTGACAGCCAGGAGCTTGGAGCAGGTATAGACCCTGGACATTGCTTGGAGAAGGTGAGCTGTGAGCTGAGTCACTGTGCATCCAGCCAAGGTTAACCCAGAGGGAAGCAGATCTCCTCACAAAGCAATCCTGTACTTGACTTTTCCCTCTCACCTCGTGCCTTTGTGCAACTCAAGCCAAATCTGCTCACACCAGCACAGGTTGAGCTTCTTGCTTATGACTTTATTCCAGCTTGGAATTTTTCTCAAAGTTAGAGCAAGCTGTATGTAGATTTTGGTAGGATGAGGGCATGCCAAAGCTGAGCTACCTAGCTAAGGCCAAAATTGCTTGAGCTCTTTTTTCACAAGCCCTTAAGGATTTCTTGGTGAGAAATGTAACTAATGTTAATTGTTCCATGCATTGCTGTTCAGAAAATTGATCTCTAAAGAGTGGAAACCAATGTAAACAGGAGATCAGATTTCTGTACAAATCAGGAAGAAGGGCATGTGTGCATGATTAGGCTACAAAGAGTAGGAGGCATACTTGTCAAGCTGTAAAAATGCAGCAGCTGTATCTGTCTTAGTGTTGTCTTCTTTCTTGAAGTGTCTTAGTGTTGCTTCCTTCATCATACCCTGAAGAAACAAGGAAACAAGAACTGGTTTTTGTTGCATCTGCACAATTTATACCTGGTACTGTTTTTCTTAGTGCAGATCAATGATGTAACATTATTTGAAAAGATTTCCAGATCTTTCTTATGACAGCAAAGCTGATTAGAAAAAAAACCAAACCACAACTTTTAAACAACCCCACCTCACAAAGTATGAAAATGGTACTCAAGATGGAACAGAGACCTTTCTTTCTTTCTACTCTAGCCTAGAGCAGGCTGTTGTAAAAGTACTTTTGATTGCTTTAATTTCTTTTGGAATTGAGAGCATTTGGTATCGATGGTATTCTGTGCTGTACCCAAATGAGTAGAATTACAGAATAAACTCTTTAATTTCCCTCATCAAAATTGTACCTAGGACAATCTTGTTGTGGTAAAGATGTGACTGTGAGGGTGTAATCCTGTGGATATGTATGGCATATGATCTTAACCACTGGTTTATAGATAAAAATCTAAGTCATGCTTATCCTGTTTGACCCCATAGCTCAAACATTTCAGTCAAGGCAGAGTAAGTTTCAGTGAATGTAGGAGATGCTAAAAATGAAGGAAGGCATTGAGATCACAGATAATCTTCACCATGGAAATTATTAGGTTTGCATGTTTTCTGAAAAGCAGAAAATCCCTAAAATCACTATTTTTTCCCTGAAGTAGTTGCAGTCATTGCTCTTGGAATGTGCATGTCCCCAGCTTAGTATGGCTTTGATGTTTTTAGCTAATAAAGAAGAAAAACAATATGAGCTTCAATACATGCTTAAAATACAGCATGAGTAATGCAAGTGGCTGAAAATAATGAGAAAGATCAGGATAGTTTATGTTTGCTAGAACTTGCTGGATCAGGTGCTTTTAAATAGCATGCTTTGTGTTTCTAAAGAGAATTGTCTTTACTTAGTGTGACTTTGGAAGTACTGGAGGAAAAAAAAATAAACCTACCTGTCCAGAAATAGTCATTGTACAGTATGTAAATGCTTAAATTAGTCACCTTTCCTTAAAGCCTGTTTAAACTTAACATGGAGTCCTTCACAAGCTTGATACTAATCTATCAGCAAGATTGTAATTTTCAAGAATTTTTTTTTGTTTAGGATGGTTAACTTGTGCTAGTCCAAAACTTCTTTTGCTTGCTTTAACTGCCGGTACAGACCAAAACCAGATGTAATCTGCAAGTACTTAGAGTTTAATGCTGTTTTTAAAAAAATGTTCATGCAAGACAGCAGAAGTGTTCAGTTTAAAGTTCTGGATTTTTCTATGTAGTGAGGCAAATGCATGAGACAGTCTTGTAACTTGACAGTGTTTCCCAAGGGTGGTGTCAGGTAATTTTTTCCAGTATATACCAATCAGGGTGTAGCCTATCTGTTTTAAGTCAATTTAATCTCACAAAGCAGTAAGATAAAATACATGTGCTGAGATATTTCTGGTTTTTTAGATTCACTTACATGAATAAAAAAAGAATGATCTCTAATCAGAGAAGTGGAACTTCAGCTAAAAATTAGAATTTTAGTAGAAAGGCTGGATTGGCATTATTTGATTAATACATTATGTCATAATATAAGCCAAACAGCAAAATTTCAGGTGAACCAGAAGTGACCTAATTACACTTTTATTAAAGTTTGAGAAATTTCTTTGTGAAAGTTAGAGTTAAAAAAAATTCAGTAAGTAAGTTGTGTTCTCATAAATATTGAAGATTATGTGTTTAATACAAAGAAGTAGGGTAAAATTCTGCTATTACTCTTTTCTGACAGGATTAGGACTGATAAATGTGGGGTTTTTTTCTGATTTGGAACAGAAAACAGTGCCAGGAAGGGAGTAGTGGGGACAAAAGTGCAGCTTGCAGTGGTTTGTGTGCAGATTTCAAGTTGTGCTTTCTCAAATTTCATTGTTAAATTACAGGTGCTGGAAAGATGAAAGTCAGTCTGTCCAGGTTGCTTTGTTATGAAATCTGTGTAGGCTGAAGCGGGCCTGTGAATAGAAAGCACCTAGATTTTTTTTTTATATAGTTGGAAAAAGCTTTTGCTAGCTTCTGAACTTACTTAACCAGGAAGCATTTAAGAAACAGGGCCTGAAGTGGCATCCAAAAGTTCTTTGAAGCCATCAACAACTATTAATTTGTGTTCAGAATACTTTTGAATATCTTTGTTTAAACCTCCTTGAAATGCAAGTGATAAGAGGCTCATCTCATAAGTGTTGCTTTATTCCTGAGGATGCTAAATAGAGGAGTCAGTACATAGAAGAGTTACCAACAAAATTTTCCAGTGTCCTCTATTCTGCCCTTGCTAGCAGAATAAAAGGAATATCTATTAATCTCATTTGCCTTTAGAATGCAGACAAGAGAACTGTGTCCTATTCTTTGGACTGCTTTTTGATTTGGTATGTTAGTATGTGTATATATATTGCTTCATACATAAAAATACTTTCTCTTTGTACTCATTACCATTGCCTATGCTCACAGGCAGATTTATGATCACTGGGCTCTGAAGTTTGTCTCTTTGTGGCCCACACACTGCAGACTGTGAGTGTCTCAGTTGTAATTTGTGTGTCACACTTACCTTTGACAAAATCTCATCCCTCAGAAAGACTGGGGAAGCTCAGGGATGCTAGTTGTAGAAGCCCTGTGGCACCTGGAACAAGGTGAGATGGACTTCAGACTGAAAAGCAGTGATCAACTTGCAGGATAAATGTACCATTATCTAAAGAAAAAGACAGCATCAGATGGTCTGGTATGGGAGAAGCTGTAGCACTGCTGGGCAAGGGTTCCTCATCCCGGATTGCCATGGATCATCTGGGACCAGTGCTGACTCCTCAAAAGACACGTTTTCTTTCCAGCAAAGTAGAGTATTAAGCTTGCCTATCTCCTCCAGTAAAATAGATTGTGTTGGCTTAACTTCTGCTTGAGACAATAGAAGGTAGTTGTCAGAATACCAAAGTAGTAGATGAACACTGGCAGGCCTGAGCACTGCTGCAGGCTGAATCATCATTAGTGAAATTTTGGTGGTGTTTCTATCAAAGGATGTGGTTCCCTACAGCAGCCTGTCCCCTTTGGGTGATGCATGGGCAGGAGCTTATTGTGGTGCCTTGATGAGCAGTAACACCTCTGGTGATGCTTTTTTGACTCTTGTCCTTAGGGCACACCCTTCTTTCTTGGTTTTTTTGCATAAAGCTTTTTAGTTTACTGAAATGGAAAGAATGTTAATGTCTGGAGAAGAATTTGGCTTTAAGATCCTCACTTTAATTTAACACAGCCTGGAGATCACTGTAGGATAAACGATTTCACCAATATGAGTCTCAAGTAAGGATCTAGGAACTAATTTTTCTTTTGTCACTCACAAATACATAGTGTGCCTTTGGTCCTTTGGATGCACCTAGTAAGGAATACCACTGGCAGACAAGAAGGGATAGTAGCATGTTATCTTTACTTCTTAGGCTGTTTTCTTCTGTGTTTGCCTCAAAGTGCTTGAGAAAGATGCAAAGCAGAAGGTGCTTGCATGATCCTCTGACTACCAGAAAAATGTCACAGTCCTTCATATTCTTTGTTGATAGTGGTAAATGGAAGAGTACAGGCTTACATGACTTCAGGCTCACTGAACTTGTGCCAGCTGTGATGTGGGCTCATAACCCAGGGCAGAGAAAAGGCAGCCTAGCCCATGGTTGGGAGCATGTAAGAGACGCTGGGTGTTCCAGTTTTGGGGAACCACTTCCTACCCCTTTCAAAAACTACATGTCGGAGAGATAGAGGAAAAAGACCTTGTGAGAAAAGAAGCTTTTCCCTGCTGTTGTTTACTTTGTTGGGAGTAATTCTCCTATTTTAAATCTCAAAGGGCTGAACAGGTAAAGTAGCTGCCTTCACTGTCCTGTAAGAAGCGATGGTCAAGTGAATTGATCTGCTCAACCTTGCTGGTTTTGCCTTCCCACTGTGCTGCTTGACTGGGACAAGCAGCAGGCTTTGATTAAATTCTCAGGGATACAAGTGGCTGCTCTGCCATGGCTAATGCTGTACAACTGTGTATTACATAACAAAAAGGCAGCTATTTAATCCTACTCTCGAGGGAGAAGCATAGCACCTGTGCTGCTTTATATTTTGGGCATAAAGGACATTATTCTATTTATTTGCCAGTTTTATTGCTGTTGTAAGAGTGACAAGAATGTGACCAGTACATACATAACTCATCACTCTCTGCACTTGATAATTCACTCATTTTTAAAATTTCTTTTTACTTTTCAGGTTGTCCGTCAGATGATGTGGCTGATGGACCATATTTTTAAGTATACAAACTTTGGCATTGTGTCTCTAATCCATGGAGACTTCTTTATAAGACAGGTAAATGGAAACACACAATACTGCTTTGATTTATCCTTATATTTGGAACATCATGGTGTTATGGAACTTACTTATCACCTTGTGGTTGGTTTGCACGATGAAATAGCTTTGCTGTGAAGTGTATATTTGAGGAGGTCTTTGTTCTGAAGCTGCTTTATTTTCCAAGATGTTTTTATTATTTGCATAGACACAGATGATAATGGAATCCAGTTGTGAATGGAGCCTATTATGAGAGGTGTACAAGCAGAATACATGGGCAGTTCTTTTTATCTCTGTTTCTGAGCACACCTGTCATCTTCCCTTAGTGACCTTGAAGCCATGCAGGGAGTCTGTCTGGTTAGGTCACTTCTGGCTGCAAAGTTTCGAACTAGGAAAGGCAGCACGGTCCCTTTTGATGGTCATATAGTAGTGGATCAATTAAAGGTGGTGATGGACCTGTGTAAATAGTAATTAATTGGTTCTTGAAGGGTAATTATTATTTGAGCATTAGGAAAGAATGTCTGTTGAGTTCAACATCTGAAATATTAATGAATGAGACCTTCAGATTATTTCATACAGCTTGGGTAAGGTTTTTTGTTGTGTGGCGGCTGTTGATCAAACTGCACTCTCCAAGTAGTAACTCAGGAGGCCAATGAAAAGCATGAACCTGTTTCCAGTTACATGAACTGCAATATCCATCATACATGTTTCTTTGCTCTCCTTATTCCTTTGTCTGAACATAAAATGTGTAGAGAGCCAGAGAGAATTAATGAATTTTCACATTGCAGAGAAGTTAATTTACCCAAAATGAAATAAAGAAATGCCTAATCACAGCAGGATGCAGCTGAAGTGAGATTCACTAACACTAGAGGCATGGTTAGAAAACAAAGGTCTCTAGAGGCACACAGCTGTGTATTGTGAGAGGATGGATGGAAGGAGCAGGGTTGGATGCTGTGTAAAACATAAATCTCTTCCAATAGGTAGAATTTACAATATGCGCATTTTGAGGTACACAAGTCTGTCACCTTGTTAGTTACAGTTTCTGAGTGTGGGGTTGCAATTCCAGTCACAAAATCAAACCATCCCTGAGCTGCAAAAACAAAGGCTTTTCCTCATTTTTGTAAAGTGGCTGACATAGACAGCATCAAAGATACAATGATGTCATTGTGAGTCTAAAGATAAGCCAATTGAAAATATAATGTTTCTAGGCTGTCAGCCTTTGGGTGTGGCAAAATACTTCATTTGAGTGAGCAATGGTCCTTTGCCTAACTCTAGTAATATTTGAATTATTATTGTTCACTGCTCTTTTCTTAACTACTGTGCTGTCCTGGAGTCCTGTGGTCTGATAAAAGAAAGGACTGGCTTAACTGAGGACTTGGATGTTGCTTTATAACTGCATTGATATGAGCAGGCAGAGCCTTTTCCTTCACTCTCATGCTAAGTTGGAAGTAATTGCAGTGGGGAGACTTAAATGTAGGAGAAGCACTTTCACAAAAGTCACTTTTAGTAAAATACTGTCTTTCATTCAACCCCACATGTTCCCTCTTCCTTCCTCTGACCAAAAAACCCAGCTAACCACCAAAGAGTGCAATGTTTGTGACAGTGTTGTTGACATTTCAGAGAATTAAAATCACCTCTACTGAGGAGAGTTTTCATTTTTCCCTCCTGTGTCTTTTTGAGTTATTTGACAAGGTCACTTTGAAACACTCAAAAATGCTAATTAATGTAAAGAGATCCCTCTGAAAATTTGGATAGCTTGGTGCATGCAGAGATGGGAAGAGGAAAGATTGTTCCTGAAGATATTTGTGCAGTAATTAAGGCTGTATCTTACTGTTCTTGAATGAAGAAGTTGTCCTAATGCACTACAGAGGAGAAATGAGTGGGTCATTGGAGCAGGGCAGATCTGAGGTCTGTGGTTCTGCTGGGCTAACCCAGCTGAGGTCCATAGGCCTCCAGCAGGCACTTCAAGGAGAACGTTGATTTTTATTGTCTCAGGAGCTTATTTTTATCTCTGAAAACCTTAGAAGTATAATAATTATGTGTGATATTACCTCTTTAAAGCAATCATTTTATTTGGATAATGTTTTATCCTTACAGGGGAGAGCACACCGTGACCAACAGCTCGTGTTACTCAAAGATCATCTAGAAAAATATTACAGGAGCCGCGATAGGAAATGGATTGTTTTATTTCCAGAGGGTGGCTTTCTTAGGAAAAGAAGAGAAACAAGCCAGGCATTTGCCAAGAAAAACAATTTGCCATTTCTTAAGCATGTCACCCTGCCAAGACTTGGGGCAACACAAGTCATTCTGAAGACGCTTGTAGCGCCACAAGAAAATGGAACTCCACCAGCTGGAGATGGTGTGAGAAGAGGTAAAGATCACTTCACTCTGTGGGTATAAAGCAAATTAAATGTCAGAGACTTGAGTTAAAAAATACATTGTGTAGAATTGGTCTCTTTAAATATCAAATACATTGTAAAAATATTTTCACAATTAGTTTTAATTCGCTGACTTTAGTTTTGATGTTGAGACAAAAGAAACCACCTTAGTTTTAATTTGATTTAGTTTGTGGTGTGGCTGCATGAGTGCTTGGCTTGGCTCACATGATGGGTGAAGCAGATACTGGAATAAGCACGCAGGGTGAGCAAGGAGGTGATCTACTCCTTTGGATAAGATTGATGGTTTGCACTGGTTTGTGACAGCATGGAACTATAGTAGAAGTATTTCTGGAATATGCTGGCTATGTTCATATTTTTATTCCAGGCTTTAGGAGTTTCTTTGCATCCACTGCTGTGTACATTATTCCTCTTCTTGAACTCTTTTCCACTGAGTTCAGGTCCTTCTGTTCTGTTCAGATCTTTGTGTTGCCTGTGCCCATTGTTGCTGGAGTTAACTCTCACTGATCACTAGATCTGAGGGGTTGTTTTGGCTGTCATGTCAGAACAGTTACGAGGGAATAAGAATATTCCTGCAACATTATTGTTCTGGGTGCCTGGGCTATAGGGGAGGGATATAAATAATGCCTGTAGTTATGGGATGTGGTGCTTTAGTCTCTTGGTTTTTAAAATTAACTTCTTGGCATGTTCAAGAGCAGGGTTAGACCTTTCTTAACTTCCTTGTGGATTTCTGTTACTTATTAAAGAAACAATGGATTGAGGGGTTGTGGTAGTTTCTTATTGATGGGTGGGGCTGGCGTTTCACAGCCAAATTCTGATAATCATTTAGCAATTTGAAAGAAAGATCATTACTAATGAAGCCACATAGGCAACAGACTTTGGATTATTTTCTGTCTGAAGTTCAACTCTCAGGGTTAGCAAGAACCCTTGTATAGAAATTGCTTCCACGTTTTTAGTTTTGAAGTTATTCTTGTCAACAGAGGAAATAAATTGAGATGATGTTCTTGGAGAAGTGAAGGTAGGATTTAAAATGAGATGAAAAATCAAGCTGTGGAATGCACCAGAGTGTTTCCTGTCAGGCTACATTCAGCAAAGAAAGGCTGAAGAAAGCTCTTGTCATAAAATATCTTAGGTTTAAAAGAGAGAAACTGAATACCCTGGTCCTTGTTAAAAAGCTTGGGTTTTTCTGAGGAGAAAAGTTTGGCCTGTTCCTGTTCTATTTCTTGCTGTCTTAAAAAGGTATGGAGAGTAAGAATTTCCCCAAATTAATGATAAGTTGTCTGGTTCTGGAGGGAGGCCAAAAGTGCTTGTTAGATACCAATTTTATATTTCCCTATTCTTAGGTTGCTATCAACTTAGCTGAACATTGAACTTAACTTCCTTTTTTTTCCCTCTGAGTGGCATCATTCAGACTCTAGAGAAATGAGCAGTTGATAGTAGTGGACCTAACTGGGTACTAAAATAAAGCAATTCTCTCAGAAATAAAATGGAACCATATTGTCCATCCTACTCAAGAAAAGATAATTGGACAAAAATAGGAATGAAATGTGTGAGTTTAGCTGTCACTCTTTCATAGTAATGGACTTGAAAATGTACTAAAAGGGATGAAAAAGAAAAGTGAAAGTAAATTTTGTGTGCTAGGGAAAAGTAGTATTTGATAGATAGTGACACTGAGATATTTTATGTCCTCTCTTCTTTTAAGCTCACAAAAATAGTTCCAGTATTTTAAAGTTCCCTTTCAGAGATTTATGAAATATTAGTTCTTGATTGTATCTTGTATAAGAGTCTTCCCCTCATCTGTTGCTTTCTGAATGCTTTTATTGATCTCTTGCCACGTCAGAAAATGTTTGTTCAGTTGAATGAAATATAGTTCTGTAAATTGCTATCATTATAATATAAAGTTAGAAGTCTGACAAAGTTAGTGAATATCTTTACTTTTAATCTTTTCTATCTTTTCCCTTTTTTTAATCCCATGAAGAACCCATGTCAGTGCAATGAAGCTTCCCTCCTATTCAGGTGGCCCTTGTTGAGCCTTGGGTGCCAGAGCCAGGTGTAGTGCACAGAGTAAAGGCTTTGCCAGGGGCTGCCATAGAGACTGCCTGTAAACCTTTTAAAAGTACATGATAACTCTTCTCCTTTGCTTGGGAAGGGGTTTCTCTATCAGAAGCATCACACTTGAGCTTCATGGTTTGCTGGACACATTTTTCATATGCAACACTTCTTGTGGTCTGTACTATCTTAACAGTGTTCCTGGAGTCCTGGCTTGCCAAATTATTCAGTTTGCTATAATAAGCTTTCTACTCCATTATTTATTATTCTCCCTGTCTTTTTGTTTCCACCAAACTTTATTGATACTCGTGGTAATTCACCTTCCTCTCCCACATGATTTTAGTTCAATTGGTTTATAGATTAAGAGTTTTCCTCATCAAAAATTATGTCCCCTTCCCGTTGAGTTTCCTTGGTAGCTATTTTAATGTTGAGTCATGATACACAGTTCTGTTCTTGACTGCTAACATTTTATTAGTACTTAATTCATTTTAAATGATCCTTGTAGCTTTTATACTGTTGTAAATTTGATACCATTCTACTTTCTCAGCTGGAGAGATGTATAAAACTGGGTGAAAGATGAAAAGATGACAAAGGAAACTAGAATAAAAGGTGGTTTGTCCTTAATGCACTGCTATCACAGTTTGACACAAACCAAGTTAGATACAGTTGTTTGATTGTGTCACAGCCCAGCTGGCTTTTGTATGTCACATGTCACTGAAGATGTGGCCTTCAAGTTGTAGTTCAAGAATTGAGCTAATTGTAGCTCAGTGCTACATCATCTGTCCTGCTCCAAGGTCTCTGATCTGATTTATGGCATCCCTTTGGTAGAGATGGGTTCATGTTGAGAAGTGCAAGGTTCAGTAACCTCCCCAAAAATTCATTAGTCTTAATTATGATCTTAATATCCAATGTCCTTTTCAATTTATTTTTATGCTAGTGATGAACTTCTCACAGATTAGGAGCTGATTCTTCCTCTGTAAAGTGACAGGAAGAAAAAATGTTCCTGAGCTATACAATTAATGCTGTTTGATAATTCTTGTACTTGAAGTGATCAGTTCTTTATCAGGGGCTTTTCCACGACAAGAAGTCTCTATTGTCTTAATTTTTTCTTCCGAACAGTTTTCTTTCATATTTAAAAGAAGTACCACCTTCATTGGAGTGAATTTTAACTTATTGCTGGTAAATACTAAATTAAGTTACTGAAATGCTTATTGCTTTTGCTGCCTTTTGAAACTCTTGTTTAGGTTAACAAAGTTATGTAATTGTATTTCTAAAATAATAGAAGGAATGAAAAACATAGGAGAGGTAGTGCAGTCATTTGGTAGCATGAGCACTGTTGAAGGTGAATAATGCAGAGAATGTAGGTAAGTGATGTTTGGCCCTGAAAAGAAAGTTTAAGGTACTTCTGATGTCTGATGAAAGCCTCCAGATGGGACAAATGGGCCAGCCCTGCATCCCAGAAGAAGTTCTTAGTGCAGAATAGAAAATGGGCGGTATAAAAACTCTTGGTGAGCAGCCATCATCACCCTTAGCCAGTAGTGACCCAGGGGTGTGTTCACAGGGGTATTTTACAGCTTTTTGAATTTTTTTTAGCACAACGCTTACTCTTTGACATGGTTGCAAATACACTGTTTCTTCACTTGATAAGAATTGATTTTGTGAGTTTCAGAACTATCAAAATGTTCTAAATGCCAAAAGCTGACAATTCAAAGGAGTTTGGAGCTATTGTTCTTCAAAGATGCACATTCCAGAGCTTATTTTTGATCAAACTTGCTCTAGTGTGTTTTTTAAAGTCTGTTTTATTTTACCATGCAGCAATTTTTTGTCTGATAAGAGGTTACTATAGTTAGAGCCATAATGAAATCTTACCTTACTGTTTTCAAATGCGGCAGAGTACATTCAGTTCTGATGCTGGTTCTCTTGGAGAAATTAAATTTTCACTTCTGCAGGGTTGTAAATTGGACTACATAATCGATTTTTTTAAAAATCAAACTTTTTCATTCACTGTTACCTGAGGAACGTGACTTGAATAACATGTGAGAAAGCTTTTGATTGTTGTTTTTCTTCCCTCTGGAAAAAAAGACTTCTTGTTTTGTTCCAGGTGGTTTGTTGCATCAAAATCTTGGAATGATGAGTAATATGTTCAGTCTGGGAGTTAATCTTTGGAGAAAAAAGTTAATTCTAGGGCCAGTGATCCAGCTGATCACACAAGGACAAGCAGAGAACAAGGGACAAGCCACAGGAACAGATTGCTGTGCAGGGAGAGCCAGCAGCCCCTTGGGCTGCATTCAGAGTGGTGCAAGTGTTCAGGAAACCACACCTGCATACTGGTGAATGCTAACAAATACTTTCTTTTCCAAGTGCAAGCTGCAGTCCTCAGGTGCACACCTGGCTGGTGCATTCCTTCCACTCTGAATCCAGTGTGGCAGTGTGACACCATCCAGAGCTCAGCTGGAGGCAAGCCTTCCTGCTGAACTCTGTCTGTGGTTTATTCTTTTTCTCAGTGGCAAACACTGACGGCCTGCTGGTAGGTTTGAGGGGCTCTGTGCATCGTCTGGTCTGGTGTTTAGCAGGAGCTGACCCCAGGAAATAGCAACCCTAGGAAGGACAAAGTGGGGGAGTGAAGAGAAGCTCTGAACCCCCATAAATTTGTGATTGTAGACAGTCAGGTTGTGAAAGGACTTGAGAGGATGACAGCTCGAGTGCCTTGAAGACTCTGATGTTGAGTTACTTCTAAGTAGATAGGGAACAACTGAATACCCTTGAATCCACAGTGAAGAAGATAGTTGTGAGGATTTGCCTCTGCTGATGATTTGGAAAAAAGCCCAAAACCGCAAACAACAAACAAGTTAGGAAGCTGTTTAAATTTTACTTTTGATTTTTTTTTTTTTTTTGTCTAGGCCAGAAAGCTGCTGTTCCATGTGATTGTTCAGTTTTGTCTTAGCACTCATAAGACAAGTATGTACCGTTCACACTAAGGTACCTCACTGCTGCAGGGTTTGGGTGCTGCTGTGCAGGCAGGTGCCTGTGGGCATGTTCAGAAGATTTATGTGGTATTTCAAAAGAATCAGACTGTTAACATTTTCAAGGAAAATGTTTGAAAAATCTGTATCTTGTGCTGGAAGTGACAAGCAGACTGACACTGCAGCAGAAAAACCAGTGCTTGCAGAGATCAGCTGAAGTATGGTCTGTGCAGCAGCTTCTTCTGCTGGAGCCTCTGACAGCCAGGCTGCTCAGGCTTTCAGCAGGTACTAGAAATGAAAGATAAGAGTGTCTTTCAATGGGAGGCAGAAAGTTGGAAGAGTTTGGCTGTCAGAAGGTGTGGCTGAGTTGGCCAAGGCAAGCTGGCTGAGAGGAGTTCTTTAGCACAGGTATGTGCAGCTCCCTGATTTCTCAGGTGCAAATGCCAGACCTGAGATTCACACCACGTTATAACTAATGCAGCAGGCTTTGGTTTGAGCTCCTGTTCATGTGCTCCATTTAAGAAATAATAGGGTTTATTCTGGCTCAGAGGTCTGCTTACACCAAGCAGCATCCTTGGAGATGGCTAGGTACCACTCCTTTGTGTTTTGGGCAGTTGCCAGTTTCTTTTCCAGTTTCAGGATCTGTCAGAGCTCCTGGGCTTTAAAATAAACTCGCTTATGAGCAGGTTGCAACACAGTATAACCCCTCCCTCCCCCCAAAAAAAATTACAAGATGTATTTCAAAATTAATTTTCCTAAATCCTTGGTGGTGTAGGTTTTTTTGGCAGTCATGTATCTTGGATGATTATGTAAGGCTTATTTTAAAGCAGAGCATGCACCAATACAGTGATTTGAGAGCACGTGGAGGTAGCTGCACTAACACCTGCTTGCTCTAAAAGGAGGTCTCTGATGTTGCTGACAGAACTTTTTTTTCCTGGCCCTCGGTTTCTGGTGGGCTGTCTGGTTTTTTCCCTCACCCTGCCCTGACAAGGGTTGGAGGTGAGTTTGGAGCTGGACTGAAGAATCCAGTGCTGCAGCAGCTCTCTCCACAAAAGCAGAAGGTAGGAAAATCAGCACAGCAGAGAACTGCAGGAGTCTTCCCTTAATGAAGTGCAAACCATTATCCACTGGAAGAACAGCTTTAAATATAGCTAAATATTGAATAAATTATTTTGAAACACTTTACTGTAAATAATTAGAAAATGTGCCCATATTCATCTGGCACTTTTTCGAGGCAATTAATGATCTTTGTTGCTTACTCACTTAGGCAATTTAACTTTGGCAATTTACTTGCCTTTATCCATTCTTGCTTTACGTCTGGGAAAATAATAACTTGAATGACTTTGTTTCAAAATCTATTTCTAAATTAATATTTCTGTTGATTTAATATTAATTTCATATTGGCTCTTCTCTGATTCATTGCTACTTTTAAAATGAAGCACTCTGTAGTTAGTGCTTTTCTTAAGAGAGACTTGACAAGCACTCTGTCATGATGCTGGCAAGCCTGCAGCCTCCAGTTCTCATTTCATGTGTCTGTCAGGGCTCTAAACTGCTGTATTTCCTGAAGGTAACGCTGAGTGCTTCAGCATGACCCATGCAGCTTGCCCTGGGTCAAGTTTTGGAATAGTATGTTGCGTGCTGCTAAGAACTCATAATGGAAATTTTAGGAAATGCTGTCTAGCCCTGTTGGAGTAGTGCATTTGTAATGAAGCAGTACAACTCCACTGATGAGCAGACAGCAAGAAAACACTGTCTGCTTGTTAAAATAATTGATAGATAGATGTGACAGCATTGCTGTAATTTTCACACTTAATTAAATTAAATGCAAATGAAATGAAATGAAGTGCAGGTAGAAACTCACAAGCCTTTCCTTGCGTGCACATTCTAGCTGGAGTCAGGAACTGTGGCTCAGGGTGCTGCTCAGACCCAGTGCTGCAGATTTCTTCAGGTGTGTGGTAGGTCTGTAAAATCAGATGGCCACTCTGGGCACGGCCACACTCTAGCCCAACATCGTGTCCATGACTCCAGGTGGATTACAGAGTGAGAACACAGCAAGCTGCCCTCACACTTCTCACACAGACTCTCCAAGCTTCTGGCAGTTTCCTGTGTGGTGGGTTTCCCAAGCCAGGTTGGGATTTCTGCCTGGTTAGTTAACCCTCCATGGTTTTTCAGTTCCCTCTTGATCCCAGCTCCTGGCATCTTTGACACCCTTTAGCAAGAGATTCCCAAATTTTTTTTTCCCCTCTGCACAGAGAATCATTTCTCTGTTTGCTATGAAAACTTTTCCTCTTGGCTGAATTTTGAGTGTCTGTCCTTGTATAGGGAAGGATGGTGAACAGTCAATCCCCATACATGTTCTTGGTGCTGACAATGTTCTTGTCAACCTTTGTTACATTTCTTTTGTAGCTTTCTCAGCTGCAGGCTTGAAGAGTATTGTACTTTGTACTAAAAGCTAACACTTCTTACATGCTCTTGCCCATGGGTGGCTGTTTGTGATAGTCAGCTTTTTAAATCCTTAGAGATACTGCCTGGTGTGGTGTGAGCATGTTGTACTGGTGTGTCAGGCAGTAAGTGAGCATTACTCTGCTGGCCTGGGTACAGTGTGACCTCAAACACAGGACAGCTCCAGAACAGAGAGAAAATTCACAGGCTAAACTCCAGGTGCCATCTTGGCAGTGTGGCCTTCCTTCTTGGTTTGCTCTACAGATCTGCTGCTCTCCTCTCAGCAAACCTGTGAATTGAAGACATGCCAGAGAGGGGTTCTTGATTTATGACCTGAACTGTTGCTGGTTTTAACTTATATTCAGATTTTAATAGAGTCATGGAATATTCTTAGTTGGAAGGGACCCACAGATTTGATTCTCTTTACTCATCTTAATAGCAAATATTTTCACCTCCTTTGATCCTTTTTCCAGTTTCTAAGCGGGCTGAGCAGCATATGAGCATGTACTGGGTCAGCCTCTCCTGGAACCTTGTGGGTGCAGTATCTTCCCCACTGTGAAATCTGACCAGCTCCTGCTTCTTGCTTTCTTACCCTGAGCACGCCCTGAAGGTGATGCTTTTCCTCTTCATCCTGCAACTCACATTTTTAAGAGCCTTTGAGGGATCTGAATGGCTGCTGTTCCCTCAGTGATCTTTTAGAAAGGCCCAGGTGCACATGTGCTTGAAGTGCAGACCCAGAAGCTTGGATGTTTATTTTGGGATTTTTCCTTTTGGTGAATGGGGGGAAGCACCTGACCTTGGGGCCAAGATGTCTGTGACTGTACTCAAGCTGGTGAGTGAACTTGTTCTGTGTACCACAATATCTAAGAAAAACAGAAATAACCATGATATAAAATCTAGGTCCAGCTGAAGTTTGTAAGGGCATTTCTGTGCCCTGTAATGAAATATGGTCTTATTTGTGCCTTTGATGGTCTTATTTGTGCCTCATACCTCAGGAAGTGATACAAAAATTGCATAACTCTCAAATAAGTGATGCGAAATTTTCTTTTTGTTCCTAGAGAGCAAATCCAAAGGCCTCCAGTGGGTGATAGATACAACCATTGCATATCCCAAAGGTGAACCTATAGACATCCAGACCTGGATTCTTGGCTACCGACAACCAGCAGTGACACACGTACATTACAGGTGGGAAATGAGGCTGCTCCTCCTGCCCTGAGCTCAAGGATTCACAAATCCCTTGTGGCATTTCAGGATAGGGGAAATCAGGAGCAGTGGGAGTGGGATTTTTGTGTGGGCAGCTCATATTATTTAAACACAATACATCTTTTTTTTTAAAGTTTAGTGACTTTTTTTTTAAAGTTTAGGACAGACATTTAAGTTTTGAACTAATGTCCTCTGGTTGAATAGAGTTGGGGGGAATATATCTAAAGACTAGGTCATCTTTAGTGTTAAGGTGCTGCTAAACCCAACTTTTTAAAACTTTGTTTTTAGTAATGACAACTAAATAAAAATCACTGTTGTTAAGTAAACAGATTTCCTAATAAAATATTCTATTTAACTTTCTGACAAAGAAATGCCAGCTTTTTCACTCAAAGAATAATTTTAAGTAGTTGAGCAAAGCAACTGGAAAAAGCAGCTTGTAAAAGTTACAGCTCTCATTGACAGCTGGGATGGGAGATTATTAAAACTTCTCTCCTCAGCAGTTCTTTGTCTCCAGACCTAAACTGATGGAGAGAAGTTGAATTTTGCTTTTAGTTTACAGAGAATTCCAAGTCACTCCAGGAGTATTTTAACACTTCCTATACTAAGTAAGGTGTTGCATTTTATCCCAAAATCACATTATTTTGTCTTACTCCCTCTTGATGATTTGGAGAGCTTTTGTTTACAGAAAGCTTTCAAGTATTCTTGTGTGGAGACCCTGGGTGGCAGTTTAAGTGGGAATGACCTTCTCCATCATCACAGCTGTGGCAGTGTTGTGTGATGCAGAGTACAGGAGCTGTGTTTAAATCTGTCCTTACTTTTTATAGAAAGCTGCCTTCCAAGTTTCCCTGAAGGTGAACATACTTACACCCTAATTTATGTAAGATAGCATTATATCTGTTGTCCTTTATTCAGGTCACCTTAGTACTCTCTCAGGTCTCTGGGATAATTGCAAGTTGAATGTATTTAGAATTCTTCTAAAAAATATTTCCAAAAATACATTCTTTGAAAACAACAGTAAGTTAATGTAAGTTGAATTAATTTCCTGCTTCTAAATGTATATTCAGACCTTTCTTTGATCACAAGCAAAAATATGATGCAACCTTTTTTGCATTGAACTTGAATGTTGAAGTTCTTGTAGTACTGAAATTCTAAGAAAAATATAAATTTTTTTTTTTGAGTGTAAGTTTGTTATTTTATTCCAGAGGGTCTAAGTCACTGGGTTAGGCAGGGCAAGCCTCTCTGTTTGACTGCTTTCTGTATATTTTTAATAACCTCTGTTTGTCATGGCTGACCCTGTAAGAGCAGTTGAAGTGTGTCCCAGATGGAAAGCCATGCAGTATCTCTCCCTGGCCAAACTCAGGGTGTGATGGCTCTGAAAGGAGCCCAGAGTGTCTTGGGATTGCCTGGAGCTCATTTTGTCCTCCAGTCCTGGTAGTTCTTGGGGCACATGTCCCCTGCACTCTGAGGTGGGTGCAGGTTGGCACATGGATGTCCTCTGAAATTTTCTTGAAATGTACATCTAGTCTGTCTGTACTGGTGTTACACTTTTCTGCATTTAGTGAAATAAAACCTTGCTCATTTTTTGTAATTTGGAATGTCTTGGGAGATAACATTTGAAATAAATTTTAAGGGTAATTTGGAAATAACTGGGAAGAGAACACAATAGTTTCCCATGTAGTTTCTTGTAACTGAGTTATAGGGGGGGAAAAAGCACCCCTTTGGAATAAGTGAAGAATAGTTTTGTCCAAATGCCATCTGTACTGTATGGAAGGAGAATCAGGATTTAAAGATGCTTATTCCCTTTTAGAGTAGTCCAGAGCGAGGTATTGATGTCTGACAGCAGCGGGGAAAAAAGGAGCCTTTTCTGTGCCACTCAAACTGGAGCAGAAGAGACTGCAGAGCTGCTTTTGTTCTGGTGGCTCAGTCAGTCCCTTCTGCTGTGCCCCTGGATCACCACCTGTCTCTTTCTGCTTTACAGACTGTAAAATCTGGTGGTTGCCTTTTCTCATAGCCTGGGCCTTTGCTGCAGGATTATTTCTTTTTCATCCTGCTCAGGGAGCAACAGAAGAGAACACAGCAAGGAGCCTTATGTTATAATTTTAGGTGCTTTTCTGGCTGGTGGAAATGGCAGAGAAGGCTTGGTTTAATTCAGTAATCTTTTTTTTTTTTGGAAGCTCAGTTTTGATAATGAGTTGAACCTTGCTTTTCAAACTTCAATTTTCAGTACAAATGACACAATTTTCAGAAGTTCATAATAAGGCTAAGCTGTGGCCTGGTTTTCCTCAGAATGTCAAAAGGAACCTCCCTAGAAAAAAGAAGAGTTACCACTTTGGATCTAACAACACAAGGTGTGAGAACTTTACCCATCTATTGAACAGCTTTTTGACCCTGACTGACTTTCCTCATAACTTACTGGAAAGTGCTGCAAAACTCAGTTTGCTCTCTAAAATGTAATACTCAAGAAAATATCTAATGAACTTCCTCCAGGCCAAATGCACTGGGATTTTTGTGGGAGATGTCAATCCATCTGGTGCAAAGCCTGTCAAACTAGAGGCATCACTGTAAGACCTGCCTTGTAATGAGTCTGTTGGAAAGGTTTGCTTGCTCTTCTCACAGAGTTTAGGTTTATGCTTGGCTCCTTGTGTGCTGTGTGTTGCCTGTAAATCCAGACTCACTGCAATTGCTCTCAGCAGAAATAAGCTGAGTGCTTTGGTGTCCATGTAGCAAGGCCATGGACTGGCTGCCCTTCTCAGCTCCCACCATTTCTGTGCCATGAGTCGAGTCTGGGGTTTGTTTCTTTTCATTTCACACCAGGCACTTGTTTAGTTTGATTGGTTTGGTGTTTCTTAGCTGAACACCAGCTTTCTCCAGCAATGATTTCTTGTGTGCTGCAGTTCTGTTGGCAGAACCTGAGACCTGCAAATATAAACCCCCAGGCTGTGAAGCTGGCTCGGTGCTCAGCATCCCCTCAGCCAGGGATGGTGTGGGGCTGGTTTTTGCCTTGGTTTCCTGCATCCTGCAGGGTGGTGCCCTTGGCTGCTCCCATGCCACGTCTGGGCTGTGTGACAGTGGCTGTGTGCAGCAGCCCTGACGTCAGAGCCAGCCTGAGTCAGCTGTGACGCAGGGCTGGCCGTGCATGGCGGTGTCACACACGCTGCTCCAGCTCTGTCCCCTTTCCTCCCCTGCCAGCCTTTGTGCTGTGCCCCTGCTGAAACAAGCTGTCAGCTGCTGAGCAAGTTCTATTTTTGTGTCTGCATTGATACAGAGCTATTGAAATAAGCCAGGCTCCGAGCTATAAATAAGATGAAGTGCATTGTGGTTGCTGAATGAATGTTGCAGAAGGGCATCCCGTTTGGCAGTGTATTTTAATGCGCTTTTTTACGCAAGTGACTTATTTTTGGTCATGCCTGACATCTACCAACAGCCTCCACTGTCCTGGCTTTATTTAGAGCCATTGAAGCAGCAAATAATATCATACTTATATGGAGTAGCAAGTAATACAGGACTTCAATTCAGGGTAGGACAGGTGATAAAAGGCAGTTAGTAGTTAAAGTGGTAGCTATGAATTTCAGAATTTAAATACAGAGGTTGTTTCTCCATTAAGGACAACTTAAAATAGATAAATGTTTCTAAATATTTCTGAAAATCCTTTGGTGTCTTCTGAGAAACAGCCTATCAGTAGCTAATTCTCCACAATTCTCACATATGCCAGCACGTCTTTGGCAGTTAGATCTCCTTGTTTTTAAAATCCTTTTTTTTCTCCCTGGGCTGTCATTTATTGTAGTAGAATCTGGTTTGGGACATGGACACAAATGTGTGTAGCAGTTTAAGAAGTGGCCATCCCTCAGTCAGGCACCCAGACTGTCCCTGCAGCTGCTGCCACCTCCAGCTGCAGGGTGGTGCTTCATTACTGGAAGAAGTAATGAAGCAGATTCCCATTGAAATGTGTCTTTATTTCCACCACCACTTTTCACTTCCCAGGGTGCAGCCTATGCTGCCATTGCTTTTAGCCCCTTCCCCACTTTTCCTGGGGACAGAAAATCAGCTGTTCCTGTGATGAGGAGCAAAAAAAGGTATTTCCATTCTGCTTGAATTTTCTGGTCAACTTCTTATCCAGTCCTATTAAATTCCTTGTTTGCCACACTAGGAATAAAGATGCTCTTATTTTAATGAATGTGAAGTTGGTTTTGTCCAAAAGCTAGAAAGATCCAAGTGCCCCAGAGACTCCAGGAGCTCCAGATGTTACATGTTGATGTTATTCCTTGCCTTGGCAGTTCTGTGCAATGAAATTTTATTCCCTTGAGGAGATAAGCAAGCTGTTTGCTTCCAATGGCATTCCTGATCCTGCACACCCAAAGGTGGGGTAGAGCCAAGCTGATGCTCATGCCTGACCACATGGACACCTGTTTCCCTGTCTCACTGAAAATAAGGAATTTTCTTCTCCATCTTTTAACACTGGACCTGGCAGATGCCGGCATGCAGTGGTGGGGATGACCCTGCTCCTGTCAGAGCAGTGGCTCTCTACTGTTCTTTTGGATTGCCTGTGTGGGGAGTTCTGTAACAGTAGACTTGCTCACTCACCTTCCTGAACCCAGTCTCCTTCAAGAGAGTGTTCTTGTAAAACACAGATGCCAGCTGAGCCATCTGATGGGCAGAGAACCATGGCATTAGCAGTATGTTTAGTTTAAATATAGGAGGGTTTAAGTTTGCCTTATCAAGTACAGAAAGGGCTTCTTTCCAGAGTTTGAGGATTTTTTTGTAATATTTAATCTCTAATTTAGATCAGTCATTAGTAAGAATGTTCTGCTGGTAAAAATAACTCTGGATAATCTAAAAATACATTTGAAAATGCTTCTAAATACACCAGCACTTACCATTGCTGAGTGTGGCAGCCAGTGTAGCATTACTGGAAAACCAGTTGTTTTTCAGTCTGTTAATGTTTGTTCAGTCTGGGTGTAGCAGTGGCTGCTTCTCAGACTTCAGAGCAGCAGTTTATCTCCAGAGATTGAAGCATTCTGGCAGCATTATTGATCCACACAAGAGCCTGGATGGATTCAAGCAGGGAATTGGTGTGCAGTGCTTCCATTAGTCTCTCACAGAGTTGCTATCACCTGTGCTACTGCACTGCTCCATTGAAGTGCCAGCTCAGAAATTGTTTTAGCAGGTATCTTGCAAGATCCTGTGATGTTTCCAGATTAGGAGGAATGTTCTTGACAAAACAGAGTTGTTACCCATTAGGTCAGGGAGAAGTGAAGGCAGAGATGAACAATATCTTACAGTCTACAATGGAGACTGCATGTGAAGCCAGGTAACCCTGCACTTCTGTCCTGAGGCAACACACGTTCTCTTAGTTGTGAGCCCTCTTAAAACCTGTGTAAGCAAGTATCTGTCCTTCAAAAATACTCTCTGAAACACAACATTCAGTTGCTGAGCCTTTTATCTCTTCACAGCAGCTTGGCAGAAGAGAGTAAAAATAGTGCTTGGCAGCCCAATTGTGTTTGGGGACACAGAGTAAGTATTTCTTAGTGTTCTGCCCTCAACAAAATAGTTCTTACTCTGTGGGTGTGTTTTTTACTTGCTGCTAGGTGGTTTAATTTTAACCTGCTGTACAGCATCTGGGCTTCAAGATAAAATAGTTCTTTGTTTGTCTTTGTTCCTAATATGCAGACTGAAAACTTGAGCTGATTACTGAAGCGCCATTTCATAACATTTGTCTTTGGGCAAAGACTTTCCTTCAAACTCTGTTTTATCTGAGATAACAGTTGCTAATTTCTGGTTACCAAGACTGGCTTTACTGAAGCATAGAGAGCTCCACAGTGCCAGGAGGGTGTAGGTAGAGTTACTCCAAAGGCTACAGAGATAGCTGAGTTCATGGTGATACCATGGTGTGTAAATAAAGTCGTTCTCTCCTTATATTGAAGTTGTCTTTGTATGCCAAAGCACTGTGGTTTGTAATTCACTCCTTAGAGCAATGCTTGCTGCTTGACTCCTTCATTTCCAGCTTATTTTTCCATGCATCAGACTGAAAGGAGGAAGGACAGATGACAAATAAACAAAGCTGGCAAAGATGTTGAAATTATAACAGCAACAAAGCATTCTTCAGAAGTGCCTTATTTTCTTATTCTGAAATTCCTGTATGTGTCCAGAGACTTCCCAGATGATTGTGGTGTTACTTCCAATTCTTTGCAGTATGGTTGGTTGAGAAAGACTGTGTTGAAAATGAAATGGAAATTCACTAATGAAAATAGAAGCATGGTGTAAATGAGAAGCTCAGTGGAAAGAGAAACCTACAGTAAAGGCCTTGCATTTCAGAGTGTGAATTTTCCAGGTTAGCCTGATACACAAATCTCTCCTGCCTTGGCCTGCCAGTACAACACTATGGAAGTGTAAGTTCTTGTATATATCAAAAGGCACTGAGGGTCTGCTGAGGAGGTTTCACACTCACTGTGAGATTGGAAATTCTATTTTGAAATAATCCAGTGAGGTGTGGTGGGTAATTTGGGAGTTTCAGGGTGTGTGTACCCCAGTGAATTCTGCTCTAGGTGTCTGTTTTTCTAAGCTACCTAATATTCAGCATAGAAGTACCAAAACACTAACAATTCTCCCCTTGGTGTTTTTAAAACAGAGCAGCAATATTTGAGTACAGGGTCAGTTTTCAGTGTAAAATGTGCCTTGTAAATTCCAGAGAAAGCTGCCAGCATCCTTTGAAAAGCACAGAGAGCTTGTTTTCTGGGATGTGGCAGAGCTGTTGGTGCTTAGTGATGTCATTATGTGGCTTCTGCCTGCTCAATTGTTTCTTCAAAGCTGTGAAATAACTTTCTCATTTTTTTATTTATTTCATTCTTCTTGGTTTGTATTCTTCTTAGGGAATAGTAATATAGTGTGGTGGTATTCTATTAAAAAAAGAACAAACCAGTGCCTTAGTAGTTTTTATCAAAAGCTGTAGTGCAGCATTTGGTGGAGACTGATGCCAGTGTCTTCTGTGTGGTTCTGGATGGCAGCCTGGAGTTTCCCACTCTTGTACCCTTCATGCCTCTGTGATCTGTGAGTTGGAGAGAGTGCAAATCATGCAGCTAGATTTATACAAAAGTCTTGTTCTCTCTGGTTTGTGGTGGGCTGGGGCAGAAGAGTTTTGTTCTCCACATGCAGAATACATTTGCTAGATTTAATTTGTGTTTGTTTCTTTGATAGGATTTTTCCAGTGAAGGATGTACCTTTAGAGCCTGAAGCTCTCACAAACTGGCTGTATCAACGATTCATTGAAAAGGAGAACCTCTTGACACATTTCTATGAAACAGGTAGGATGATACCTAGCAGAGAGAACTGCTTTGCTAATGGCTTTCCTTACAAGGATCTCAGAATGGTTCAGGAATGTGTAATTCCTTTGCATGTGTGATACAATTACTGCTATTTATTACTGCTTTTTATGTGGCAAAAGGTATGATTAAAGAATTATCTAGGAAAGGTAAATTACCTGGGCAACATTAGAAGTAGGGTAGCATTTGGGACCTGTCAAAAAAGTAACACACAGCTCAGCTGTGAAATGTGCTGCTCTGGGACTTCATGGCAAAGCTCCATGATTGAAGCATGATTGGAAGGGCCTGTGAGAATTACATGGCTCACTTTCTGGAGCTGTGATCTGCAGCCCTGTGCATCACAGTTGTTGATGGGAAGTGTTCAGTGTCTCAAATCAGTTGAGTTTAATATTCCTGGGTGACTGTGTTAAATGAAGATGCTTCTTCTGTGAGGTGATTTATTGCAAAGTCTGCTTTAATTTAGTTTTGAGTACCTAATTTATCAATCCAAATGCTTAAAGAGATTAATAGAATTCTTTAACAACCCACAGTTGTATTCTGTTTTATGAAATGTTGCTGTCACTCAGCCACCATTGATGGCAGAGTTCAGACTGTGCTATATAAATCACATCCAAATGTATATATTGGACTTTATTAGACAAATAACTTTGTGAATATATTTTAAAATACACATGTAGCAAATACATTGTAAAGAATTCTTTGTTTTGTGACATTATTTTATGCTATTTCAATAAGTCATACCTAGAAAATCTAACTAGTCCAGAATTTCTGAGAGTATAATTAATATAATCAGGTTTATTCATTAAAATGCACTACCAAAATAGCATAATCGGTAATAATTTGCCAGTGCAATCAGTATGAATTAATAAAGACATGTTTTAAATGTAAATGCTGTGACATAGGACCTTATTAGGCATAAATTAGTATAATTTAGAGTTACTGCCATTTATGCTTTTTGAGAACTTGCTTGCATTGCTTTAGTTGGCCTATTGAAAAAGTGCTGCTGCAGTTTTTGGGAACCCCTTGGAAAAGTCCTGAGGTTGACTCTGAGAGGAGTCCCTGAGGCTGCTCAGGCTGCTCAGGAGTCCCTGAGGCTTTGTACTCACCTGGCCCATGGTCACAGGAGGGGGTGGTTTTAAGACTTAGGGCTGTTTCTGTTCGAATCAATCATTATTATTGTTATCATTATATTATTCTACAATACACACTGCTTGGGAACTACTCTCTCTTACTAAAGCTTACTTCAAAAAGCTGGAGTAACATTTAGTGCTCCGTGAAACTTTAAAAGGTTGCATTGACTAAGCCAAGAATTCATTTCTTGGCTTACTTTTATTTGGGAAGAGAAAGAAACAAAGCCCAGAGCACCTTTCTCCATTTTGCTGTACTCTTAAGTGTCAAGAACTTAAATAATCTGTAATATTAGACCTCTGGAAATCCAAACCAAAAGAAAAAGTATGCCTACAATTTGACATTAAGCTAATCCCATAATTATTTACAGGTGCATTTTGCACATTTCATTTATAAAATTAGAACCATTTCAAGTTAATAGCTGCAGGTAACAGACTCCTGTTTTAGGCAGTTAGTGGAAAACTTGTATTGGCAAGTTCTTGATTTCTCTGAACTCTTCAGCAAGACAACCTTGAAGCCTGCAGTAACACAAGTGAGATTTCATTTAGCAGGACAAAAACCCTTGGGGACCAATTAAGGAAAAAAACTCCAACCATAAACTAGGAGCAGTTGGAAAAGAGTGATGATGTTCTGAAATCATTGTGCTGCTCCTTCCCTGTGCTCAGAAGCCACGTGGTGTGAGGTGATGAAAAGAGTAAGGAATGGCTTCCCTAATGCTATGGAACACTCCTTGTTGTGCCAGATCAGAAACCGCATCTGGAAGTCTGCATACTGTCCATTCTTCCTGTCAAGGAATATAAATGGAACTGGGAAGAGGGACAGCTAATCAGAGCTGAGATTAAGGGAAGGTGGAGTTGTTTCTGTGAAGGACAGCTAAAAGTACTTGGCTTGTCTCAGCTGGGAAAGGGAAGGGGCAGAGCTGCCTTGGGAGGGAGAGGGGGAGACAGCTCTCTGTACCTACCGGGGAAAAAGAAAAGGTATTTAAAGCAGAGGTCAGTGTTGGTACAGAAAAACAAATGGGCCATGGAAGAACAAATCTAGCCTAGAGTGGCCAGATAGAAGCTTAGCTGTGAGTTACTGGGGAATAATGATGTAGCAGATCTGCCCAAGTGTGAAATACCTGCCAGGGAGAGGTGGATGGGGCTCATCAAGGATGCTTTTAGGCTTTTTCCTTGTTTGCTTTTTTTTTTTTTTTTTAATTAAGAGCATTCATGCAGGAAGAAAAGCTTTGTCTCAAATGCTTGATTGCAGTTCCTCCAGTGACTGCAAATGTGAAGCACAGAGATAAGCTGCTGATGGTATCTAATTGCCCAAATTGTGTGGTTCCCAAGATTAAAAATTGACATTGCTGCATCTTTACTCTTTGAATCATTAATTTCATTTTCTTCTTAGAGAAGTTGAGACTCCATAATGCTGCATCAAGTACATTATCTTCTCTGGTGTAATTCAGAGTTTTCTATCCCCTGTTCAGGATTAACAGCAATAAAAGTGCTTTGTGTCATCAAGTCTTTGTGCATCTCAGTACAGTGTAACACAGATGATTTAATATGCTGATGTAAATATATATTATATATTATGTAAATATATATTATATATTATATATATATGATGCAAATAGTTTGCTTGCAGTCATAAAACTCTGATGTATTCAGGCACATTTAATTTAGTGTAGCAAGTGAGAAAAAGTCAAAGTATGGAAAAACCAAATTTTATTGTCAGATGACTCTCTTCCAGTCTTTCCCAACTAAGCAAGGATTTCAGTAAAGAATTTCTAGAAAGCTCCATGCCAATGATAATGTTTCCTTAGTCAGTATGACTGAGTGTTCAAACAATATGGGGAACTGTTCTTTAAAGAAGGGGTGTTGTGTGTGTATTTACATTTTCAAGAGGAACCTCAAGAACATATGTGTGTTGCTTCTTCACAGTATTCAGTATCACCACCAAACAGCTGTAGAGTTTAATATGGAATCCATTCAATTTGATCATGGAGGTACTAATAGAAATCAAAAATAACACAAAATTTAGTTGACAGTTGGATCTCTCTGCAAAGGTTGAGTACAGTCATAGCAGCTTCTAAGGAAAGCTTTCAGGTTTATGCTTAAAGTTTATAAGGAAATCAAAATTACTCTTATTAATTAAGGGATTGTGTTTTGGTTTGGGGATTTTTATTTTCCTGAAGGCTTCTGGAGAATCTTTCATAAATTTGACAGCATTAAAGCATAGAGCAGTACCCAGTTAATTGTGTGTGGGCACCATTGCTGGGACAAGCAGTAGAGAAGCTATAAAGTGCATTAAGGCTGTCATCCCTGGGCAAAGCATTAAATGTGTTTTCTTTTCTCTTGCAGGAGCTTTTCCACCACCCCAGGGTCAGACAAAAGCGATTTCTCGGGAGATGACCCTCAGTAACCTGTGGCTGGTTGCCATACAATCTTTTGCATTTTTGTCAGGAGGGATGTGGTACTGCCTCTTTCAGTATTTGTACCGTTGCCTATTTTAAAAGTGGAATGGGACCTGAGGACACAATGGGAATCCAGGCTCTTGCAAATGAGTATCATGTTGTATGTGCAAATGTGAATATTCAAGAGTAAAGGAAAATACTGGATGGACTTTTACCTCTCTTTGGGGGAATTTTAAACTCCACTAAAAGTGAAGATCAGTAACATAGTGACCTGATGATGTATTATTTTAAGAATTGTCTGTATTTTTAAAAATGTATACTCTCACCCACACTTAAGCAAATTCAGCATTTGGACAAAAGGTGCAATCGTACAACCACCGTAGAAGAATGTCTGTGACAAGAAAGCTTTGTCACCACAAGTATTTCTTGGCATTGTAGTTAGAGCTCAGAAAATTCAGCAACTTGTCTCTTCAGTAGTGTGTACAGCATTGGTGTGGTAGAGATTCCTCATTTGCACAACGTGTACTTTACTGCAGCTCATTGTGCTGGAGTCAGAATCCTCAGCAGAGCTGTGGAGGTGTCCTTGTGGCTACGCAGTCAGCAGTTGTTGTAGCAGACACATCGATCTGAGCCCAACACCCAAATAAGATCTGGTGTCAGGTCTGTCCTCTGAGGCCCTGGTCCTCACACAAGCATTGCAGCATCACAGTGTGATTAAAAGCTGTCCATGTGGGATGAATCAGCCCATCCCTGCTGTGGTCTTGCCATCAGCTCTCCAAGTTCCATGTGCTACCAGTGTCTCTTGTTATAGGGAAACTTGGAAAATACTAAGTCACTCGGTTCAATTCCCTTTTTGCTCAGAATGCAGCTAAACCCTCACCATCAGTTTTGAAAATGCACTTTCCAAGGTGAAAAGTCAGTGAAGGAAAGACATAAAACGTAGGGAACAGAGGGAAGCTTTATTTGTCACACATTGAAAGGCAGAGTTATTCTAGCTGTTTCTGAAGGTCTGCTGGTGCTGCTGGTGATTTTTAGCCACATTTGTATTTTGTATACTGCAGTCCAACCAAGGTGACCTTGGAGTGGTTTATAGAGGCCTTTTTCTCCCTGCTAGTTGCAACAGTGCTAAATATACTTGTGGGAGAGTTTCAATAATTAAATGCCAACCATCTTAATGTTTTGCTAAGGAGAAATAGAAGAAAAACTAGTTTCATAAAAAGAAAAAAATAGGTAAAATTGCTATCATAAATCTGTAGGAAGATACTACTGAAAAAATAAGTATGGTAAATATTCTGAATAACTACATGGAGGGCAGTATTAATTAGCTCACCACTAAAATCTTACTGGAATAAGGAGGGGTTGAACTGAAGGGCAGATGGGAACAGAGGACACTTTCAGATGTGTAGTGCAGGATCCTTTTGAAAGGATGTCAGTGATGTACAGCCTTACTTCTGGCAGGTCTGGTTGGCATTGTGTTTATGTGATTATGCACAGATTTGCGAGAACGGTTCCTAAAATAAAACTAATCTCTCTAAATACAGGCAGGGTAGCCAGAACTTCAGATGTTGGCATGCTGCCTTCTACAGAGTAATTTTGTTGAGAACAAAGTAAGCCCTCAGTAGTTTTGGCTCTGAGCTAGCAATATTGATTCCCCTTCTGTCTCCCTCTGCTGCTACATGAATCACAGGAGGTGGTGTGCAGAATACAAAACCTTGCCAGTGTTCTCTTTCTGTGGGGGGGGCAAAGAGCCTACCAAAACACGAGGCAGTGCCAATTTCCCCTGGCTTTGTGGAAAAATACTTTGTCAAATACGCCATCCCTGCCCCTCCTCGTGCAGCAGTGGTTGCTCTGTGGGGATGGATGCAAAATGACACCACAGTGAGGTCTCCTGAAGTGTGTGTTCCCTGCCTGACTCCACAGGAGGCTGGAGGAAAAGTACAGTGGTTGCCAATAGCTTCATGTTTGAGGCAGGATGCTGTTTATAAATACCATCTCTGCACCTGAATTCTGGTGTAACAATTAAAAAGAGGTAGCTGTGCCATGACAGGGAAGGGAGTCCATGGAGTTTTGTTGTTTCATGTTGTTCTTGCTGAAGTTCAGCTGATGGAATGAATGTATTTAATCTGCCATTTGACAGGGGGGTGTTGGGGCAGCCCAGCACTGCTGTGTGTAAGTGGTTGTTTCTGCTGCCCATGGGACTGACTCTTTCAACTCCAAAAGGCAGGTGGCAAGCTACTCACTTGCTGTCCTCCCCCATGTAGTTCGATCAGAGCCACAGAGATGCCCAGAGTACAGCTCATTTTATTTTGAGCTAGGACAGACTGGACTGATGCAAAAAGGGAAGTTTATATAAGCAGAATGCACAGCAGTTACTCCCATCAGGAGATTGTTCCTTATAGACCCTGTGAACTCCATGTAAGAGCATCTTGTTTTGTCAAATGCAGTATTTTTATTTTCCCAGTGGGTTGCAGTCAGTAGCAAGTGTTCACGTGCTGCCTCAAGAAATGGGCACTGCACAGTCATGTTTCAGACAAGCGTTTGATTGATCTGGTCCTGTTCATTTTCACTTTGTTCCTCTGTAGTTCTTACTCTTACAAGAGGTTTGTTTCCAAGCACTGGTTGTTGTTTCAGTAGGGTGTGGAAACGGTGTCAGTCCCAGGCTTCTCTCGTGCCTGCACTGGGAATTGTGAAGAATGCCTGACACACAGCTCTGTACAGCCAAGTTGTGGGTGACACCAGAATGAAACTGTGGGAAAGCAACACCAGAGGAGCCTCCCAGCATGATCCTGGATGCTGCTTCATGAAAGATAATAAATTGGATAAAATAAGTTTTGCTATGAAGGGAAGAATGTAAAATGGATACAGTATGTAGGAAATTCAGTGCTAAAAATACCGTGCTGGTCCAGACTGTCTGGAGCTTAGCAGGTGAGTCTGTAAAACACAAATTTCTGTCTGCTGCAGTTTGGTTCTACCTTCTGGCACTTGGCTGCAGTTCTGGGCATTTTGCTGCACCATCCATGGGTTGCCTCCTCTGGAGAGTTCAAAATGTGTTTTGCTAGAAACATGAATGAACTGTACAGCTGATCACAAATTAATATCACATTGAATTTATATTAGGGGAAAAATAATGGAAAAATGTGTAAAATTATCAAAAATGAAAAATTCACAGAAAAAATTCCAACTGAAAGCTGTTGCACACAGAAGTGAGAACAGAGCAATCTGAGTGCATTGCAGATAATAAAAATAAAGATGGTTCTCTGCCAGGGTTGCCCACAAAACATCTCCACGTTTCTATGTTTAATTGTTCATAAAGAAGTTGTTAGAGTTGAAGTTGTGTCAGTCCTCACGGTTTAGCTTTGCTGCTCTGTGAATCCCATGATGTGAAGAGCACCTGTCCATCCACACCAAGCAGTTTCCTCAGTGCCCTGGGGTGAGTGCGCCGTCATTTCAGTCTCACTTGGGTTCCACATGTGGTTCTGTTGAATCTTGCCACAGTTGTGTTTCTTTTTCTTCTTCTTTTTGTTTTTTTCCTTTTTTAAAGTTGCTATCACCAGATGTTGAAAAGTGAAATTTCAGTTTACCTAGATTTCCTGGAAAATGAAAAGCTTCCCTCTCCCTCCTCCCCCCGCGTCACAAATAAGGTGCATCTTCTTGCAGTAAAAATAAAGCGATCACTGTGGTACTGTTCTTGTTCACTTGGCTTGCAGATGGTAGAACTTTTCTTTGTGTGACACTGCCATAAAGTGCTGTTAACTTTTCTCACCTGTTTGTACAAGATAATAACAGATACCGATCACTGTGTGTGACAGGATTCAACTGCTCCGCTTTGCCTTGACGTAAATTTTGGGACCAAAGGTACCTAAAACTGGGATTTCCAAACCACGAGCCCAGGCTTGGATGCATTCTCTTGACAGTCAGCTGAAGATTTTGTGGTGATCTGATACAATCACACAAAATAGTTACACATCTGGGGTTCTGTATTTTTTGGAAATAATGGAGCCATATGAAATAAAGGGTTATTTTGCAAAATTGCATACTTGATAGTTTTTACGCTTCTTTTAAAAAATAAATGGGAAGAGCAAAATGGAAACCATACTCTGGTTCAAAATGTCTGCATATATTAGAAATGCTTCTGAGCAGCTCTGCTTTTTCTGTAAGAGCTGTAGACTGCCTGGCTGTGATAGAAGTCGTCATTGGAAGGACTTTATGCATTTTAAAGTTAGACCTTTTATTTTATCATGAGATAATGAAGTAATTATTCACTGAACAACTGTCCTATTAAAATGAGCTAGTTACTTAAAATTACTCCACCATGATGTTCATACTGTATGATGAAAAGGGTTTTTTTATAGCAGTTACCTTCACCTCCAGTTTTCTCCTTCCCTTCTCTGTTACCTGCATTTTTGTTTCATGTGGTAAAATGTGGAAACCTGGAGTGACTGTCAATGGTTTTGCAAAGGGCTGGTGATGTTTGGAATTATTTTGCTGAATTTATTTCATTGGGTATTTTTTTATAAAATCTTTCCAGTAGCCAAGATGTCTTTCAGAAATGTAGAAAGATACCAGAAGCAGCATTTCTCTTTCTTTTCCCTGGGCTGGGTTTTTTTTTTTTTTGTTTCGGTTTGGGTTTTTTCTTGTTTTGGTTTTTTGTTTGTTTGTTTTTATTTGTTTGGTTTTGGGAGTTTTGGGGTTTTTTGGGGGGGGTTGTTTTTTGGGGTTTTGTTTTGGTTTTTTGGGTTTTTTTTGTTGTGGGGAGTTTTTTGTTTGGTTTTTTGTTTGTTTTGGGATGGGGTTTTTTTGTTTGTTTGTTTTGTTTTTTTTGCTGTGGCAAAAATACAGTTGATTTTTTTTCAAGACTATTTCATGTGCTTCTGATCCTTAATATATGAGAAGATTTTCTTTGATGGTTGTATTTATTGTGCTTATAACTAATGGATACACAACTTTTACTGTGCTTACCATAAACACAACAAATAGTAAAATAACTCTTGGGTTCACTTTACAGCTGCAGTGTTAATTTGTGACAGATGACATTGCTTATTAGGAAGGACACAGAGACAAATGTTTCAGTGCCAGAGGTGGCAAGTGTGGAGCATGAGGAGAGAGGGGGCAGCAGCTTCTGCAGCCCTCACTCACTGCAGCACCCGCTGGAAGCTGTGCTAGTGCCCAGCTGCAGAGTTCCTCTGGAAGCCACTGTAGCCATGAGTCTTCTACAGTTTCTGAGAGCTGAGGGCATGCCAAGAGCAGAACCTGAGCCCCCTTGAGCCTGGTTTGCCTCCTAGAAGGATGTGGCTCCAGCCTTGCTGGGGAGAGGCTGTTGTCGTCGTGAGATCCATAGTTTTAAAGAGGGATGTGATTTTAAGCAACCCCAGCTGGGCAGAGCAATGCCGGGTGGGACAGCCCCACCCGTTCTGCAGCCCTGGCACCTCTGGAGTTCAGTGCTGGGGCCCAGTTCTGCAATGTCTAGTGAAGGGAAAAGGAACTCTTGGAGCACCGTGAGACATCTTGCACAATTCCAAACAGCGCCATAGTTGTAGTGATGTCTACCTCTTTGTTTCCCATCCGGGTTTTGTCTTGTTTTTCTGTGTGGTGTTTTTTTGTGTGGGGTGGGGGGAACTGGGGAGTGGGAGGGAAAACTTGAAATCTGAATATTAAGACACTGGTGGGGTATCCAGTGCTTACCAGCCGTGTTGTCATATTGAAAAAGCCATTGTTTTTAATTCCTGCCTAGTATGAAATGTTTGTTTTTAAAAAATCCTTCCTGCTGGAAAGAAAAATGTATTTTTAAAAAGAAAAAACATCCCTCTTGGCTATAAGAATGTCAGCTGTATGAGTTGTGACCATATCATGACATGCTGATCAGATAAATAAATTTTTATCTCTCAGGACTCTATTGTCATTTTTGCTGTTCTTGTAGCTATCAGCTTTTCTGAAAGGATGCTCTTCATTCCTAAAGACCACTAATTTCAGCAGAAACAGCAAATTTAAAAGGTATGTGAATGTCTTGAGTGCCTACTCTGGTTTACAAAAAAAAAACATTTTTGTCTTGATTTAACAAAAAAAAAATCATCCTGTGAAAAATAATGAAAGGTTACAGGTAACAAACCAGGCCCCTGAGGTGCTCAGGTGTTACATGCTGCAGTTACTTTGATCTCAAAGGAAAAGAAAAGGTGTCTCCTGGGGGAGAAAAAAAGAGGTTTTCTGGTCAGTACCTTTCTGTAGCTAAAATCTGTTAACTTAAACTTCCCATATGTCCTTGGGCTCTCTGTGGAATAAGGAAGAAGTCTTTTGGGTCAATTGTCCTTTCTAATGTCAATCTGGTTTTGTGCCAGGTTTGACTAAGATTTCTCCATGAGCTTGGAGAAGTGGTGCATCAGGAATTTCAGAGCACCTAGTGCTGGGATCTGGTACAGCTGATAAAAGGCTGCCAGTATTTTTGCTTTAAAATAAATCATCAATTAGTTGTAAGTGGCGTTATTGTGTAAGTATTAAAGGCTGCTGAAAACAGATAGGTACTGGATTAAAGGTGGCATGCAGATTTTTAAGTTTGTCTTGGGAAACTGGAAGTTCCAAAAAAGTGGATGTTGTGAAAGGGATCAATAAGATCAAACTCTAGGTCTATACAAAGTGTAAATAATAAGGTAACCTCAGTAGAGCTCTTCTGTGTGGCTTTGGGAAAAAGCAACACTGGTCTTGCTCAATAGAACTACAAGACTAAATCAGATGGCAAATGTGGCTCATTATTATCTGCCACAATAGAGCTGGTGTTTTATAATCTCACTTGAGAACCTGATGAAGAAAAACAAAAAGGTCAATTTATACTGAATTACTTTTGAAGAGAAGATTTTTTCAATTAGCTAGTACAGTTCTGCAGATTTGTTCAACTGTGTGCAATATTTTCATAAATTCTGTTAAATAACGCACTTTTTATTACTGATTTGTTGTTAAGGAGGACAAGTTGCTAAATGGTCAGAGTCACCTAGTGCAGTGTATGTTTGATGCTGAGCAAAAGGAAGGTCATCTAGCCACTAGGAACAGATGGCTTCCAGGAAGAGAAATCAACCAGAAAACACAAGAGTTGAGAAATTCTGGCAACTGAGGGCTGCAGTGGCATTTCTATTGTAAACACATGGAAGTAAATGAAAGGGAAGGTTTGACCCTTTGAGCAGATAGACCAAGTAGGAGCAGAGGGTAGCAGGATGTCCCTCTGCAACATTAGTGAGACCATATATTGAATATTGACTCAAAGTGGCAAGGCAAGACAGAAAAGAAGAGCCTGTCAGTGTTTTCCCCTTAAGTGAAACTGTTGGGTTTTCTACTCCTGTGCTTTTGGCAACACTGAAGATGTTCTGATACTGTTCTGCTATTCCCTTCTCTCTGCACTTGTCTTAGGCAGACACACTGGGTCTTCCTCATCAGCAAGGATTTGAAGGGGAGAAACCCAGAAATGTCAGATAAGGGCTGTCCTGCACTTCTGCCTTGAGGGCACAAGATGTCAGAGAGATGCCTGACAAAAAGAGATGAGAAGAAGCTCCCTTCACTGGATGAGACAGTCACTTTCCTGCATTGAAAATTCCAAACTTAGAATCTGTTAGAACTGATGGTTTGGTTTGGTTTTGGGTTTGGTTTGGTTTTGTTTTGTTCTGTTTTTTGCCTCTGCTCTGACTAAATCCTCTCTTGCAGCTGGCAAAACCAGCGGAACATTTTATGTGCAGTGCTCTGCTCTGTTACACCATGGCCAAGCAATTTACAGGACCTTGTGGACAAGCAATTTTAAAAGCCTTCAGAGCTGAACCTTGTATCCTGTAAGGTGGGTGGGGTTGCTTTTTCAGGAGATTCCTTATCCAAAGCTGATGACAAAAGCAGATGTGAATAATATTTAACATTTAGTAAAGTCTTAAAACTAAGCTCTTTAATTGGCCACAGGCCTGCAGTAATATTTCCTGAAGCAATGTTGCTTAGGTGGCACTAGATAAATTTCTGTAAAAAAAATGTTCTCCCACTTCTGTTTATTCCAATATTAAGTCTTGATTGCACTGTCACTTAAGGCAGTAACTGTTGGTTTTTCTTACTCAGCCAAACCTCATGGGAAATACAAGATGCAGTTTGATGTTCCATGTTGGTACCAGAGCTGATCCCTAAAGTTCAGAACAGGCAGCTGAGGATTTGCTAAGTGGGCAGAAGCACCTGTAGGTGACAACAGTCACCAAAGGTTGCCTCTGACACCTGCTCCTGTGAGGCCCTTACCCAAGTGTCTCTCGTTTGCTGAGAGAAGGATCTAGGTCAAGATTGATTTTTAGCATTAATCATTGAATAAGCCTTACACACATGAAGTGAAGCTGTACCAACACAACCTCTAAAAGACCCCAGGCAGAGGCAATTAAAGCTACAAAGTTAATCTGCAAAATTTTTAGAGAAAGAAGGAAGTCTTGCCTGCTTAGCTTATCCAAGGGTTAAGTAAAATACCACTTTGCTATGTACAAGTACTCAGCAGTTGCTGTCAGTCATGGACTCCAGGTTGGAAAGAAAAGTCTGAGGAGGCAGCACTTCCATGCAGAATATAATGAGCTGAGCTCAGGATGAGGAAGGGAGGGAAAGCCCCAGCTTGGGCATGTTTTCAGTTCCCCATCCTTCAAGTCCTGAAATCAGAACTGTTGCCTTAAATGTTTTATTACAGAGCTGAAATAGAAGTAGGTACTGTTTAGCCTAATTACAGAGGGAGGTTGTGACCTACATTATGCAGGTAACAAGGCTAAATAATTCATGGGCTTTGGTCCAAACCTCTGTGAAGCTTAGAATTTCATTAGCAGCTAGGTGGCAAATTCTTTTTTTATGCTTTTACCTTCTCAATGCAACATTTCTGTTTTCTGCTCCAGGCTTACAAACCCCAATTCTGCAAGAAATAGCAATAAATACAATGCTAATTTTTCAGATTAATCATTTGCATCTCTGGAGTAACTATTAAAATATCTTTCTTTCTTATATAAGCACAGATGCATAGAGAGCTGCATAGAGAATCAGGCCCCAGATATGTCTGAGCCATTATCCTCACACCCAGAATAGTCAGGACAAGTGCCTCAGAGAAAATTGTAAGGATCCCTGGAGTGGACAAGCACCAAATAACCTTGCTATATATAGGAATTTTCTTCCTAATCCTTCCACTAGAAGTTGGTTTATATCCTGGCCCACTGAAATTTACAACCCTCTTTTGTTTTACTTTCAGTTTAGCTCCTTCCTGTCAGGGTTTGTTCATTTAGTTTTTGGTTTTATTTTGTTGAACTGATGATTTTTGAGCTTGGGAAGGTTAATGAGTCCTGCAGGCCACTTGGAAACTCTGTCAGAAGAGCACTTTTTTCAGAAAAAGTTTCAGTCCTTATAAATCTTCTGAGTTTGCATTGGTTCTTCCTTTCCTCTTGTGTTATGAGAGGTTTAAAAGAAAACACCAAACCCTGATGTAGCTTTTCCCCTCTACCTTTCCTGCTTTTATATCCCCTGTCAGTCTACCACAGCTGAGCATTTCTCTGAACTATTTAAATTTCTGTTCTCATTGTGGTAGATCCATCACCTGCATAGTTAAGTTCCTTCTGCTTTTTATTACAACATTCAGAGAATTGATTGTCCTATAATAATTTATTTAAATACTTATCCATACAGCTTGATGGTGAGAGGATTAGATTGATTAATGGATTAGTAATTTCCTGACTCCAGTGACACATATAAATCAAACAATATATAAGTCAGCAGCTGCAGAACAAAAATTTGCTGCCAACAGTTTTTAATTTCCTACACAAAATATCCACATTTAATTTTATTGCATAGTGAAGGCTAAAAAGATAAAGCTGTTCCCTAAGGTGAAGGGAGAACAGGGAAGTTGCTTCCTTCATACTAATCTGTCCTTCTTTCAAAAGTTAAAAAAAAACAAAACAGTCAAATGTGGTCAAGTTTAATAAGCTTGTTCTGCTATCTCCCCAAAATTTTTGAGGTCCCAGGAGCTGTTACAGAAACCAACAAACTGCTAACCTGAACCAGAGCTGCCCTGTCTCTTAAAGGATCGATGAAAACTTGGCTCCTGATTTTTGTTTGTGAATTTCTAATTTGCTATATGAAAATAAATACAAAAATATTCAATGAATCCAAAAGATAAGGATGTGGAGAGACTCCATACAGGCTCCTGACCTTTATTTTCTGGTTTGCATTTCTCTCTGCAGCACTTTGTTGTGTAAGGAGGTGTTATATATCCTGGGTATGTTAAAGCAGGCACCACAGCCAACCTGGGTGTATTAAGGGTAGAAATCACAAGGTCAGAAGTGCCAGTTGTACTAATTAGTGCAATCCTGACTAAGAACAGTTACATGACTTTATTTTTAATGAGCACAAGGATTATGGGAATTTAGATAGAACAATAATCTATTTTTATCTGGTATTTTGTAAGCTGAGAAGATGAATCAGGAATAAGCTGCATAGTAAGACAGGCCAGAGCTGCAGCTAAATTATCAAAACTGCAGGAGCAAAATATTCCTTACTTAGAGCAGAACTGCATGGAAGTCTCCAGGTTAGGGCAATAACCCTTACTTGGTACCAAAAGTATGTGTTACAGTGACAAGGTGAAGTACAAGCATGGCACCCACCTCAGAAGTTAGTATTACAAAAGTTGTTTTTTTTTTTTTTTAACACCTTGGTGTTTGCAAGTCAGGAGGAAGAGAAAATACATTTTGCTAGTGGTTAATCATACTTATTTCTTCTAATTGCTGCATCATCTGCTATTGAAGGCTAAGAAGGCTAAAACTGTTAAAAGGGGAAAAAAATACCATCAAAAAGGAGCTCTTGGGAGGGGTTTCCATAAGGAGTAGGACTTGGCTTTCATGCATATGTAAAAGCTATGTTCTCTATATGCGAAGTCTCTGCACTGTGATTTGCTTACTCTCTTTCCTGCCTTGTGCACTGGCTGCTGGTGATTAAACATCAAAGGTGGGGTCTCCTTTTGCCAGGAACACATCTGCATTGCTGCAGAGCTGGAGGCAAACAAAACCAAATCACTGGGAAAGTCAAACCAACTTTCTACATCTTGGGAGATGGGAAAGGGGACACAGGGCACTTAAAGGATCATTAAATCAGAAAAGGATGGGGATAGAAAGCCAGCTTGTTTCCTCCCACTGGGCTCTCTCTAAGTGCAGCCTAGCCTGGAACCTGCAACCCACTCAGGTTAAGTGGGTAGGCACTTAAGTGCATTTGCACTTTGGCAGCTTTACACCTGCCCTTGAAAGTGTCCAGGATTGGGGTCAGAAGAGTAAAGTGTGACTCTTTCTCCTGTCCTGCCAAACCATAGTAAAACTCTTCACGCTTTGTGTCACTGCATTTATCTCCACCTGGTCAAAGCCATGATGACCAGATATCATGAGTGTACCATCTCCCTGGATATGTAATTCAACAAACAGGCACATTCTGGTAGGGCTTTGTATTCCAGCACATTTTCCAGACAGCTGAAAAGATAATGAAGTGCACCCCACTATCCTACATGAGCTGTTTGAACAATTTGAAATACAAACATTGCTGTGGACACAATATTTTCTGGTGATTAATTGGAAAGGTAGGGTGAGTCACGGTATCCTGTTAGAATTTGTATTAACAGTTGATAATTTAGAATTTTTCAGATAGGACACAGAACAGGATTTTTCCTGTATCAGAATTTAACATTAATGTCAGAAAAACTTAACTTGGGTGTCTGATTTAAACTGTGCTGCTCTTAGTTGAGTAAATTCCCATGGTACTAAAAATCACTCGGTGATTTAACTTTTGGATTGCTATTTCATGCCCAGGATCCTGTTTTAGGTTGAAACCAAGTTTAAGAACACCTAGAGAAACTAAAATTTAATGTAAGGGATAAAATGAATGTTTCAGGTTGTACAAGGCTTTGGGCTGCTCACTGTTTTTTGTACTTTGCAGTTTAAGGATTTGCCACAAACAATTGCACAGGCCATCCTATCTTGACCTTGAGCAAAGCCCAGTTTCCTTAAGAGGATAAATCTCTGCTGAACACATCCCAAATGCAAAATCCTTCCAGAAATTCTCTGCCACAGCTAGAGAGAAATGTGCTGTTGCCATCTAACTTCCAGTTGAAGGCTGGAGAACATTTCTCAAAGAACAACCCATAGGCACCAGCTGCACCTGGATTGCTCAGTGCCTTTTTGTCTGGCAGTGCAGCCTGACAGTGTTCCCTGTCCTGCTGTGGTTCTCCAGAGGCTCAGCCACTCAGTCCTTCAGGACACTCTCTTTCTTCCAACTTGCATCACCAGGGGAAGTTTCCAGTACTGAAATGTTAAGAGTCCTTCAAAAGGAGATATGTTAATAAGAGGATTATTACATCTGTGCTGAGATTTTTGGACCCCACTTGTTTATTATATAAGATCTGTCAAACTGGTTGCTGTCCTCAGTTTTCTCTGGTGATGCAGCAGGTTACTAATCATGTTGCATCCCCCTGATCCCCGGCAGGTATCAGGTGTTTGATAAACTGACTATCAAAGAGATTAACCAGGAAGGCTTGGGCTTCTGTGGCATTGGCTTAGCATTGGTACCACTTCCTGGGCTGTGCTGGCCCAGGTAGGAATTTCTCAGGCCAAGATCTGTGGAATCATGATCTTCTGCTCAAGCAGTGACTGAGGTATTTTACAATAAACGTTTCAGCTAAATGGCCAGTGAGATGCTGCTCTGTCCTCAGTCTTTCTTCCTGCTCACCTGTTGTCCCAGAGCTGGGTAAGAACTCTGCTGACAACATTCCATCTGGATATTTAGCTGAGTAATGGCTCACACTTAAGCCTCAAATGATGAGAAAACTCATTTATCTCTCAGGACTGCACCCTGAAACACAGAAAATAAAGAGGCTGGAAGGTGCTTCTATTCAGCTGAGTCGCAGACCCACAAGAAAGACTTAGAAAGATATTTTAAAACTGAAATTTGCTTTAACATTCAGACAAAAGTGGAAATAAAAGGCAGTAAGTGCATATGTGTCAAAATCAAAAAGAGAAGTGGCATTTATAATGATGAGTAGACAAGATGAGAGGGATGCACTACATTTTTTCACTGTACTAGAAAGTCTTTTCTTCCACCTTTATAAAACATGAATTCTTATCTTTTTATCGGAGGGAGTGAATTACAAAGTAAATGCCTGAGACTGCAGCTGGACCAGATGATTGGCTCACTGAGGTGAGATACCCTGTGGAAGAGAACTGCTCAAGCACAATCTCTCAAACCCAGTCACACAGACACTGCTGGGTACTGTTCAAAACACAACCTGCAGTCAGTGCTGCATGCAGTCCAGGAAAAGCAGCCTTTGGAGCTGCCTCCTCACAGCAGTGTCTCTCCTATCTGCAGGACTGGCTCTCCCAGGCTTCCCAAAGGATGGGAGCACTGGGGGTCTTAATTCATGGTCATTTCCTGATTTATTTGTGGCAGATGCAGAGTTTGCCTCCTACACCTCTCAGCTTCCCTGCCAGTGGTGACCCCTACATTAAAAAGTGTAGGTGGCTGTTCTGCCTTCAGATGTTCCATCCAGAGTGTGGCTTATGGGTTTGGGCAGGCTTTGATTGCAGTCTGTGTGAGCACACCAGGCCAAGAACCGAGGCAGCAGAGGGCTGGCTAATAGTGCTCATTAGATCTCATGGCACTGCTCCGGGAGCTTTCCAAGCAGAGACAGAGGAGGGGGAGGAAATTTCAGAGAAAGAAACAGACTTTAGGATGAGGGTCTGGTGAGCTCACCACTGAAGATGAACTTTTGGGACAAGTACTCAGCATTCACCCTGATGGGGGCTGGTGGCACATTTAGCAGCAATTAAATGCCCCACCCTGCCCTCTTTTGAACTGTTCCTTGTTAGGGGACTCAGTATTTTTATTCAATTACAATCTCTTCCTGCCTTTTATTCTTTTCTGATATAAGCACCTTACTTCTAGGTTGTTCTTTCCAGAAAGCTGAAGAATTATTTGGCTGAAGCAATTATTTTGAATGTTAGACATAGGAAGCAGCTTTGTAGAGTAATTATCATAGAATCATTAGGGCTGGAAAAGATCTTGTGTACTTACATACAGGCTTTCCATGGTTTAGTTAATTGGCTCAGGCATGTACAAGCACATTTAGTTAGCTTCCTCCTAGGTCCCCAAGAGCACCAGTTCTAGTGCTGTAAGCACTGCTATGAACTGGAGCTGCTATGTAGCTCTGTGTGTAGGCCAATTTCTCCCTTTTCTCTCCTAAAGCCATTGCTGCAGGAGTAGCACCCTGAGTTCAGAGAATTTTTATAATGGTGAAATAGCCTGTTCTGACAAATTGTGTCAACCTTTGAAAACAGATTAGCATAAGCAAGCAGAAATGATTTTGTTCTTACTTTCAGGAAGAATGAGAACAATGTCTTGAGAAGCCCAGGCTACCTGCTCCTGGATCCATTTCCATGGGGGTGGCTGCCCATCCCTCTGATGCAATGTGCTAACAGGAACATTGATCCCTCTAAGCATGTGCCTCTCGTCCTTGTTGACAAATGCACAGCAATAGATGCTGTGGGTGATGCATCATTATGTAATTGTGCTTGTGGTGCAGACACTGAACCTCCTGTGACATTACAGATCCTGTATTAAAGACAGAAGCAGCTTTATCCTAAGTATTATTGCTGATGGGAACAGACCTAAACACAGACAGATGCACTGCTACTACATGCAATGTTAGGCAACTGTGATATTAATAATTTTAATTTTAAAAACTGTGTCTTGTTTAATTTGTTCACAGAAAGAATCCAAATATTTGGGTTCTGAAGATTTTGTAGATTAACATCTGTGGTGTATAGAGTTGGAATTAGAGAACTCTAAGATGTACATTAAGAAACATATTTTGACCTTGACTACTCAGGCTTTGATTATTCAACCCTTCCAGTTATTATAAAAAGGGTCAAGTCCTCTTGTGTCTACTAATTAAAATTAAAAGCTAAAATGTTCCAAATTTGTCTGAAACCTCAAAACAAATTTAGTATACCAGCAGAGAGAAAGAGATTAAAAATATGGGAAGGGGGGAGGGGAAAGAAAATGAACGTCCCAATTCATCACAATGCTATTGATTTTGACACTGAAATGTTGGAGGCATTTCAATATTTTAAGCAACACATGAAGCCTTGTGGTCTCTCCACTGGACTGGCCTTGGAAAAGCATTGGAAGGCATTCCCCTCTGGCCTGCCAAGTCACTTTGCCTCCCTGTGCTTTTGTGTTCTGCACTGAATAGCACGGTCACAAACTTTAGGCCCACCCAAACCAAAGCTAGCTATTCTCTGTCAGCACAATATGCTAAATTAGCTTGTGGTGGGATCAAAGAGACACCAGGTTCTGTGATTCTGTCTAAAGTGAAACTACAGAGGTCAGGTAATGGGTCAGCATTTCCCACTGGGTGTGACCAGCATGACTTTCACCTCAGAAACAAAGGACTAAAAACTCCATTTCAAGTAAGGTTTAAATTGGGGTCCTGCACCTTGTGGTATGTCTTCTAAGCTTCCTCCTTTCTTCCGGATGTCTCACAAACCACAAACTGTGTCTTCAGATCATCTAATCACAGAGACCTTATTTGCAGCCAAAATTACAATTGATTTTACTTTGATTATCATTCCAGTACACTAGCACTATTCAAACAATGAATATTAGAGGACATTGCTATTTTTCACAGTCAGTTGAATTGCAGACAGCAGCAATCTTCATCTGAATTTTTCATTTAAAAAATGAAACCTTTCATGGAGCTGACTAAGCTGTCTGTGTGAGCCACCAGGAGACAGGATTGATGGGAATCACAGTGCAAAGTCAGTGATCTGAACCACTGAGAAGCACAGAGCACACGGTCACACCCTTACTGAAGATACTGAGTTAAAGCTGTCAGTTTAGAACTGTGCAGGCCAGAATATCTTAAACAAGAATTCAGATCCAGCTCTTGCTAATTAGGAGTCACATAATTATGTAGTATGTTTTTCCATTAGAGACATTAGGGAGGGCCTTTTGGGAAAAGAACTGTATTTTCTGGACTGAATAAGAAAAGTCTCCTCATTCAATCTTGGTTGAGTCATATCCATGTAGCAGCAATATAGTTGGTGTCCTTACAGCTGTGAGCTTTCCTGGGTGCTCCTGTTAGCTTAGGTAAAGCCACACTCAAATAAAAAACTGGGCTTACCAATGACCTTGCTAGTGCTAGTGCTGTAAGCACACATGCACAATACTGTAACACCCCTAACAGAGTAAGATGTATTAAAATAACTATTTCGACTGTCTGCAGTTAGCCAGGCCAAAGAACAGGCTGCTGCTTCTCCTACTACCTACACATCTTTCTTCAGCCTGTGACTTAATTGAATACTGATCTTAAGGCCAGAAAGCTGAATTCCATTGTAAAAAGGACAGGTTTAGGATTAGGCTCAATACTTTATATTTTCAAGGTATTAGAAATGCCTATAATAAACTCTCCATATGTGACATTTTCCCTTATGGAATTTTAGACAAAATTACAGTCTCTATTCACTCCATCATACTAGCAGTTTTCAATAAAATATGCTATAAGAATTATCTCCAAACCAAGAGGTTTGAAAATCTATAATGATTATATTGAGATGCAAGATTGTTAAATGCTTATCTAGAACATTAAAAAGGATTCAACCCTATCATGACAACATATGGAAATTATCTTTAAAACATGAAAATGCCCTAAGATGATGGTATTGCACCTTATTGTCATAAAACAGAGGGTTGTCTGGAAGTCTTGATATTGCATTTCCATCCCACACATGAGGGGTGGGAGAAACATCCCCAGTTTCCTAAAAGGAAAAGATTTTTGTGGTTGATTAATCTGTTATTACTCTGCCTCACAGATTTCAGACATACTGGCCATCCTCGGCTTCTTTTAAATCCCACAAGTGTGATCCTAAGAGGGCTTTTTACTGAAAAAAATACTAGCTACAAAGAGGGCAGACCCCCCAGCTGAACAACCCCCATGTGAGGAAAAAAGTGGGCAGAATACAGGCATTTTATTTAACCTGGTCATCTGGCCAGTCTGTGATGGCTGTGGTGACTGCAGCGTGTGGTTGTTGCAGGGAACATGCAGCAGAGCTGCTATGAAGGGAGGAGGGAGTTCAGGAGACAAAGAACTCAAATCTGCAGGAATCCAGCATTCCCTGGTTCTGTCACTCATAGAACAGCTCGAGAGGATTTATCCTCTACACTTCTTTGAGGAATAATTCTTGGCTTGTGCAATAAATTACTACAGGATAAATGTATGAGAATATTAATAATGAAAGCATCTTGCTCTTCTATGCTGCAGCTTATCAAAAGATCAAAATCTTGATCATTACCTGTCTCCTGAGAAGTTGGTAGCAGAGTTCATTTCATTCCAGAGAAGCAGAAGTGACACACAGCCCCTGTGCCTGCCTTGCCCATGGCCACACAGGAAACCAGCAGGGAGGTTTTCAGTAAAAACAAACCACCCCATTTTTATCAGCAGCATGTGGGATAACTCATGTTCCTGTTGTCTGTGTTTAAAGCAAAGGAAGAACTTACTTGACTGTGTTCTGTTTGAATCTACTGAGATATTTGCTACCTGGAACTGGCAAACATTATTAGATTAGACCAAGTAGGCGGTGTTGTTATTCTTGTAGAAATCACATTTACGGAGCTCTCCTGCAATCATCTTGTTTCCTGAAGTTTTCCAAGTATCATACTGATAAAAATCACAAAACTAATTGTTATACAGGATATCTTATGATAGTTGTTGTGGTACACAGCTAGTCACTAAAATAAACCTTTACCAGCTCTTCAGAGTGAAGTCAGAGAAGAGGCTGCTATTGACTTCAATGGAGCTGAGACTGTGTTAATACCTTAGTAGAACATTAAGTTCTGATTTTACAAATTTAGCTGCTGAGACATTAAAAGTTAAGGAAATGTCTTTCATCAGCTGGATAGGAACCTGTCCTTGCTTTCAATGCCTGTCCTCACACACCTTGGCATTTTTGTCATGTTGGGTTTCTTCAGTGACCAGCTCCAGCATCTGTCTTTAGCCTGGCTGTCCCCAAGCAGGGCACCAACTCCTTCTGTCCAGCAGGTTGGGATCAAGGAGAGGCCGTGTCCGAGTCACTGGCAGTGAGCCTGGAGCAGCTCCGGGCGGTGCTTCCTGTGCTAAGTGCTGCAGCCTGGGGGCGATGCAGCCTCTGCTGAGCAGGGATATCCGGCATGGCAGGAGTCACGCTCCCACAAGGCACCTTGGAATCACATTTCATTTGAGAAATGGAAAGAGAAGTCCAAGGGAAGTGAAGTGCTTTTGAGTGCAGTATAAAGAGACTACTGCTCAGATTTTTTCACCCTATGCCATTCATTATTTCAGGACTTTGCCCTCATTCTCAGAGTTGCAAGACCCAAATTACAATGTGGGTGATAATACATCAAATCATTGCAGACTGGGAGAGGAACCACTCTGATATTGTGTAATGATTGTAGCCAGTTGTGTCTGTTTTTATAATTATATTGGCCTCAGTGTTATTCATTCTGCACTGATACCTGTGTTAGAAAGAAAGGAACTGCACATATTTTAAATTAAACCTGCACTGTTCTTCTAGTCATGTACCCAGAATGCATCCTTCCACCACCAGTTTCTTTTGGGCATTTTAATTAGAAAGAGAGCCAGAAAGAAAACAATAAGCATTTTTGCCTAAGATATTCTCTGGTTTTAGCAAGGTGTTGGACCACATGAGCTCCAAAATTCATTCCAATCAAAATTAGTTTATGATTCTAGGCCTGACTCCTGTTTAGAAGGAATTGCCCCTTCCCATGGACCTGTGTGTGTTATGTACTTTGAAGCCCCTTGCTGATGGGGCTGTTTTGTACCTCCAGCTGCTGTATCCAAAGAAGCCAAGTCCAAAGCTGCTGCTGTGCCTGGACAGCAGGGTATATGTGAATGCATTAGGGCTGTCTGCTGCTCAGAGATTCCAAAACTTGCGGGGGGATGTGGGGTATGTGTGAAATGAGGACAGGATGACAATGTTCATAGCAGAAATACCTCACAGTAATAGTTGTCAACCCCATTACTGTCAAATTAATTCTGAATTGTTGCCCATCAGACACTGTTTAGCTTGAAGGCAGTGAAATGGTGGCTTTGCCTCCATGGCAGAAATAAGAGTAGCTCAGGCCTCCGAGGAGCCTTGCAAAGTGGCAAAGGAAATGTCAAATATCATTTGGTCAGAGAGCATTTCTAAAGTCCTCCAAGGAAGAGTCCAAGGAGGATATACTTTATCTCCACTAGATATATGAAACAGAGGGAGCTCTTTATTTAGGAAGTATCAGCTTTCAGACAAAGCTGGGGATACTTAGAATTGAGGCTATGTTTGGACTGAGACAATGTAATTTGATTTTACAGGTCAAATCTGCACCTCCAAGCAGCTAAACTTCTGCCTTGAGAGCAGCAAAGAACAGTAGATGGAAAACCAGACTGATATTCAGCCTTAGCAGGCTCAGTTTCTGGATCAACAATTAACTTGGCATGTGACACTGGGCAGGTCCGTGGCATTATCAGTACTCCTCCTCTGATCTGGCACAGTGAGAATCAATGCAGCAGACCTTCCAGTACAAACCAGCTATCTCAATATTTGAACTCTTAGGCAATATCTCCACATGTTTGCACACTTTGGTAACTGAGATTGCATGACAATGAGTGTTAAGGACCTGAATAAATTAAATATTATCTATTTAGATGCCTAGTTAGAGTTTAAATCCCCAAAGAAGATTGTTTCTACCTTTGTAGTGCATGTACTGTGCCTAGAGAAAGGAAAAGATAAGGACAGGCTGAAACAA